>NW_006921593.1:15969458-15988336 GCF_000298275.1 Orycteropus afer afer | reverse complement strand
CAACTTGGCTGGGCCTGGTTGAGTGGCTGGGCAGCTGGATGTAGTATTCCCCATGATGAGACTGGTAATCAACTACATGGTGGAATCTACTGTGAGCAGCTAGCTGCCTCAGGGATGTGGTCTGCTTCCTCTATATAAGGAGAAGCCTTGGGGAACAGTCTCTAGCTTATGGTATGCTTGAACCCTGCATGTAGCTGACTTGTTTTTCAGCAGCCTGTCATGCTCTGCTGAACTTGGGACTTTCAATAGACTTGAATGAATGGCCTGCTGTGTGGTTTGGTAACGTCAGAACTGTGCCTTTTTACTTGTCAACCTGGGGCTTGTCAGCCTCAGCAGCCAGCAGCTTAGTGAAGAAAAGCCTCCAGCTTCAGTGGGCCGGGAGCAGGAGGCAGAGCTGAAGCCCAAGGTTGAGGGGCCTTCACCCAGCCCCTACAGCCTGGCACTTTGAACTTGGACTTAAAGCCTCCAAACTGTAAGAGAATAAACTCCTGTTTGTTCAAGCTGCCCCGTTTGTGGTATTTTCTGTTAGAGCAGCACGGAGGTAACCAGAACATCTCCGTCTCAAGATCCTCACCTACTCATGTCTGTAAAGTTCATTCTGCCCCAGGTTCTGGGGATTAGGATGTGGGCATCTTCAGGGGGTCACGGCTCAGCACCTGCTTCGGACCTGAGAATCCTTCTCACTGCAGTGGCTCAGGGAGTCACAACCCAAGAGCTGGGCTGGTACAGCATGACATGTACTCTGCATGTCCAGCAGAGTGACCTCATATGTACTCTGTGTGTCCAACAGCATGACCACATATGTATTTTTGTGTCCATAGCATGACCTCATATGTACTATGTGTAACAGCATGACCTCATGTGTACTATGTGTATTCGACAGTGTGTACTAGGAGCCGTTGTTGGAGAGTGGGTCTCCAGGTGAAAGTTTATTTTCTGGAATCTATATTTTATATTGAACACGTTTTACTCTTCCAACCAAATAGATGATTGATAAATAGATATGATACACAGGTGACAGGTAGGGAGGTGGATGACAGGATAGGGGATGTGATCGACAGGTAGGTAGGCAGGTAGATACGACAGGTAGGTAGGCAGGTAGACACAGGGATAATGGACTCATTTTCTTTTGGACACGCTGAAACCTGGACCATCTTTCATCCAAATCCAGCTGTGGCCACACAGGGTGGAGGAGGGGAAAAAAAATAAAACCCACCTCACTGCCATTGACTCGATTCGACACATAGCGAACCCTCCTTGGGTTTCCGAGGAGGTATATCTATGGACGTAGATTGCCCGACCTTCCTTCTGAGGAGTGGCTGGTGGGTTTGAACCACCTGCCTTCTAGCTAGCAGTCAAGTGCCTTAGGCACTGCCCCACCAAGGGCAGAGGGGCACACTGCAGGCTGGGGCAGCAGCAGAGAGGAAGAGGTGAGGGGTGGTGCCCTGAGCCAGGCACAGATGGCCCACCAGGCTAGAAGCTCGGGCAGGAGGGGAAGGGTGGAGGGAGGGGTGAGAGGAGGCAGGCTCCGAGCTGGGGGGGACCCCCTCCCCAGAGCCCAGGATCCCAGGAAGCCAAGGGCCTCAGAAGGGACTGGAAGGAACCGGGGAGTGCGGGGCCGGTCGTGGTCTTGTTCCCCACAGCAAACCCTGAAGCGAAGCCCCTTGGCCCAGGGACAGACGAGCGTGGTCTGTTACCCAGCCAGCGTGCTGCAAGAGCCAGACCCAAGCCCAGCGCTGCCCAGGGCTCTCAGTGGGACGGGCGACTTTAGGAATGGGGAGCAGATAGGCTGCCCCGAGAGATGGCATCGGATGGGCCCACATGTCTACAAACAGCACTCCCAAGCGGGTCCCAGAGGGACCGGAAGGGGCATGTGGGGAGCCCCTACAGGGACAGCCTCTCTTGGGGAGTCTTGGGGAGGGGACTGTGAGGCCAGCCCTGGGCTTGGGGGTCCAGCCCTGCCCCCAGTCTCAGAGTGCACCCCGCCTCAGAGCAGGTGTCTCCATGTGCCGGGGAATTCAATTAGGTGGGGGGCCGTTATTAATTTCTGGTTTCGATGGGAGGGGCTGCAGCCGGATTTCATCCAGGCCGCTCTCCCCCGGCGGCGGTCAGTCGGCAGAAGAGCGGGATGGCCCCGGTCGAGGTTTTAATGAGATGCCTGTAGGTGCAAAGAATGGTTTAATAGGTGTTACTTAACGGGCGCTCGGCTCCCCTGCACAGCGCCCCCCCAGTCCCCCAGCTGCTGCCCACCCCGCCTTGTTAGAATAAGTAATTAGAGTGTCGGAGCACTCACTCTGACACTTTAATAAAGTGTCAGCCATCACCAATTTGGGATTTAATAAAATAAAATTAAATATTTATTACATGTTCTGTAGCGTTGTATTTGAAACACACTCGGCCCCCCACCCATCACCCCATCACGGCCCCCCAAGGGGTTACGCCCAGGACACCCTCCCCGCCCCATCTCTCAGAAGTCTGCCAGGAACCATGGCAGCAGGGAGACGAGAGAGTGGGGGAGGGAGAGGGCGAGGAGGAAGAGAAGGAAGGGGGAGGAGGAGGAGGGCAGGAGGGAGACCCAGAGGCCAGGGAGAGGGGGCAGACGAGGCGGCGAGGTGCCAATGACCAGGGCGGGAAGTGAACGTGGCTCAGGAGGAGGCGCAAAGACAGCCTGTGGGTAGAGACAAGGCCTCTCCCCGCTTTCCTCCCAGGCCGAGCCTTGTGCAAGGCAGTCTCCTTGCAGGCTGTCTGGACACAGCGATGCCTTGAGGCTCCTGCCAGGCCCTTCTGTCCCCCCGCACCCAGGGGTCCCCTTTCTCCTCCACCATCCCCTGCAGCTACCATAAAATGGTTTTCTTCTGATTACAAAAATAATCAACCAACCAAAAGCACACCCACTGCCATGGAGTCCATTCTGACCCACAGCGCCCCTAGAGGACAGAGTGGAACTGCACCCACAGGGTCTCCAAGGCTGTCAATCTTCACAGAAGCAAAGCCCAAACCACACCCACTGCCGTGGAGTGGATTCTGACCCACAGCGCCCCTAGAGGATGGAGTGGAACTGCCCACAGGGTCTCCAAGGCTGTCAATCTTCACAGAAGCAAAGCCCAAACCACACCCACTGCTGTGGAGTCCATTCTGACCCACAGCGCCCCTAGAGGACAGAGTGGAACTGCACCGCAGGGTCTCCAAGGCTGTCAGTCTTTACTGAAGCTGACTGCCACATCTTTCTTCCTGGGAGTGGCTGGTGGGTTCAAACCACCAACCATTTGGTTAGCAGCCAAATGCTCCAAGCACTGTGCCACCGGGGCTCCTGTCACAATAGCCTAAGGTGTGCTGAAGTCCTAGCCGCAGTTAGCACCTGTGAGCAGGATCCCGTTGGGGGATGGGGTCTCTGAAGATGTTACCATGAGGTCAACAGGAGGTCCAACTGGAGCAGGGTGAGCCCTAATCCCATGCCAGTGATGGCCCTATAAACAGAGACACGGAGAGACAGGGAGATGCCGCAGGAAGTTGCACCTATAAGGCAGAGGACGCCTGGGACCAGCAGAGGCCAGAAGAGCCAGGCAGTGTCCTCCTCCTAAGCCTTGGGAAACAGCCCGGCCTGGTGACACCTGCCTTCGGGCTGCCACCTCCAGAATCACCGGACAATAGGTTTCTGGTGCTGGGGCCCCAGGGCCATCACTAGGGCTCCCTCCCGCTCGCTCCTCACCAAGCAGCAAGCAGGGAGGAGAACTGCCCTTTGGCAGATGGGAAACCGAGGCCCCAGGGGAGAGGGACTTGCCCGAGTCCCTGGGGAGTGGGGGCGTGGGGTGCACACCCAGACCCATTTCTGGATCCAGAGTCCCCAGAGTCCTTCGGCCCCACTCCATGGGCTCACGGTGCCAGGCAGGGTCACACTGGACAGAGACGGTGGGTCTGTCTGGATGTGGTGGTGACCCGGAGAACTGGGGCTTGGGGGAAGGCACAAGCCAGCCTGAACAGACAGCCGGTGTGTTCGGGGTCGTCCCAGGGGCCCTGGGTGCAGCGGCAACCTGGTCATGTGGCGTCCCCTGGGGGGCCCTCACTGATGGGAGGCTGGGCGGGGCCTTGGGTGAAATGAGGTCACACCCAGCCAGGCTTGGCAGAGGGGGTCTACTCCAGAGCCAGGGCACTGGAGGGAGGGGTGCAGGTACTGGCCCCCACCTGCCCCAGACTCTGAGCCTCTGGGACCTGTTGCCATGGCTGCAGGTTCCTATGGGGCCCCCATGGGAAATCAGTACTACTGGGTCCTCCTCAGATGCAGACAGAGAACAAGGGGAGCTGAACCCCAAGGTGGGTGCTAGCAGGGCAGGGGCAGGCTGGGCTCCACTGGCCCCCAACTCTGCCCTTGGCCCCGGGGAGCCCTCCTCCTGCATCAGGCAGCATGGGGGACCCCCCTGCACGCCTCCCCCAACCTCCCACCCCGGTCTCAGCTCCATGGCTGAGGGTCTCATAACTCCATGACTCCCCACCTCTGACTCCATGGTGGGGGTCTCAGAGGCCCCCACCTCAAAGACTCCTCAGAGATCACTGTGTTGATACAGTTGTGTGGCGGTACTTGTCCATTTGTAGGGCAGAGGTGGGGGGACGCTTCCGGCTGAAGTGAGGGGCCTGGGTGAGGGGTGTGGCTCCAACCCCCTCCCCTCACCTGTCCTACCTGGACCCGGCGCCCTGGGGACCTGTGCAACCGGGGGTGGGAGAGTGGGAGCCCATAGGTGTTCTTGAGGGAGAACAGTAAGGAGGAAAGCCTGGCTCTGGGGGACGGAATGAGGCAGAAGGTTTGGGGCCGAGTCCCATCAGGGACGACATTGGGACAGTCCTGACCCCGTCTCAGGGGTCAGTGGAAATCCACAGTCCATCACCTTGACCAGACCCCCGCAGCCCCTACGCTCCTGGTAGACCCCAGTCCAAACTCCACTCCAGGGCCAGGGCCTGCCCTCTGCTTGCCCTCACCCCACCCCCAGCCCACTCCCCTCGGCCCTCTTTTCGCTTTGGCCTCATCTGCTCACCCCCACCGCCTGGGCCACCCGCCTCGTTCCGTCTTCCGTTTCACCCTAGCTGGCATGTCTGCTAGACGCCTCCCTCACTGCCCGTCTCCTGGCTCTCTCCTCCGCACCCCTCTGTCCTGTGCATCCCCTACAGCCTGCGCCAGTGCCCTGCAACCCCGATGCCAAGGCGGAGGGCAGCCAGGACCACACAGTGAGATGGGGAAACCTAGACCAGCCCCATCAGCCTCACCTCAATGACCCAGTGAGCTCACCCACTCTGGGTCCCAGAATTCCAGGTAGATTTCCCACCTTCCTCTCCAGTGCCCCCTGGGTGAGGTGTGTGTCCAAACCTTCCCCAGCCCCCATATGGTGGGTGACAGGGTGACAGCCCTTCGCCGGGCAGGTGGGAGGCCTGTGCCAAGTCCCAGACAAGCAGGCGTGGCTCTGATGCTGGCGATGTAGGCCAGCTGACAAGGGGGCCTGGCCGGTGGTCGTCCCTGGAATGGCCACTCTTGCCTGTGCTGCGGCCAGAACAGGGCCCCTCCCCAGAAGCCCCTCTCACTGGCTCCAAGTCACTGCTGACGGCACTTCCCCCTTCAGCCTGGAGAGCCGGTCCCCAGAGCCGTCCTCTGGATGCTGCTGCCACAGTCCCCAAGCCCTCGTTGCCAGGCAACCACCTGGTGCAACCAGGCAACCGCCATCTTGGTCCACACCAAAGCCTCCGGTTTTTCCAAGACGTCAGTGCCTCTTGTCCCTGGAGTCAGGAGGGCTTGGGTTCAAGTCAGATCCCTTCCCGCCCCAGAACCATGGGCAGGTCCTGAGCCCCCACTTCTTCCAGCCTTACAGGTCAAATGTCTGTGCTGACACCCAGCCCAGGTGGGCCCGTCCGGTGGGCCCACTGCAAAGTAGGCACCTGCCCTACAAACAGGATGTTTGTAGCTCACAGGTCCCTGTGGCACCCCGGGGCCAGAGGAACGTCCAGTCCATGGCAGGCCTGGAGACCAAGGCCACCCCTGCTGGTCTGTCTGTCTTGCCATCTGTCTCCGAGGACAAGAAGGGGACATCTGTGCGATAGCTCATCCCTGCTCTCAGTCTCCTCACCTATGAGAGGAGGCTTCAACCTCTGGCCCCTCTTCGCTTCAGTCTGGGGATGGGGCACGGATCCTGTACCCTGTAAAGTGCCATAATGCAGCCCCAGCTCTGGGCAGCCCAGACCCCAGACTGAGAATCTCAGGCTGCAAAACCACATCCACAGCCCCAGCTGTACCCACATCAAAATGGGCAGCAGAACGCAGTTAAAAAAAAAAAAAAACTGCCATGGAGTTGATTCGGACCCACAGCGCCCCTAGAGGACAGAGTGGAACTGCCCACAGGTCTCCAGGGCTGTCAATCTTCACAGAAGCAAAGCCCAAACCACACCCCTGCTGTGAGTGGATTCTGATCCACAGCGCCCCTAGAGGACAGAGTGAAACTGCACCACAGGGTCTCCAAGGCTGTCAGTCTTCACAGAAGCAAACCACACCCACTGCTGTGAGAGGATTCTGACCCACAGTGCCCCTAGAGGACAGAGTGGAACTGCCCACAGGGTTTCCAAGGCTGTCAATCTTCACAGAAGCAAAGTCCAAACCACACCCACTGCTGTGGAGTTCATTCTGACCCATAGCGCCCCTAGAGGACAGAGTGGAACTGCCCCACAGGGTCTCCAAGGCTGTCAATCTTTACAGAAGCAAAGTGCATTATTTTCTCCCTTGGAGCAGCTCACAGGTTGGAACAGCTGACCTTTTGGTTAATAGCCCAGTGCTTTAACCACTAAGCCACCAGGGATCCTTGAGGGCAATCAGTGCGTCATGATCAATGAGATGCAAATTCACACGTGGACTGGAGACAAGCTGCGTGTTCGGTTTGGCCACTGACAGGGCGATCATGGTGTCAGCCCAGGTGGGTGTCAGGAGAGACTTCCAGAAGCGGTGGAGGTGGCCTGGGCCGAACGCACGTGCAGGTGAATGAACGAAGGCAGTCCTGCCAGTGCGGGGGTCTCATGGCCCCCTCCTGCGTGCCCCGAGGTCTGGCCAAGATGAAAGGCCCAGGTGCCCGGGGCCGCTACAGTGGGGCACAGCCTGCCCTGGAAGCACAGCCGCGTGACCCCGGCCCCGCTTGCTGGTTTGCTGGAGAGCCTCAGACAGGACACAGATGTTGGCTGAGCGCCTGCTATGAGCCAGGCCCTGAAGAAATGGAGCCACCCTTCCCCCAGTCTCTCATGAGGCCTTTACTGAGCACTTACTGTATAGGGAGCTCTGGGGGTGCAGTGGTCAGCCCTTTCGGCTGCTAACCAAAAGGTTGGTGGTTCCAACCCACTAGCCACTCAGTGGAGAAAGATGAAGCAGTCAGCTTCCATAAAGACTGGTAGCCTGAGAGACCCTGTGGAGCAGTTCCACTCTGTCCTCTAGGGGCGCTGTGGGTCAGCATCGATGGCAGTGGGTGGGTTACTTACTGTACACGCTCCACGCTTCTGTGCAGCAAGTAAGGCCCTTCTGTCTTGCGAGGTGAGGTGACCCCACTCACGGGAAGGACATTGGGCCCACAGAGAAGAGCTGGGCTTGAACCCAGGCCCTGGCTCCTCACACTCACAGCCCACTGCCTGGCCTCACTTCCTGTCCTCACCTCTCTGCAGGCTGTTCTGTGTTGGACCTCTTTTTCCAGCACCTGATATAGAAAGCTGACACTAAAGCTGGGCAGGGCAGTTAAGGAGGGCTTCCTGGGGGAGTGGGTCACCTAAGAGACTTGCTTTTAACTTTTGCTCCCGAAGACCAGACCTCTGCCACTGCTTTTGCCCCACTGGTCCTCCCACCCTAGCCGCTGTCCTTTAAGGCTGCTCAAGTGGTCCCCTTGAGGCCTTCCCCAATGCCACCCCCAGCTAGCTGCCTCCTCCCGATTTTCTAACTTACCTGGTGCATGACTTGGTTTCTCTCACTTGCCTGAAAGTGCAGCAGGGAAGCTCTCAGTGGCCACACACAGTAGGTCCTCAGGATGCCCTCAGAGCCCACGTGCAGTAGGTGCTCAGATGCCCTTGGGCCCTACACACGGTAGATGCTTGGATGTCCTCAGGGCCCTCATGCAGTAATTGCTCAGATGCCCTCAGAACCCATGCACAGTAGGTGCCCTCCTTCCTAGAGTGGCTCCAATAGGCAGGTACAGAGAGACCCAGGGACTCACCGTCACGGTGCCCAGGGTGGGGGTGTTAGTTGTCCTCCAACCTTTCAGCTACTAGGCAAACGCTTAACCATTGCACCATGAAAGGACCCCTCCATAGAGTGGCAGGTGCTGTCAAAGAGTGTTGTGCCGGTGGCAGGGGATGGGCTCAGTGGCCAGAGACTACCCAAGCGGGTGACATTGGAGAGGAGCTGTCATGAGGCATCAGGAGGAAAAGCTCCCAGGCAGAGGAAGCCGCCCGTGCAAAGGCCCTGAGGTAGGAAAGGCACATGGGTGTGACTAAAGGACACAGTGGGCAGTGGTGACGAGATCGGACAGAGGGAGGGGGTCAGGAGGCCAAGGTGCTGTTCGGTGCCATCGGGTCAGCTCCGACCCGTGGTGACCTCACCAGCGCGGGACACTGCCCCTCCTGCGCCAGCCTCACATCCACTGCTTCTTTGGGCCCTTTGCTACAGCCACTGGGTCAGTCCATCTCTTCGTCACTGACCCTCTACTGGATTAAGCATGACATCCTTCTCCAAGGGCTGGCGCCTTCTGGCAACAGGAACGAAGTGCGAGAGACGATGCCTGGCCGCTGCCACCTCTACGGAGCACTCTGGCCGCACCTCCCTCAGAAGAGAACTGTTGGTTCTTCTGACAGCCCCTGGTGTATTCAGTACGCTTCCCTGACACAATTCAAAGGCACCAACTCTTCTTTGTCCTCCTTACCCACTGTCCAGCTCTCACATGCATCGGGGGCAACTGACAACACCATGGCTTAGTCCTCAGAGTGACATCTTTGCTTCTGAACACTTTAAAGAGGTTTTTGCAGAAGATTTTCCCAATGCAAGGTGTCCTCTCATTTCTCGGCTGCTGCTTCCACGGGCGTTGATTGTGAACCAAGTAAAATGAAATCCTTGACAACTTCCAGAGAGAGAAGGGTCTGGATTTTACTCTGTGTGCAGAGGGAAGCTTAAGGTCGTAAGCAGGGGACAGATGTGGCCTGCGTTGCAGTGGCAGCCACGGGGGACACAGGGAGGAACCGTGGAGTGGACAGCAGGTGTCACGGGGAGGGGTGGGTGCAATCCGTTTGCAGCACCACCCACCTGTGTAAGGAGATCCCTGGCGAGAGCCACACAGGGTTTCTCCAATTGCACCCGGAGCCGGGCCCCCACACCACCTCCCGCCTGCACCCGCCACCCTCGCCGCGAGATTGAATTTACAATGGACTCCAACACATTTAAATCCATTTATTGCAAAATTACTTTTCAATAATTACATCACCGTGCCGGCTGTGTTGCATAATGAAATTAGCATGAGAGATATTAGAGAGAATATAAAATTATAAGAAATATTGAAATGCCTCTTTCCGTCTGTCTTCATGAGGCCCCACAGTTTAACTGGGAAGCTGGTGCACCTCCCAGAACACGCAGTGTCGTTTTATAATGTCTTTTGTATAAATTAATTATAACAGTCATTGCAGCTTCCCGTTACCAGGTTGAAACTTCCCTCCGCTGGAGCCTATTAGGGGGAACGGGACCCCGCTTGGAGCCTTGAGCCCCCCGGGGCCCAGCATGCAAAGGGTGCAGGATGGGACGACAACAGGCCTGGGTTTGGGGGTCAGGTGGATGGGAATCCTTGGCCCTGCAAATTTCTAGCTGTGTATCTTCAGTAAAGCCAGGTAATGTCTCTGAGCTGGGGTTTTCATTCCAAAACCAAACTCATTGCCATCGAGTCGGTCCCGACTCACAGAGACCCCTCCTTGAGTTTCCGAGGTGGTATCTCTACGGAAGTAGATTGCCCCATCTTCCTTCTGAGGAGGGGCTGGTGGGTTTGAACCACCAGCCTTCTGGCTAGCAGTCAAGTGCTTGAGGCGCTACGCCACCAGAGCTCCTCATTAGCTATTTTTGAAATGATCCTACCACCTACTTGGCTGCACTGCTGGGGGATAAGTGACAATGGTTTAGGTCTTCAGGAAATGTTAGTGAGGACCCTGGGGACACAAATGGAGGGCACTTGGCCACTCGGACCCACACAGCAGCACCCCGGAAGAAAGGCCTGGCAATCTGCTCCCTTCAAGGTCACAGCCAAGAAACCCTGTGTGCAGCTCTACCAGGCAACACGAGGGTTTATCGGTGAAGATGTCTCCAAAAACTACAGCACCTCCAGGCCTGCGGTAATCGTGGCAGGTGGGAGTGGGTTTTCTTTGGTGTGTTAAGAGGCCATGTGTTTTAAGCCACTCACTCCCCTGTGAGATGTAGGAGTCCTGGTGGTACAGTGGTTAAAGCTCTTGGCTGCTAACCTTTGAGATGTAAAAATAGATTCAGACAGAGAAACAGAGCAGAGATGGGGGAAGACAGAGGCCAAGCCACATGCCCCCAAGGAGCAAGGACGGTCCCCCAGAGCGGGCAGAGAGAGAGCCCTCCCTCTGAAGTCAGACTTCGAGCCTCCTAAACTGTGAGAAAATAAAGTCCTGTTTGTCAAAGCCACCCCCTTGTGGTATTTTCATTGTGGCAGCACCAGAGAACTAAGGCAATCAGTAAACCCAGTTGCTGCCAATTCGCTTCCAGCCCACGGTGACCCCGTGTTGGAGCAGAGCCGGCTCCAGGGGATTCCAGGGGCCGATTTTTCACAAGCAGATTGCCAGGCCTTTCTTTGGGGGCCCTGCTGGGTGATTCAAACCTCCAACCTTCGGTGGGCGCTTGGATGCATTAACCATGCACCACCCAAGGACTCCAAATAGCAGGGAACTAGTTAGCTATTGTTGCATAACAAGTAGCTTCGACTTCGTGGTTTAAAACAACTGTAACTGTTTTGCTGGAAGTGTCTGGGAGTCAGGAATTTGGGAGAGGCTTGGGGAGGTGGCTGGGGCAGTCTCCCGAGGCTGCGGTCAGGAGTCAGCTGAAGCTGCAGCACCCGAAGGGTTAACTGGGGCTGGAGGCTCCCCTTCGGCTGGGGGGTCGGAGCTGGCTGTTGGCCCAGGGGCCTCAGCAACTCCTTTGCATGGCCTGCTCCGGAGGGTACCTTGAGCGTCCTCAAACAGTGGCTTCCAAAATGTCAGTGTGGACTTAGAGTGTCCTTTGTGACCTGCCTGGGAGGTCACACACCATCACCTCCCTGACACTCTATTGGTCTGACGGGTTATCATGGGCGAGGACTACACACAGGTGTGAAGATCAGGCCGGGAGGGTCATTGGGGCCATCTTGGAGGCTGGCTGCCTCAGTAGGTTCCGCTTCCCTTGGGGTTTCACGGGTGCAAGTCCCCTAAGGAGCCCTGGGTGTTGGTTGCCCTGGTCCTGCTTCCTGAGCCCTCACCTGCCCCGTCTGCAAAACCCGGAATTCGCCAGCACTGGCGGCACGGTGGTTACGCTCTCAACTGCTAGCCAAAAGGTTGGCGGTTCAAACCTGCCAGCTGGTGAGCCGGAGCAACCTGTGGCAGTCTGCTTCCGTAAACATGGCTCTTGTTAGGCGCCATCAAGTCAGTTCCCACTCATAGCGGTCCTGTGTCCTCCAGCGTCACGCCCAGGGTGCCAACCACGATCCCGACATTCAGGAAGACTGGGCAGTGGCAGAGGGGAAGGCGGACTGCGCCAGCGCCCGCGTCTGCGGGGTTTCATCCCTGCCGTCAGTCTTCATCCCGCCTCACTGGTTAGTGACAGCAAGGAAAGCTGTTCACCACCACGGGGCCGGCCAGGCGGGTCGGTGGGCACGAGAGCTGAGTGGGTAGCATGCCACCTTGGGGCCTAACTGCAGAGCCGAGTGCTTTCTGAGAGGCTCGCTTGCAGGTTAACTGGTAACGGTTTGCTCCCTCCCACTGACTCCATGGGAATCCCTCCAAGACTGTTATTAAACTAATGTGTTTAATGAACTGAGAGGGAGCCCGCTCCCAGCACAGTCAGGAGGAGGGGGGAGGAGGCCCTCTCCTGGCCGGGAGCACCCCAATCCAGGGAGAAGAGAGCCTCTCCCAACCAGGAGTGCCCTAAATCCAGGCAGGAAGGCACAGGAGCCTGGAGCGAGGGTTTGCCACTGCAAGTAAGTATCAGCCTGCAGGCCACAGCGGGCGCTGACGGCTCAAGGCTGTATTCTCAGATCCTTCTGTCCAGGATCTCTGGTGGTGCAGTGGTGAAGGCATTGGGTTGCTAGCTGAAAGGTCAGCAGTTCAAACCCACCAGGTGACTGACAGCTTGAGAAAATCATTGGGGCAGTTCTGCTCCCAGGTGACTCTGCTCCGCCCCACAGGGTCTGTATGAGCTGGAATCGACCGGACGGCGGTGGGTTTGGGTTTGGTTCTGCTGTGCAGGAGACCCTGATTCATTCTGGACCAGTGCACCTCACGCAGCCCCAGCCCCCGTCCGTGGGGGCCTGTGTGACGCGGAACACGTTCCAGCAGAGCTTCTAGACTGAGACAGACTAGGGAGGAAGACCGGCAGCGCCAAAAATCAGTCCACGGAACCCCAGCGGGTGCTGAGTGAAATAAGCCCACCATGAAAGGCTGATGTTCTACGACCTCACTTATGGAGACAAAAAAACAGTGCAGCGCACTGCCATGGAGTCAGATCCGACTCACGGCGACCCCTCCTTGGGTTTCCGAGGTGGTAGCTCTATGGAAGTAGATTGCCCAACCTTCCCTCTGAGGAGTGGCTGGGGGGTTTGAACCACCCGCCTTCTGGTTAGCAGTCAAGTGGCTTAGGCACTACACTACTGGACGTTGTTGTTGTTGTTATTTGCCATCGACTACTGGACAGGAGCAGTCAAATGTATGGATGCCAACGTTTGTGGTGGTCACAGGGGCTGGTGGAGCCCTGTTAGGCTGATGGAAACTTCGCGTCAATCAAGGGGGCTGGTTGCACAGCCGAGTCGTGTCACTGCTGTCAGTAAGCTGTACACCTGTGAAAAGTTGAACAGGTGAAAAATAATCCACGGATCATGATGTCGAACATGCGAGCGACCACGGGGCTGGCGCAGGGCGGGGCGGCACCTCCTCCGGTCGCACAGGGATGGGGTTGCTGGGAGCCAACAGCCACAATGACAGCAGCACAGTCAGAGAGGAGTGAAGAGGCCTTTCGGCCATGGTCACTCGCAATTCTTGTCTTGAACGGAAAGCTTTGCCTCTCGGGGCTGTCTGTGCCGCACCCCTGCTCACTCTGTCCAAGTCTCTCTGGACCCCACGGACACCAAATGGGTGACAGTGGCCAGAGGACATGAACATGTCTCTGCTCAGGCACACGTCCCAGTGTCCCCTCAGACATCATTCAGAGAACATACGTTCAAAGGCACAATGATTAATACATTCAAGATGTCCTACCGGACGTCAGGCTGAGCACAGGGCCCCGAAGGATGGCGCGGAGCACTGCCATGAGGCCACTCTGTGGGCTCCGCCCTCTCACCTGGGCCAGGTGTGCACCGTCTTTTATCAGAACTTCTCAGGCGCAGGTCCCCTTGTCCTGGCTCTCCTCCACGAGTCTCTGTGTCTGTGAGATGCTCTAGCCACCACCCCAAATCCAATCATGGGGAGCTGGGGTCACTTCACCCAGCCAAAGCCCCTTTATAAATGCCCTCTGACAAGGCTCTCGACTGACACCTGGCAGGGCGTCCTTCCAAGGAGAAGGAACAAAGGCTTGGAGACATGGGAACAGCATGGAAGTGGATGTGATGATGGTGGGCAGGGAGGTGGGCACAGAGGTCATGGACATGCCCTGGGCCACAGGCCAGCAGCCAGCCTGGAAGGCCCTCCCTGGCATGTGACCTTGATGAATCCCTGTGACCGCACCTGAGAGCCATCCCCACCACATGGCTTGAGGATCAATGAGGGGATGCCCTGCCCAGGGCGGGGCCCTCGGGGTATTTAAGTGTCTTAGTTTCTGGGGCTGCAGTAACACAAACAACACGGCAGGTCGCTTACAGAACAGGGATTCATTGTCTCGGCTCTGGAGACTGGGAGACTGAATCAGGGCACTGCTCCAGGGGAGGTCCACACTTGCCAGTAGCCCCAGCACTTGGGGTTCCTTGTGGATGATCCTCGCATGGTATCTGTCTTTCCCTGTGAGTCTGGGTCTGTTCTACCCTTTTTACATGACACCTCTCAGAAGGAATCAGGTTTGGACCCACCTCCTTCAGTATGATCTGTGGTGATTGACTTGTTTTGCCCAAAAACATATGTCAACTTATCATGGTTGCTCTGGGATTCTCAGTGGTTTGGCAGTTATGTAATGATGTCATCATCCCCCCTGATGTGATCTGATGTGACCAGCCAATCAGCTGTAAGGAGATTAGGGTGGATGCAACACCCTTACTCAGGTTATAGCCCTGATCTGATGGAAGGGGAGTTTCCCTGGGGCGTGGCCTGCATCACCTTCCATCTCACAGGAGACAAGTGAGCAGAGGAGGGACCTCAGTACCACCGCGAAAGAAGAGCCAGGAGCAGAGTGTGTTCTTGAACCTGGGGTCCCTGTGCTGGGAACCTGCTGGACCCCAGGGACAATTAATGCCAAGATAAACCTAGATCCACAATACTGGGTGCACAGCTGCTGGAAGGAGTCAAGGCCTTCCCCCAGAGCCAGCAGAGAGAGAGGGACCTCAGTATCACTGAGAAAGAAGAGCCAGGAGCAGAGTGTGTTCTTGAACCTGGGGTCCCTGTGCTGGGAACCTGCTAGACCCGGGGAAGACTGATGCCAAGATAAACCTAGATCCACAATGCTGGGTGCACAGCTGCTGGAAGGAGACAAGGGCCTTCTCCAGAGCCAGCAGAGAGAACGCCTTCCCCTAGAATTCAGACCTCTAGCCCCCTAAACAGGAGCTCTGGTAGCATAGTGCCTAAGGCCCTTGACTGCTAACCAGAAGGCTGGCGGTTCAAACCCACCAGCCACTCCTTGGAAGTAAGGTTGGGCAATCTACTTCCGTAGTGATACTGCCTCAGAAACCCAAGGAGGGGTCGCTATGAGTCAGGACTGACTCAATGGCACATAACAACAACAACAACAGCCCCCTAAACTGTGAGAAAATACACTTCTGTTTGTTAAACTTCCCCCTGTGGTATCTCTCTTACAGCAGAACTACAGAACTAAGGCAATCTCATTAGCACAGCAAAGGAAACTGTTTCCAATCAGAGTTACCTTCACAGCCACAGGGGTCCTCTGGGGGCACATAATTCCACCCCTAACAGAGACTGTGGCCAAAAGAGTTGGGTTTGCTGAAACCACCCCTGGGCAGCTGGCAGATTCCCTGCAGGTCCTCTCTCTCCTTGGATCCTTAGTTTGAAGGCGAGGAAACTGAGGCTTAGGGGCAGTTATCGGGGAGGGGGCAGAAAGCACGTCCCAGGCTCCCGTCAGCTCCCACTGGTCAGAGCCGAGTCTCATCCCCGGGCTGCAGAGACGGCTGTGAACAAAGCCAGGCCACAGGGCCCTTCCTGGGAGCTCCCTGCAATGGGGAGACAGGTGACAAGTGAGTCCCAAAGAGAGAACCAGACTGTCTCGGTGCCCTGGTGCTGCTCCTCCAGGACTGCCCCAGGGGGTGGTTCGACAAACAGATGTTTACTGTAGGAGGAGGCCAGAAGTCTGAATGCAGGGTGCCAGCGCCAGGGGAAGGCATTCTCCATCAGCTGTGGGGCAAGGCCCTGGTTCCTTGGCTCCGTGGCGCTCTTCCGGGGGTTTGCCAACTACCTTCCCTCAGCTCTCTTTGCTGGCTTGATTATTTAATCTCAAAGACTTTGACTCATAACACAATCTACCTGCATCCTGTCTCATCAACATGACAAAGGAACCCATCCCCAAGGCGTAAAGGCAAGGCTTTACAACACCTTCAATCCACAACATGGACCATAATCAAATGTGGCAAGGGCCCTGTGGGCCATGAGCACCTGCTGAGAGAGCCTACCTTGTGGGAAGGGCCCTGGACAGGACCAGGAGGGTGAGGAGGAGAGGGTGAACGCTCCAAGCAGAGAACAAGTAGGTTCAAAGACCCTGAGGTGGAACAGCAAGGAGGCTAACGTGGCCGGAGCAGTGGGGACCAAGGGGAGAGAAGCTGGAGGTGAGGGTGGAGAGATGGGGTCAGACCACACAGGGCCTTCCATGCAAGGGAGATGGGAGCCACAGGGGGGCTTAGATGCAGGCTCCGCAGGCCCCCTGGGAGAACACACTCAGAGACGGCAAGCTGGGAGGCCAGGCTGGAGGTGGCAGCACAGGAGCTTGGACATGGCTGGATTCAGGACCCGCCGTGGCGGCAGAGCCAGCAGGACCTCCCAGTGGAGCACGGGGCTGACGAGAACAGAGGAGGCAGGGATGACTCTGGAAGAATGGAACCGCCATCACCTGACATGGGGACAGCCGGGACAGGGCAGGCTTGGGGATGGAGAGGTCGGGGGACTTGGCTGTGTTGAGTGGAAAAGCCTGTTAGGCTGCTAAGTGGAGGTGGCGAGGAGCGGTTAGACCCACGAATCTGGAGCTCCTGAGAGGGGTCTGGGACGGAGGGAGTTATCAGTGGATGGAGGGGCTTGAAGTCTCAGGATGTGAGTCCACCAGGCAGGGAGAGCAGACGGACTAGAGGAGAGAACCAAGGCAGAAGATGGCAGACATGGCTGCAATGATATTTGCCATCACACACACTCTTCTAGAACATTCTCCTTTGAGAGTAGATTCTCTGGCCCCTCCTTGAGCCTGGGTGGATCTCAGTGACTGCCTCGATCAACAGAGTGCAGCAGAAGTGACTTCCAAGGCTAGGTCATAAAAGTGCCCAACAGTTCTTCCTTGTTCTCTTAAGACACTTGCTCTTGGAACGCAGCCGCCATGTTGTAAGGAAGCCCAAGCAGCTGTGCAGAGGTCCACGTGGCAGGAAATGACACTCTCAGGTAATGAGGGCCACGTGGGTAAACCAGCTGGCTCCTCCACTGCCTGCCCAGCCACCCGGGAGCACTGCCCAAGGTGCACGCTCAAGGGCAAAGTACACATGTGTTGTTTTCAGCCTGGGTGCTTTGTCACCCAGTCATTGCTGACACAGCACAGGCTGGGCCCTGGAACTCTCCAGCAGTGCAGGCCTCGCTGACGCTGCTGTCCAGAGAGGGGAGGTGGGGCTCGGAAGAAGCAGGGGTGCAAGAAATGTCCAGGAGTGGGGTCACCAGAACGGGTGGGACTGGAAATGGGGGTGCAAGGGGCAATCCAGAAAGGGCTGTTGACTGGGCTGCAGCATGTGGAAGAGGACTGGGCTGGGCATGGAGTCTGGGGTTCACTTTGGACAGGAGAGTTGGAGGTGCCTTTCACATACCCCTGGAGCAATGGTGAGCAGTGTGTGGTTATTCAGGTCTAGAGCCTGTGGCTGGGAGGTGATGCAGCAAGTCATGCTGACAGAAACCATGCGTGTGGACAAGATCTTGTCCCTCTAAGCTTTGCTCTCCCATCTGTCAAATGGCAGGGGGACAGAACTGTCCACCCCAGGCTGCTCAGGCTTCTTGGGCTCCACCTCTCTCAGCTTGGCCACATCGTTCCCCAGTGGAGGCAGGTGGGGAAGGGGAGACCCCTTGGGGCTGCTCGGTCCTGTCTCAACACCTCCAGCCCAGAGCTGTCCAACAGCATCCTGACCTCCCATGCCAGCAGGTGGCTCATCAGACAGAGTGTATACGTGCTGTGCTGAGTAATGTGGTGTCCAGGAGCAGACTAATATTGTCAGAGAACTTGCAGTGCGCTAAAAAAAAAAAAAATCACTGCCGTCGAGTCAGATCTGACTCATAGCGACCCCTCCTTGGGTTTCCGAGGCAGTATCACTACAGGAGTAGACTGCCCAACCTTCCTTCCAAGGAGTGGCTGGTGGGTTTGAACCGCCAGCCTTCTGAGTAGCAGTCATGTGCCTTAGGCACTATGCCACCAGCGCTCACACAGGACAACAAACTCCTATTCATCCTTCAAAGCCCAGCTCAGGAGTCACCCCCTCTAGGAAGGCCTCCATGCTTAAACTCCTAAAGAGAGTGGTAAAACCCCTACCCTGTATGACCTAAGTCCTTTGATGTCCTCTTATTCTTCATTGCGGGCCCCTAAACAAAAAGTAATGGAACAGCATGAGCTCTTACCCTCAAACTAGGAACACCTTGGAATCTTGTTCAGCTCCCAGGGCCCCCAGCACTCGGCGGTGCTCTTACACATAGTAGTTATAGTATGACTTCAAGGAGATTCCAACTCATAGAGACCCTATGGGACAGGGTAGAACTTCCTTGCAGGGCATCCTTGGCTGTGATCCTCAGGGTCCCAGGCCCCAGGTCTTTTCTCCTGCAGAGTGGCTGGGAGGTTTGAAACCACCAACCTTTCAATTAGTGTTGTTGTTAGAGGTGCTGTTGAGTCAGCTCCAACTCATAGCCACCCACGGACAACAAAACGAAACCACTGCCCCGTCCTACACCGTCTTCATAACCCTCATAACCCTTGCTATACTTGAACCCATCTGTGCAGCCACTGTGTCAATTTCAGTTAGGAGTCAAGAACTGCCCCACAGGTCTCCCCGGCTGTCAATCTTCAGGGAAGCAAAGCCCCAACCACACCCACTGCCATGGAGTCCATTCCGACCCACAGCGCCCCTAGAGGACAGAGTGGAACTGCCCCACGGGGTCTCCAAGGCTGTCAATCTTCACAGAAGCAAAGCCCAAACCACACCCACTGCCTGGAGTCCATTCCGGCCCACAGCGCCCCTAGAGGACAGAGTGGA
>NW_006921593.1:15944663-15969358 GCF_000298275.1 Orycteropus afer afer | reverse complement strand
CCAAGGCTGTCAATCTTCACAGAAGCAAAGCCCAAACCACACCCACTGCCTGGAGTCCATTCCGGCCCACAGCGCCCCTAGAGGACAGAGTGGAACTGCCTACAGGGTCTCCAAGACTGTGATCTTTACAGGATTGAATGGCTCCATTTTTCTCCCGCCAAACAGCTGGTGGGCTCCAAAGTGCCAGCCTTCTGCTTAGCAGCCAAGAATGTAATCATTGAACCACCAGGGTTCCTTCTTATACATCCAAACCACAACCAAACTCACTTCCATTAAGTCGATTCCAACTCATTGCGACCCCCTTTGGGTTTCCAAGAGGGTAAATCTTTATGGAAGTAGATTGCCCAATCTTCCTTCCACGGAGTGGCTTGTGGATTTGAACCGCCAACCTTCTGGTTAGCAGTCAAATGCCTTAGGCTCTACGCTCCCAGAGCTCCCTTTGGGTAGCAGAGTGCCACCCACGTACCCACCCACAGGCCTTTCTGTTCAGGGGCATTCCGTCTAAGGCCTCCTGACTCCCCTCCAAGACCCCCAGTGCCAGGCTTGCCCTCTCACTCCCTAACAACGCCCCCGCGCGCCCTCATCGCTGCCCGACCCTCGCCCCGCAGGCCTCTGGACCCCTCCATCTAAGTGCCTGCGCCCCAGCCTGGCCAGCCCCACCCAGGGTCATCCCGGGCAACATCTAGAAGCAGCAAAGCTGCCAGGGCCTGGCGCGCACGCAGGATCGCGCGGACGGGGCTGAGGCCCGGTGTTGGCGCGCTGGGCGAGGTCTGTTTGTTTTCAAAACCGATGCTCTGTTTAAAGCGCGCCGGGCTGTGCTGGCGGGTTCCCCCTTCCTTTGTCTGGGCGCCTCCGCCCGCCAGCGCCGCCGCTGACAACCGGCCGCTGGATGGAAAATTCATTAGCTGTGCGTCTCCCTCCCGCCTCCATTTTCCCAGGCAGCTCTGCGCCTGGCGTGTCAGCCTCTCCGTCCTGGTTATCTGGAGACGCCAATTTCAAGAGACATCTTAATAGTGATGTCAACGAATTAATTAGATGTGTTAATGAGCTAAAAGCAACCCAAATTAAATTAATGCAGTAATAAGCCCAGACAGCAAAATTAGCTTCAATTTCTCTAAATGACTGTGAACTGTACACAACACCTCATCTCGCTACAACATTACCATCCCCCAAAGCTAATCAAGGCCCGGCACAATTAACTGCTTAATTACAAGCAGGCTCGCGCGCACAGGGCGCACGCGCGCGCGCAGGGAGTTACGCCGGGGCTGCCTGGGGGGCGACGGCCACATCTCCAGTGCCCCCCATTGTTCTAGAAACCCAGCTATGGAGAGCAGGGAAGCCGGCCTTCCCAGGCTGGTTGGGGGCTCCATGTTCCCCTGCAGGGTCTGTGTGCCGGCACTGCTGGAGTGCCCCCATCCCAGCCCCCTGCGGGCAGGGGCTGGGAGGAGGTTGGCCAGGAGGAGGAGGAGGGAGGAAGGAAGAAGAGGAAGGGGAGGAAGAGGAGGGAGCAGAGGCAGGAGGAAGGCAGGGATCATTGCCCAACTGTTTATTGTTGGCATCAGGATCCAGTACAACTCAAAAGCTAATTGTCCAGCGGGCTGATTTCCCACCAGGCCCTGAGAGCGCTAATAGCTTCAGGTATCTGATTAACTATAATTGGAGCCTGAGACAGAACCCGGTGAGGACAGGAGAGGAGGAGGGGTGGGGGAGGGACAGGGCAGGGGCCAGGGACAGCAGGGGACCAGACCCAGGCAGGTGGGGAGAGGGTGCCTGAGAGGACCAGGGGCCAGCCTGCGCCCGTCCAGCAGCCCCCTCTGAGGGCCGCCCACCCACCCACGGCCCCACGTGCAGCAGGATTCCATCTCAAGAGGCCTGCCCTCTCTAGGCCCATCTGTAGAATGGGCGAACGGCCCGCCTAGCCCAGCCAGGTGGACCGCTAGGCCCTGGGCCAGGACTAGACACAGTCGGTGCTGATAGCTGGAGCGTACCCGCATCCCTCCACGGGCACAGGGGAGAACCCACGGTGCCCCATGGACTGGCCGCTTGTCCTCACCTTCCGCCGCTTCGAGCTGGGTCAGGTAAAGGGGGGTGACTTCCGATCCAGGTCTCTGGTTCTGGGAGAGAGGGAAGGGCCTTATCCATCCCCTCCCCCAGCTGGCCTCCCTGGGGGCAGAATAGAGTGGAGGCCCCAGGGGGACATGGGTGGGTGGGGAGCTGGGGACATCAGCCCCCCATTTTCTCCGTCCTCTGCCCTTCCTCTTCCTGTGTTTCTCCGTTCACACCTACACCCACACGTCCACTCCCTCCTGTGTCCAGTCCTCTGATGGACGTCCACTCCCACCCAGGGTGGGCACAGCCTCTGCAGAACGTCAGGAGGTGTGAGGGCTGTAGGAAACATGGCCTAGCCACCAGGGACATGCATACTAATCAGGTAAGCAGAGGGAAAAGGGGGACCCTGCGCAGGGGAGGAGGGCTGTCTGGGACAGGGGCCAGCCCTTGGAGGTGGGTGTTTGTGGTAAATGGGCAGGAGGGCATGGGGACAAGGCAGCTTGGGGCTGCTTGGGAGGACGGCTCCACCCCCACAAGAACCCCACTGCCGTGCCCCACACCTCCACAGGGAGGTGGTGGGGCTGCTGCCAGACACCCGGCCTGAGGCTAGGGGGTCCTGCCTCACCCCAGTATGGAGGAGTTCTGAACCCCCTGGGCCTCAGTTTCTAAGCCTGTAAAATGGGACACTCCTGAGTTAAGGGAAGAAGATGCTCTGGGGTCTTCGGGACCAGGAAAGCCTGGCAGGGGAACGCCGCACCCCTGGACCATAAAACCGGGCACCACGCAGGCAGGGCTCACGGAAGGCAGGAGTGTGGGGGGTGCCAGGAGTGGATCCAAGTGCCCATTGTACAGATGGGGAGAGCGAGGTCCAGGGAAAGAGGAGGTGGTGGCCTCTACACCCATCAGCCAGGGCGGCTACCTTTGGATGTTGTTACAGGATTTTATTTCCCTGCAGGAAAAAAAAGAAAGAATTGTTTTGCTCAAACAAATGCTCCAATGAGGTTTGCAGTCGAGGTGGTGAGTCCCAGTTGCTCCGGCAGGTGATGGGGGGGTGGAGTGTGCCTCAGGCTGTCCCTGGAGTGTCTGCCACAAAACAGGCGTGGGGGGGGGGTGCTGTGGAAGGCCAAGGTCTCCTCCGTGGTCTCCAGTGTCCTGACCCAGTGAGTTAGGGGCCGTGGGGCCTGCTGTGGTTGGCCATCGCGGGGCACAGCGTGAGCCAGGGTCCCCAGCTCGGGCACATGTGGGCCTGCGAGAGGGCAGGGCCTTGGGGAGCTGGCCGCCCTTCCGGGCCCACACCTGGAGGCAGGCGGCCCAGCTCCCGCTGCCCGGCCAATTAAGAACTTACTTCACATTATTTTAATTTGTCCCTGGGGTCCTGGAAGGAAAGTCATGCGATTAGTGGTAGTACTATTTTTTGGCTACAAACTCAGGCAGCCATTATATAAATTACGTATAATTGAATACAGCGGGCAAGTTCTTTTAAACAACTGGGTTTTGCCGTCCTCAACGACAGGCCGCCTCTCCCAGTGGCTCCTGACTTGAGAGCTTCCTGGTCTCCCAGACCCCTTCATACAGGGGCCCACGGAGGCCCTGGGGGCTGGGCTTTGAAGGCTGGGCTGCTGTCCCTGTACCACCTGCCCTATGTGGGAACTCAGGCAAGTACCTGCCCCTCTCAGCTCCGGATTTCTCACCGGTCACAGCCTCGGCCTGCAAGGGCTGGTGGGTGCCCACGGGGAGGGGCCTGCTCGAGAAGCTGGTCCCTAGCCACCCGGACGTCCTCTCAGCCAGCACACGGAGTAGTCCATGGAGGCAAAGCCAGCCAGAGCCCAGAGTCCCCGAGGGCTGCTCAGCCCCCTTCTCCTTCTTCTTCCTCCACTTTCAGATTGTTACTGTTGTTATCAGGTGCCATTGAGTCATCTCTGACTCACAGCAGAACAAAACACTGCCCAGTCCTGCACCAACCTCATGATCCTTGCTATCCCCGAGCCCATCGTCACAGCCACCGTGCCAATCCATCTCGTTGAGGGCCTTCCTCTCTTTCGCTGACCTTCCATCTTACCAAGCATGACATCCTTATCCAGGGAACGGTCCCTTCTGACAACACGACCAAAGTAGGTGAGACGAAGTCTGGCCATTCTCACTTCCAAGGAGCATTCCGGCTGCACTTCCTCCAGGACAGATTTGTTCATTCTTCTGGCCGTCCGTGGTACTTTCAACATTCAAGCATCAACTCTTTAGTCTTCCTTATCCATTGCCCAGCTCTCACGTGCATATGAGGCGATTGAAAACACCGTGGCTTGGGTTAGGGGCACCTTCGTTGTCCCTGCACCCACCTACCTCGGGCCCGACCTTAAAATGGAGCCGCCCCCAAGGAAAAGCAGCCCCGAACCCCAGGCCCACCTGCCTCGGGCCCAGCCTTAAACAATTTGTCATCACTGTGGTAGAAGACTTCAAAGTTGCCGTTGGAGCCCAGTTCCCAGTGGCCCAGTGCGTGTCAGCAGAACCAGGCTCCATAGGGTCTCCTATGGCTGATGGCACCTCCAAGTGGATGGAGCGACCAGTCTCTCAGTCAGCAGCCAGGCATTAACTGTTTGCATTTCCCAGGACTCCCTGGGGCAGACACGCCACGGAACGCATGCCGCGTTGACCATTTCAAGTGTCCACTTCCGTGGCGTGAATCGCACTCACCACTGTCCGTTTCCAACAGGTTTCATCCTCCAGACACTTGGCAGCCCTCAGCTGTCCCCCTCCCCAGCCCCAGGCCCAGGCAAAGCAGTCAGCTTTCTGTCTGCAAGCATCTGTCTGCTCTAGAGTCTCACGGACGTGAAATCAAGCCGTGTGTCCTGCATGTCTGCCTTCTCTCACTCAGTGTCGTGTTGTCAGCGTTCATCCAGGGGCAGCATGGGTCAGACTCCATCCCTCTCTGTGGCCGAGGGACAGTGCACTGTGTGGACGGACCACACCGTGCGTGTCTGTCACCTCCTGATGGACGCTGGGGCTGTGTGTCCTCTGGCTGCTACGGATGCTGCCCACACCACACTGGTGCACACGTGTCCACTGGAGCCCCTGCGTCCAGGTCTCGGTGTAGACCCAGGAGTGGAGCTGCCAGCCCCAGGGCAACGCTGTGTTTAACTCTGAGGTGCTCAGCCCTTCTCGACAATCTGGCCTGGTATCCACTGTCACCCTCTGGGGTGACAGGACCTGCGAGGGTGGCCCCAGGGCTCAGGCTCAAGCTATTCCTTGGAGCTGGGGGCTGAGACTTTGGGGGAACTGGAGGAAAAGAGAAAGGAACTTGCCAATGGATTGGATATGGAGGTGGGGTGGGGAAACTCAAGACCCTGGTCTGGTTCTGGGAAGCCCAGTGCCTGGCAGGGGCTCAGCAGGCACCATCCTATGATGGCGATGGCCTCCGTGAGGACGACCCCTGTGATGCAATGGCCACAGTGCCCTGTGATCTGATGGCCGCACTACCCTGTGAAAATGATGCCCTGTGATACGGTGGTCTCACCGCCCTGTGATGATGACGCCCTGTGATGAGATGGCCCCACCGCCCTTTGTGTGTGTGCGTTAACTGCTGACCTGTCCACCTCACAGGGGTGGGTTGTGTGGTATGTCCTTACATCTGAACGTGCCCCAAGTGGCCTCAGTGCACACAGGGCTTCTGTGGGGCTGTAAGGGACTTGGCTTAGCTGGTAGTAATCGCTCAAATGTCGATTGGGAAGACAAGGAAGGCAGTAATGGTTCCCCCGGCCTGCCTCTCCCCCAACCCTCCCTGACTGCCAGGCCTTCCTACAGGGCTGGCTCCAGGCCTGGTCCTCGGCCTGACCCCTCGCCTCCCGATCCTGGCTTGGCAGTGACAGCATCACGTGCCCATGTCCTCAAACTCGTAAAGTAACAGCCTGTCACACACACCACCTCTTTGCACCCAAAATGTTCTCTGATCTGTGTAAACGCGGTTGGCGTACCGCCGCCTGATATTAATATCCTTTGTTTGTGTGTCAGGGTTCTGCAGAATCTAATTAAGGAGTGTTCTCCGTGTATCCGGGGTGTTTCAACAATTCCGCAGAGCAGACAATGCAAGCTGTTGACCTGCGTGGATAAACTGTGCTTGCAGAGGATTTGGGGTGGCAGGCGGAGGTGGGGTGTGTACACGGGCTGTTCATTTCTGCTGGGGTGTGCCCTGTGCACAGACGTGCCCTGACTTCATGGGGTGCACCTTGTAGCAGTGCTCTCATGCAGAGTGTAACTCTGTGTGTGCACTTACACACACGCACACATGCATGAGCAAGGCCTCCTGGGCAACTCCTGCTACTACCCCTTCCCTCGGGCCTCTGTGCCCCCTCCCAGACACAGCCACCTGTCGCACAGGTGGGGAGGTTGAGGCCATGGTGCCCTGTGAGGATTCGGACATTAAGGCCAGAGAGCAGAGCTTTGCACATCTGCCCACATCTGGGGGGAGGTGGGCTGGGCTGTGGGGCCCTTGGTGATGGCCCCCCACACTGAGCCTGCACCCCTCTGGGTGGACAGATGGGGACACTGAAGCTTGAGAGGTCGGGGCTAACAGTGGATGGTGGCAGAGATGGGCCCTTCCTGCCCCTCCAGGCCATGCCTTGGGGTCCCTTTGGAGAGAATCACTTAAGCCCAGTGCGCCCGGGGCAGAGGAGGAAGGATAACTGCCTTCAGACCCAGGTAGCCGGCCTTCCAGTGCAGCTGGGGTGGGGCCAGACCCAGAGCCTCAGCTCACCTCTGTTACTCCCCTGGGGAATAATGGACCCCCCCCCCACCAGGCAGGGCGATCCGCGCCACAGAACAAGGAGACCCCTGTTCCCAATGCAAGGAGCTCTGGTGGCACAGTGGTTAAGGCATTAGGCTGCCAACCAGAAGGTCGCCTGGAGAAAGGAGGCACTCCACTTGGGTAAGGGAGCTCTGGTAGTGTAGTGCCTAAGGCATTTGACTGCAGACCAGGAGACGGGCGATTCAAACCCACCAGCCACTCCTTGGAAGGAAGGATGGTCAATCTATTTCCAGAGTGATACCGCCTGGGAAACCGAAGGAGGGGTCGCTATGAGTTGGGTCCCACTCCACGCGCATAACAACAATCACTTGGGTAAAGATCCACAGCTTTGAAAACCCTGCGCAGAACTAGGAGTCCATTTTGTGCATTCCCAGCACACAGTAGGAACAGCTGCTCCAAGCTGCTGTTGTCACCTCTCCAAGGTCCGCACCCAGCACCGGGCAGTGGGCTTGGCACCAAGTAACGCCCACCCCTCCCCAGCCCAGCTCTGGAGGGCTTGGGGAGGGGGGTCACCCGCACCCTCACGTGCCCTCCCCACTCTGAGACCCCTCGTGTGCTTTGGAAGAGTCAGGCACAGGCCAGACTGTAGCTCCAGACCCCAGGACACTCAGGCAGAGCCACGGAGGGTGATGGGTGTGGTCAGGTGGGCGTGTGTGCGCCCATCACTTCCCTGGTCACTCCCACTTCAGCCCCCCTCCCCCAGCTCTGCCTCAGCCACTAGCCTGGGCGTTGGCTCCCCAGGCCTTAGGCTGCCTGACTGTAAAATGGGTTCGGGTTAGAGTGGCGGCCTGGGCTGCACCGGCCTGTGCACAAGTGTCTTCTGGGGCATGCAGTCAGCTGCACGTGCGTTTGCTGGGTGTGCACGGTGTCGGGTTGCACGCAGGAGCCCTGGCTCCTAAAAGCTCGGGAGCACCTACCCACCGGGCCCTCGGCCTCGGCGCCCGCATGCGGCTTAAGAAACGCCGCAGCGCCACCTGCCGGCTGCGCGCTCCGAGCCCTAGCAGAGCCCGGGAAGCTTTGCTCTGACCCCGCGGGGACAGGCGGAGTCCCGAAGCCCCGCCCCCTCCAGGCCCAGCCCCTAGGGGGGCGGGGAAGTCTGAAGCCCCGCCCCAGTTCTGCCTCCCTGTAGTGGGTAGGCGGAGGTGGGCCTGGACCCAGAAGGCTTCTGGTGAAGAGTGGAGACAGAAGGTTGCAGAAGAATCTTCCCGGGAGTAGGGCTGACAGGTGGCCCCAGGCTTCTGCTGAAGCTCTAACCCTGGCACCTGTGCACTTGACCTTGTATGGAAAGAGGGCCTTTGAAGGGGTCATCAGCTAGGTTCCCACGAGGTCACACCAGTACAGTGGGTCCTGATCCTGTCCGAGTGGTGTCCTTATAAAAAAGGAGAGACAGGGACAGGGGAAGAGGCCATTGGCCTGTCTCAGAACACAGACTGGAGTGACGTGGCCACAAGACAGGAAGTGCCTGCATCACCAGCAGCCAGGAGGACTGTCCCCTGGGCCTGCAGACGGCCCAAGACCCTGCCAAGACTTCAGACTTCTCGCCCGCAGGACTGAGAGAGTACAGTTTGTTGTTTTAAGCCACCAGGTTGTGGTCCTTCATGTCATCGGCCATGGGAAACACCCCGTGTCCCCTAATCCTCCCATCATCCGGCTCCATCTCACAGATGAGGAAACTGAGGCAGGGAGAAATGAGGACTTGCCCAGAGTCACGGCAGGAGAAAGCCAGCGGTCTGGGGAGTGCGTCTGAGCCCCCAGCAACCACCTCCATCCCCTAATCCATCTGTCCTCACCTGCTAGTTAGTCATCTGTAGCCTCACAGCCCTTTGCAGGTGAAGCTTGGAGGTCTGCGTGCAGCTAGGGAGCCATGGCTCTTACCAGGGACCTTCCGTTGCCGGATTGTGGAATGGTGGGAGGGGCTTCTCAGGATTTCCAGAGCAGAGTGGGCGGGGCAGAAAGCTGCCTTCCAGGCAGGACTGGGAGGCAGGGTCCCTGGGCTGCAGCAGCCATCCTGCTGAATGAGCCTCACTTTTCCCCAATGTACAGTGGGGGTGAGGAGCTAGCAGAGAGATTTTCTCAGGTTCTGCCCCTCCGCTGTAGAGTGAAGAACCCAGGAATCCATGCAGGCCAGAGCTGGGGAGGGACTGGAACTTTGAGGGAGTCTCCCGTGTCTTGATCGTGTCGTCAGGAGGGACCAGTCCCTGGAGAAGGTCATGAGAAAGAGGAAGCCCTCAGTGAGACGGGCTGCAGTGGCTGCGTGGTGCACTCCAGCACTGCAACAATTACGCGGATGGCGCAGGACCGGGCAGTGTTTTGTTCTACCGTCCGTGGGTTGCTATGAATTGGAACTGACTCCATGGTACCTGACACCAACACCAACCACGTGCCAGGCCTGCTGTGGGGCCTGGTTCCCCCACAGCCATCCAGGAGACACCAGGGCACTTGTTCCCTGAGACTGTATCTCGGACGCCAGCCCAGGCCTCCCCAGCCCCACTCACCTCCTCCAAAGTCCCACTCCACGGGGGCAGCATGTTGGGCAGAGGGCACAGTGCTGCCAGGGACAGATGGCTTCAGTCCTGGTGCCAACCCAGCAGGAGCCACCGGACGAGCTGGGCAAAAGCAGCTGCTGTCGGGGGCCTCTGCCAAGCGCAGTGGCAGGTTGAACTCGGCTGCACCTGGTGGGTGGGGGCCAGTCAGCCCAGGGGTCCTGGGCTGGGTGGGGGAGGGCAAACAGGGGGCCTGGCTCCATGCCTGATGACGTAGCATGACCTCCACCTGGCTTCCTCTTCCCTGGGCCCCCTGGCCCCTGCCATCCTGACCCCCCATCCACCAGCCACCATGCCAGCTGCCACCCACCAGCTGTGTGGCCTTAGGCAAGTTGCTTCACTTCTCTGAGCCTCAGTTTCCACATCTGGAAGATGGGCTGCTGCCCTGGCCAGACTGTGCCCCATCCTCATAACGCCTGTTTTATAGACAGAACGGGCTCAGAGTGGCCGTGTGATTTTCTCAGGCAAGTGATGGGATCGGGCTTCCAACTCAGCAGTCAGCTGTAAGCAGGGCTAGAAATGGACTACTGTGCCCCAACCCCCGGCCAGGCATCCCCTAGGTCACACTGCTGGCCTGGCCCAAGCTCTGGATCCTGGACTCCCTTAAGACACTCCACAGACACTTGGAATCTGGAGCCTCCTCCCAGGGGAGTGGCACCACTGGGGCACTCAACCCATTTTACAGTCAGGCAGCCTGAGGCCTGGGAAGCCAAGGCCCAGGCTAGTGGCTGAGGCAGAGCTGGGGGGGGTGAAGTGTGAGTGACCAGGGAAGTGATGGACGGCACACGCAGGAGGTGGCCCTCAGTGCACGCTCCCCTCCTGCACACACGGACGCACACATGCCCACCTGACCACACCCACCACCCTCACACCTCCACCTGCTTGCTCTACCTCAGACCCACACCTGTGGCTCAGAGCCTGGTGCCCTAAACCGCCACCGTCACCACAGAGTACATGGAGCACATAGCCCATGCACCCAGTCACACCTCGCATCAACATACACAGGCACCCTCTCGGGGTCACAGCTGAGGGAACAGGGGCCATCGATGGGTGGAAGAAGTGTCAGACCCCACCCTGCCCCCCACAGTTCAATCCCTAGCCTTCCTAGGTTGAGGAGGCCTGAAACCAAGGAACTCAGAACTGATGGTGTGGCCCCCCTAGGCTGTACCCCTACACACACACAGGTATGCAGAGCTCACATCTGTTTATCTGCCCTGTATCAGGCCAGTGTGTCTGATGGGCTGAGCTCACTAAGTCATGTATGTTCAGATGCTGGGCAGTGAATATAACCATACAAATGTCCACTGCAATTGCTGGAAGAGAGTGTAGAAGGAAAGGTGGGTGGGGACTCACAGAAAAACAGATGTGGGTAGATGGATGGATAATGGATGGATGGATAGAAGGATGGATGGATGGATATGTGTAGAAAGATGGATGATGAATGGATGGATGGATGATGGGTGGATGGGTGGGTGGATGGGTGGATGGTTGTGTGTAGATGGATGGATAGATGGTGGACAGATGGGTGGGTGGATGGATGGATGAATGGATGAATAATGATTAGATCAATGGGTGGATGAGTGAATGGATAGATGTTTAGATGATGGATGGATAGATGGATAGATTGATGAGTGAATGGGTAAATGGATAGATGGATAGATGATGGATGGATGGATATGGGTGGATAGATGAATAGATGAATGATGGGTGAATGGATGAATAATGGATAGATTGATGGGTGAATGAATAGATGCAGAGACAATGGATGGATGGATAGATTGATGAGTAGATGGATGGATGGATAGGTGATGGATAGACGGGTGGATGGATGGATATGTGTAGATAGATGGATGAGTGGATGGATGGATGGGTGATAGATCAATGGGTGGATGGATAGATGGATAGACAATGGATGGATGGATGGATGGATGGATGGATGGATGGCAGGGTGGAGGACAAGAAACGCAAGCTAAGAGAGACTGAGTGCGCTGCCAACACCCGCCTTGTTTCATGGTGGAGGTAGGTTACTCTGAAGCCCAGTTTATAGCTGAGGAACCTGAGGCTGGAGTTGGGACGGGGCTGGTGCAGGACCACACAGCGAGCGCAGTGAAGCTCAGGGCCGTCTTCTTGGAGGCTCGGCTGCCTCCCCCTGGGTGGAGCCTGCCTGCCACAGAGGTGCAGGTCGCATCAGCACACAGAGCCACACAGCCCCCCCCCCCAGCCACCCCAGATGCGGACCCTGGGCTCAGATACAGGGAAGAGGTGTCGGGGGCATCTGACCCTGCCCCTCCGGCAGGGCTCCTGCTGCTGCCCATCCTCTCCTGGCCTCGGGGACCCACCTGCCCCACCTGCTCTCCAGGCCACCAGGCAGCTTGGACCATACAAGACGGACTCTGGAAACATGTCAGGGGGAAGTGCCTCACAGAGTGAGGAGGAAGAGGCTGGTGGATCTGTCCCAGCCCAAGGCAATTAGAGTGCGTGTGTTACAGAGAAGTTTGTAATTAAACCTTTGAGCTCCATCAGGCTCTCAGCACGGTGCCCCGTAATTATGGAGACTGTCAGACACCCCACACACACCCAGTGTGTGTCCTCCCCACTGAGGGTAGAGGGGTGGCCCTGAGCCTTCATGTGGAGGGGATACTATGAGGACCCAGACCCAGCTCCCATCCTGCCGCCTGGCCACAGCCCTCCCCAGACACTCCAAACCCCAGGCTCCATTGCCTACCCAAGCACCTACATCAGGAACAAGAGGTCCTCCCAGCCGACCACTTTGGACTCAAACTCTCAGAGTCCCTGCAGCTGATTCAGCACGTAGTGAGCCCCCCATCGTCAGGAGCAACCATGTCCAGGATGGATGCACCCCGAGTCTAACTCATCCTCACCACCAGCCCAGTCCTCCCCCACCCAGTCCTGCCCACCCCACCCCTTTAGAGTGGCCCCATGCACCCACCTCTCCTCCCAGCACAGCTGTCAGCACCACCATTGTGAGAGCCTCCTGCTTCCCCTCCCATCGCCTCCAAGCCGCTGCCCCAGCTGGCAGAGTTTTCACATCCCAGAGCTGTTATGTGATGAGACCTCACCTGAGGTCTTCCCAAAAAAAACAGAACCCCAGCCCAACTGCGAGACAAACCTCAGACACCTTCAGAGGGAGACCAGCACCCTCCCAACTGCCCGGGTCTCAGAGACAAGGAGTGTCTGGGGGACTGTCACAGCCCAGAGAGGCCTGAGGAGACAGGATGACCAGATGGAATGTGGGGACCTGGGGCCAGGAAGGGACATCAGGGGGCAGCGAGTGAAGCCTGGAAAGGCCTGGGGCTCAGTAGTTGGGAATGTCCCAATGCAGGTTCCTTGTTCCGACGGGCGCACCTGGTTATGGAGGATGATCACAGTGAGGGAGACAGAGTGCAGGGGCTACGGGCCACACAGGTGTGCACAAACCCACTCTGCCACCTTTGCACCTTTCCTGGAAATCGAAGCTTTCCTAAAATAAACGTTTATTTAAAAGAGAACACAAGACGTGGATAAACGCAAAACATTCAGCTGTGTCTCATCTCGGTGTGGGTGAGGGGTCTCGGTGACCTGCTGTCTGTGTTTTTGTTGTCAGTGGTTCAAACCCACCAGCAGCTCCGCAGAAGAAAGGTGGGGCTATCTACTTCTGGAAAGACTTACAGCCTTGGAAATCCAATGGGCATCGCTAAGAGTGGGAACCAACTCCATGGCAGTGAGTGTGGTTTCTTTTGGGGGGGATGTTTCCTGGTTAAACATCAGAGAAAAGGGAGGGAGTAGTGCCACCCTGCTTGAGACCCCAGGAATCAAACTCCAAGTCCTCAGCCAGCAGGAAAGAATGACAAGGGCTTGCCCACCTGCCACGCCCCCTATGATGTCACTCACACAGAGCCTGGCCAATCCTAGGGCCTGGTGCCCTCCGCTCCGCCCCTCTGATGTCACACGAGGTGGAGCCTTGGCATCAATTCTCTGAAACTCCCACAGCCCCGAGGCCCTCAGGGGGTGACCACTATGGACATCTGAGATTGGTCACTCCTAGCTCAGTGGCCTGGGGGCCACCGGTCCACCCTCTTCACAGATGAGGCCATGTCAGGAGCATGACTGTGTCCACCCAGTAAGTAGAGCGGTCTGGGCCTGGTGGGGGGCAGTTTCTCTCTCCTGGACCAGGCTCCCCCACCCTGCCTTCCCTCCCAGGGCCCAGGGATCCTGCCTCTGCGCCAGGCTGGGGCTGGAGAGCCTGTGAAGGCCCCTAGTCTCAGGGGCCCTGCTGGTCATGTCCCCCATCCACCCTGTGCCCGCCTGCCTCAGGGCCTTGGTGTGTGCTGTGTCCTGCTGACACACTGTCCTCACGGCGCGGAAATACACACAGGAGAGGGGCCTGCAGGCAGAACCTGTACACGGCATCATGTGGAGGGCAAAAGGTACACACCTAGGGTGAGTTCTGTGTGTCTGGGAGGTGGTGTGCAGCAGGTAGGTAAAGCAGGTGTGTGGAGCCAACCCCACTCCCGGAGTCACCCCTGCATGGGTCAGAGTAGAACTGCACTCAGTGGGGTTTGCAGGGGCAGGTGGTGGAGTCGGCCACACTCCCAGCATTGCCCCTGCACGGGTCAGAGTAGGTCTCTGTGCTCAGTGCTCAGTGGGGTTTGCAGGGGCTCATCTCTCAGCAGGTCACCAGGCCTTTCTTCCAAGGCGCCTCTGGGTGCACTCAAACCTCCAGCCTTTGGCAAGCAGCCAAACATACTCACCATCTTCCCCCCTCGGGCTCCAGCAGGCAGGGGACACTCAGCATTTAGATGCAGACGTGTCCTGCCAGGACATGAAACATGGGGGCCATGTGCAGTGGCATGCGTCCAAATACGTCACAGGACGGGTCACTGAGGATGCCATGTCCCTTCTTTCATTCAGCAGCATCTCGTTGAGCACCGTGCACAGAGCAGATGGGGCCCTGCCCTCCTGGGGCGCATGCTCCCTGGGAGAGGCTGACAATCAGCCAGCAAGGGGTGCTGCAGGAGAGAACTGAGAGGGAGAAGGGGCGGTCAGTGGGGGCCAGGGAGGCCACGCAGAGAGGCCAAGACCGAGGAAGGAGCCCTAACCAAAAGGTGGGTGGTTCGAACCCGCCAGCCGCTCTGCGGGAGAGAGGCCTGGAGCTCCGCTTCCTGAGAGCGCAGCCCGGGAAACCCCGCGGGCGGTCCCGGTGTGTCACACGGGGTCACTGTGAGCCAGAGCCCACTCGAAGGCACACGGTGACCACAAGGAGGACTAGACCATCCCAGGCCTAGCAGCCAGCGTGGGCCTCAGTTCCTGAGGAGGGGGCAGCGTGGCGCGTGGAGGACAATGGTAAGACGTGAATGAGAGAGAGAGACGGGAGCTCTGCCGAGAGGTGAGCAGACGCCGGCCCTGGGGTTCTGCCGCACCAGGAGTCACGTGCATGCTCCACCCCTCGACACTCCTGGACTGAAGGCTTCCTGCAGCCCGGCCTCTGAGGGCGGGGACAGGTTCCCACCGTCCACTAAGGCTGCTGAAGGACTGGCCAGCGTGGCCGGCCTGGGTGACAGCCCCCACTGTGGAGCCAGCCTCCTGTATGGGGTGGCCTCTGCATTGACAGGTTAGGCACTCAGGTGCTGATCCAAAGTCGCAAACCCACCAGCGGCGGCTCTGTGGAGGAAGACCTGGCCATGTGCTTCCACGAAAGTGACAGCGCAGGCAACCCAACAAGGCAGCTCTCTCGGTCCCATGCAGGCGCCAGGTGCCGGAATCAACTGACAGTGCCCCACAAGTGGGCTGATGAAAGGCTCGCCCCCCCCCCTCACCACCTGCAGGAAATGGGGGCAGGCATGGTTCCCAGCACCCATTCGGCCTAACTCCTGCAGTACCAAAGGGAAACTGAGGCCCAGAGGGGACGAGGTCTGGCCCGGACTCTTCAGAGACTCGGCCTGTGGCCTGGGCCCCAGCCTCCCCAGCCAGGTGTGTATACGTAGGTAGACAGGTGTGCAGCCCACCTGGTGGGCAGGTGTCACAGGGCATAGCCAGAGTGTCCTGGTAGGAGAGCTTGGCCCCAGCTAGTCAGAGCTAAGGGCGCAGGGAAGCCACTAGCTCTAAGATGGGGAAACTGAGGCACAGTCGGCCTGTGTCTCACCTGAAGTCCTCCCTCAGGGTCAGGCTAGACCTGATCCTCCCCCACACGCAGGCTCTGCCTCGGTGACAGAAAGAAACCTGAGCTGAAGCCATGTCCCCACCCTGGCCTCGCCCTGCGCCAACCCCCTGGAGGAACGATTTACCTTCCGGAACCAGTCCAAGATATTCATTAAGATAAATCTACCTCCATTCTGAGATTCTCTTATTGTGTAATTTATCAAAATTATGTTAATTATTTCTGTAGGGCAGCAAAATCATTACCTCTTTTGTGTCTGATTTGTATTAATATTCATAATTTAATAATTCAGCATCCCGGCCATCTGGTCCGGGAGCAGGGGCCCTTCCCTCCCTCCGTCCAAGCCAAGCCATTTCCACCACCACCCCCGTCGGGGCCTCTGGGGTTCCTGCCTGCCCGGCCCCCTCGCCTTCCTGCAGGCCAGCCGGCGTCCGCCGGGCCCTCAGCCCCAGGACCACCTGCCCCGGTGGCCCCTGCAGGGCCCTGCAGCCCGCGCCCCGGCCCGCGCCCCGGCCCGCGCGTGTCCCACACACCCCACTTGGCAGGTGAGCCAAGCTGAATTGACATTTTGCACACTCTGTGAGTTTTACACTGTAATTTGACATAATTAATGCCTACATTACTGCTGATAATTTAGCTAGTTAATTAAACTCCGAGGAGATAATTAAGGGAAGGCTACTGCTTGGATTGCTAATTGTTTTTGTCATTATTTCAGGGGGCCGACAGCTGCCGGCTGAGTCATCCTGTTTTGTCAGCTGATGGGTCATGTGACACAGGGGTCCCCCAAGGCCCCCCACTTCCAGGGAGGGAGGCACGCAGCCGGCTACCTGGCTGCTGCCTGGAGCCTGGCCAACCATGGCTGGCTGGCTGGCTGGTCGCTGACCTGGCCTCTCTCCTCTGCCTGTTACAGTGACAGCCACTCCTGGGGCCCTGGCCTGGGGTCACACAGAGGTCAGCTGAAGCCAGCTGAGGGAGGTGGGGACCCCTCCGACAACCAAGCCCAAAGGGGTGCCGGGGCACTTGGCAGTGCCCCAGGCTTCTGTGGTGGTCAGAAGTGAGGTTGGAATTCCTGGCCCTGCTGGAAGCCAAAATGTATTTTCCTATATGGCAAAAAATGACAGGGAGATTGTAGGAGCAGACTGGAGAGAGAGACAGGGTTAGAGAGACAGACAAACAGGACAGAGAGAGACAGAGGGGGAGAGAAAGGCAGACAGACATGAGACAGAGGGAGGAACAGAGACAGAAGGCAGAGGGACACAGAGATAAGGACAGAGATAGAGAGATAAGGAGCAGGCTGAGAGAGACAGGGAGAAGAGACAGAGCAGAGAGGCGGACGGACAGGACGGGGCTGGGCTGCTCCCCAGGGGCTGATGGTGACAGCGAGGTGGGAAAACTCCGAGTTTGGAGCTCATCTGAATTCTCCATTTACCAGCCCTCCCAAGGGGGCCCCAAGGCCCCCAGCCCGCCCACCCACCTGGTGGCAGCTACCCAGGTAGACAGGAGACCGGAAGAGAAGGAGCCACTGAGCCCACTCGCCCTGGCAAACCCTGTCCCAGGAAGGAGGCTGGAAGCTTCAGGTCCAGGGTGGCCAGGCACAGCCTCACCTGGGGCCAGCGGTCACTCTGACGGCTGACAGCACCTCCCTCTCACAGGGTGAGCTGGGCTCACTCCCATGACCACACTAGGGGTGTCACCATCTTGATCATTGTTGTCAGCTGCCACCAAGTTGGCCCCTGCCATGGTGACCCTATGCACAATGCAACAAGACGCTGCCTGGTCCTGGGACGCTGCCTGGTCCTGCCGGTCCCCGTCATCAGTTGTAGATCTGGGCCTGCCCATCCCCATCATCGGATGCTGCCTGGTCCTGGTCCTGGTCCTGGCCATGCCCATCATCGGCCCACTGTGATCCATGAGGGTTTCAATGGCTGATTTTCAGGAGTGATTACCAGGCCTTTCCTGCAATCCATCACGGGGCCCCCAGCCTCAGCGCCTGATACTTCTGCTCCCAAACCCAATCACCCCCTTTCTGAGAAATTCTCCCTTGTAAATAAATGAGAACAGAAATGGAACATGTTGAAAAAGAATGTTGTTAAAACGACTGTTTAAGTTCTACAGAACCTTATGGGGGCAAATGAGAAGTTTTTAGCTTTTCAATTTCAGCAAAAAGGAGGAGGATGTAGTTTCAATCTGTGATGAGATGAGGTGTTCTCGATACTGTGGTTTCAGTGAATTACACCTGTTCTTGTTCCCTAGTGCCGCTCTGACAAGAATATGTCACAGATGGGATGGCTTAAACAAACGAGTTTATTCTTACAATTTGGAGGTTTTAAGTCCAAGTTTAAAGTGCCATGCCAGGCTCTAGGGGCTGGGTGAAAGCCCCTCAACCTTGGGGTCCAGCTCTGCCTCCTGCTCCCGGGTCACTGGAGCTAGAGGCGTTTCTTCACTCAGACAGCTGCTGGCTGCTGAGGCTGAGAAGCCCAAGGCTGACAAGGAAAAAGGCACAGTCCCGATGTTACCAAACCACAGGGCAGGCCATTAACTTAAGTCCATTGTAAGTCTCAAGGTTGGCAGAGCATGGCAGGCTGCTGAACAACGACATGGCTACACGCAGGGTTCAAGCCTGCCATAAGCTGGAGGCCATTCCCCAAGGCCTCTCCTTATATATGGGAAGCAGACCACATCCCAAAGGCAGCTACTCAGCTGCTTGTGGTAGATCCCACCATGGAGTTGATTGCCAGTCTCCTCATGGGGAATAACTACCACCAGCTGCCCTGCCCTCACCCAAGCCCAGCCAAGCTGACTCACAAACGTCACCATCACAACACCCTAACGTATTATAAAGCATCAGGCCGCTGCAGAGCAACGGGTGTGCAGTATTCTTTATTAACTGTTCAACGGGCGGGCACTCACTCGATCCGTCTTCATCAGTGTTTTGGGCCCACCTGGGAGAACTTGCTAGTGCAGAACCCCAAACCCCAGCCTAGGTCGGGAGGGCACAGGGACTCGGCAGTGCTGGCCAGCCCACAGGCAGACATGGAGGTGGACAGGCCCTCAGGGCCTACCATGGCCACCTGGCCAAAGCCTCCTCTGGGAGGTTCTGTGAAAAGGCCCCAGGAATTCCCAGGGAGGCACAGGAGAGGCAGATGCAGGGCAGGCTGCCAAACAGAGGTCTCAGAGCTTCAGGTGCGTGGGGCAAGTGGGAGCCAAAGCAGCTACAGGGAGAGGGAGTTTCCAGGCTGCAGAAGGGAAGCTAGGGCCGCCTCTGGCTGTGCGCCTCCTGCCTGGTGAGGAGTCTGCAGGGCCCAGGGCCGTGACCGCCAGAGCTCACGCCCACCTCCACTCGCGTTCCAGGCACCCAGGGCGCCAGAGTCTGACCACACAGGTGCAAACCCTCCAGGGTCTTTACAAGCCCCTCCTGGCCTGGTATGCACGCCCCTTAGCCCTGTGCTCAGAGGAGCAGGCTGGGGGGTTCCCCACACACGGGCAGAGTAGGGGTGGGGAGGGAAGGGAGGGGGCTTGGGCCCGCAGCCTTCACTCCATCTCCTGGCTGCACCCCACACCGTTAGGTGGGCCTGGTGGAAGTCGGCCTGTACCTCCAGCCCCTCATGGCCTGGGGTTCAGTGAGACCCCTGCACAGCCTGGGGGAGTGAGAAGACCAGCCTGGGACCCCATAGGCCTCCTCAGGCCTTCCCAGCTGAACCCCTACGATGGGGTCCACCCTGGCCCAGCCCAAGCACGGTTTCCCTTGAGGGTCCCCCAAAGGGTCAGGGGCTGCAGAGCATCCCACAGAGACACCCCCACTCAGCGGGGGCTCCAGGCTACAGCCCCTGCATCTAAGTCCAGGGCCTGTTCACTCCAGACCTGGGGCCCAGCTGCCAGACTGTTTCCCCGCTTGTCAAAAGGACAGAGACATGCTCGCGACTCCCCAGTTTCTGTGAAGGTCCTGCGTGACACAGGGGGGCCTCCGGAGAGGGCTGCCCCCCACTTCTCACCCTGGAGATGCGCCAGCAGGAAGCCCCTCCCTTCTCTGCCCCATTTCTCCCTGTGACACAGGAGGGGTCTGGCTGGGAGAGGAGGGCAGGGGAAGGGCCCGGCCAGCCTCTCCCGTTCGAGACCGAGACTCCCCTCATCTGCACACACCCCTAGTCTCCCAACCAGGACCCCGCTGCTGAGAAAGGGAGGCAGGCCAGGGGGCAGCAGCTGCAGGGGTGAAGTGAGTCGGGGGGCACCCAAACGAAGTTGTCAGGGCTCCACCTGCCCCCAACTGGTGACACCTCACCAGGCGTTGGGGCCCCATTTGCAAGCCAATTCCTTAGTCCCAGGGTATAGAGGAACCCCGAGGGCAGCTTCTAGCGGGGGCCTCCACGTGAGCCCCTCTCTGTAGCCCCGAGGTCCAGACTCTCCCCTCCCGCCCTGGTGTGTGGGGGTGACAGCAAGTTGAAGGACCGTCCCCAGGCTGGCTGGGCCATGGTCACCACGTGGTGATGCTCATTCCTCTGGGCCCGGGAAGGTAGGGTGCCCCAGCAACCTCCAAAGGCCTTGACCCTGCTCCCCACTCCCCCCTTTCCCTGGTGGCTCAGGCCATGCTGGGGGAGGGTACACTCATGGCCACCAGGACGCTGGATGCTAACTCAGGCCCCACAGACCCTGGGCAGGGGCCGGGCAGCTCACCAGGGTCCCATGGAAGCACAGCGAAATCTGGGAGGACCAGGCTCAGAGGGGGCTTGTCTCTGCCATGACCCCTCTCACAGGCTAGGAGGGCTGCAGAATGGGGGTGGTCCCGTGGTGCAGCTCCAAGCCACTGAGGGGCTGTCCCTGACGGCCCACACCCTCGTCACTAGAGTCCCCAGGGAGCAGCCTAGAATGGGGAGGGGGTACAGGCACCCCAGCCCCTTGCCCTCCCAGGGGGTCACTGGGTGAGTAGCCCCAGCAGGCTGGAGCCCAAAGTCCTAACCTGCAGGATAGCTCACAGGTCCTGGATCCTTCCTACCCCATCAGAGGCTCACGCACACCTCCGGTCAACCTCCCCCCACAAAAGGGACTCTCAGGACACCCTCCCCCGCTCCCAGGCCTGCCTTTAACTTGCTATGAGGCCTCAGAGGAGCCTCTCCAGCCTCAGTTTCCCTATCTGTAAAATGGAGCCGCGTTGACGGACTCCAGACCCCATCTCTACTAAGTGGCACTCTGCCTCCCCCTGGTGGCCAAGAAGCCGCATTGCTGTTGGCTGCAGAGCAGGGCCTGGGAGGGCAGCCTGGGAGCCTAGCAACTGGGGACCCACAGGGTCAGGGTTACACATCAGGCGGGCCTCATCCTCCCGACACTTGCAGGGGTCACAGGAGCTGCCCCCCAGTCCACGCCCCTCTACACCATCAGGCCCACCGCGAGCTGCCACCCACCTCCCCAAGACAAGGATCTAAACGTGGCCCCCACCTGGGCCACCAGGCTTAGTGGGGTCCTGGGGTCCAGCAGCCTCGTCTGAGGAGAGGCCTTGAGCCCAGGGAGATGCTGGTGCACTGAAACCCTGATGTGAGCTGAACTGTGTCCCCAAAAGACACGGAGAAGCCCTAGGCCTGCACCTGGGAGCGAGACGGGTCTGGAAACTGGCCTTCGTAGGTAACCTGTTAGGCGCAGGGTGGGTCCTCACCCCCGAGTGCTGTCCTTACAAAAGGCAAGAAGGGCCACAGAAGGAAGACGGCACTTGAAGACACAGCCAAGGACTGGCGTGACACGGCCACAAGCCCCCATTTCTGGGGTCACCAGAAGCTGGGAGACCAGGAAGGGCCCCCCCAGAGCCTCTGGGTGGAGGGTGGGGGCGGGGCTACAGGGCGGGGCCTGCCCTCAGGCCCACCCAGGACTCCCGGCCTGCAGCTGGGAGACAATGAGTTCTGTGTTGCACACTCCCATCTGCGCCAACACAGGCCAGAAGGGGGCGGTGACTCCGGGTCACAGAATCGGGGCAGAGTCAGGTGAGGCCCAGGCCCTCTGAGCCCAGGGGACAGCCTCCCCAGGTTTTGTCCTCCCATCAACAACGCCACCGTCCACTGAGCCAGCGGAGTGACAGCCCCGATTCCAGCTCCGCCTGGGCCCTCGGCTCCTGACTCTGCCTCTGCCTGGGCCCCCCCCCCGACCCCCCGATTCCAGCTCCGCCTGGACCCTGATCCTCAGGGGCAGTAGGGGAGCAGGCTGGCTCCCCCCAGATCCCATTGTGTGTGTTCACAGTGGCCACAGTCTATCTGGGCCTGCTGTCACCTGGAGGTGGCCCTGGCCCAGGAGGTGGCACTTACAGCTCTCAGTCCCCAGGGACATGGCACCCCCATGGTCAGTGGCTGGGGACACGCAGCCTGCACTTCAGTTTGCCACAGCCCTCCATCTCCTGGGAGTGCAGCCAGGCTGGGAAACGCCCAATGCCCACGCCGTTGTGACCAGGCAAAGCCCAGCTGGTCAGTGCTGGGCCCCTGGCCACCGAGCACATCTGTGCGGGACTGTGGGGACACGTGCGGATGCCAGCAAGGGACACAGAGCAAGCATGGTCAGTGTCTTTATTGAGGCCGCCGGACCCCACAGGGTGGGTCCCTCCAGGTCCCCACCCTGTGACCGTCCTCTCCTGGGCCCTGAGGAGGGTCCCCTGCAGCAGCTTACTCCGGGGTGCCTTTGCTCCTTGGGGCCCAGATACTGGACAACCGGAACCTGGACTTCTTCCTCTGGCTCCCTCCGCTTCTCTGGAGGTCTGGGGGCAGGTGGACCGTGAGGCTCCGCAAACCACCTCTCAGCCATCGCGCCAAATCTCCTTCTGGAACGTTCCTCCCTCTGCACCCCCCAGGCCAGCCCACACAGTGCCCGCAGGACGCCAGGTCCGGTGTGGCTCCCCAGATGGGCCCATGTGCACTGGGTGGTCGGGCTCCCTGCCCCGCGCCAGGGCTCTGCAGTGGCTGTTCCCAGGGCCTGACAGTCCCTACTCGGAGGCTGCCTCCACAGGTGGCCCCACCCGGCCCCCGGCCCCACCGCCCAGCCGCCCTCGGTACCCAGTTTTTGGATCATGTCCTGCAGCATCTGGTCCTCCTCTTGTTCCCTGGAGTGAGGGCAGAGGCAGCCGTGAGGGGGGTCCGTGGGCCTAGGGCCCTGCACACCCCCTCCCAAGCCACAGCCACCTGCCTGCTGGCCTCCCCTCCCCACACCAGCCACCGCCTCTGCACCTGCCCACCCCCATTGTTGACATGAGGAAGGGCCTGGGCAGACCCACCTCCTCACTCAGTCCCACATTCAACTGTGTGCCTGGCAGGTCCCTTAACTGGGTCTGGGGACAGGGACACTGGGGGTGGGGGTGTCCCACCCAACATAAAGGCAACATGGAATCCCTGAAGCATCTACAGCCCCACGTGGCTACCGGACTGGACCGTGCGGGTCCCACCTTCTGGAGGGTTCTGCTGGACGGTGCTGCCTGAGGGCCAGGGAACGCTTGGGCGGGGAGCGCCCATCACTGGAGACTGAGGGCCTGCCTGCTCTGCTGAGCTGGGGGCGGGGGGCCTCACCTGAGCCGGTCCTCGTCCAGGAAGTCGATAATGTCACTTCGGTCGTTCACCGTGCTCACGTACTGGTTCAGCAGCTTGTCCTCCCGCTCCCGGTCCCGGGGCGACTTCAGGGCCTCTGCAGGCGACAGCCAGGGCATCCGTGGGAGGACCCCGGGCCCAGGGACAAAACGTCCCCAGCTCGGTCAGTGTCAGATTCAAGGAGGGGTAGGGTCTTGGGAGCTCCTGGGACGGGGCCTGCAGCCTCTTCTCAGTAACACGGATGCAATGACCAATGGACTGACTGACTGAACAACCATCCAGAGAGTGAGCGCAGTGGGCCTGTCCCCCAGCCCACGTCACCCTCTGCCCAAATCCCTGCCCACTGTGGCTCTGGACACCACGATCCCGGGAACGGCAGAACAATGTGGCCCGGTCCCGCTCGTTGGCCTGCTCAGCCCCGTGGGCCCCAGTGCCTTCTGGGTGCCTTCCAACCAGGGGCCCTGCCAGCACCGCCGGGCCATGTTCTGTGTCCGTAATGTTCCCCTTGGCTAACTGCCAGCAGCAGGTCACCAGGCCTCTCTGGGAAGTCCACCTGAGCCTGAAAGCTCCCCGGGAACACCAGGGGACCCCCTGGAATCTGAAACGCCAGGAGCACAGCCCCCAGCATGACAACACAAGCCTCTGCAGTCCCACATGCTGACAGCAGCTGGGAGCAGCCCATGGTAAAGGTCACACGGGAGAGACTGAGGCTGGGAGTGCCACCCCCACTGCCCCCAGCCTCACAGCAGCGGGCCAGGTGTCAGAGCCCCGGCCCCAGGGGCGCTCAGTGAGCACCTGGCACGAGTGAACCCATCAGATATGCACAATAGCCGTATGGGGTAGGAGCTATTCACATCTGCACTTTATGGGGCATGAAACTCAGGCACAGAGAGGTTGAGCAACTGGGCCAAGGCCACACAGCACACAGCCAGGAAGCAGGAGAGCTGAGATTCAGACCCAGGGCCAACCATGGCTCCATCCATCCCTCTGAAGGGTAACTGCCCCTGGGCAGCCGGCAGCGAGGGGCACAGCGGGAGCTGGCCCTCTGCACCCCTGCTGGCATGAATGGGCCCAGCTGCTCTCCGGGCCAGGCTGGGGCGGGAGGGCAGGTAGCAGCTCACCAGGCTTGTTCATCAGTCGCCGCAACTCCTCCTCCAGGCCTAGCTGCTGCTGTTCCAGGCGCTGGTCCTTGGACCTGCCGGGTGGAGGGATGGCTGAGGAAGGTACCACGCCCCCTCCCCACCCCAAAGCCACACCCACCTATACATCAGCTCGGCTCCGCCCCATGGCCACACCCATTGTTCATCAGCTGACTCCGCCCCCCACACCCACTAGCACATCAGCTCCAGCTTGGCCCCCACAGCCACACCCACTTGTACATCAGCTGACTCCGCCCCCAGGCCACACCCATTCGTACATCAGCTGACTACCCCCGCAGCCACACCCACTTGTACATCAGCTGACTCCGCCTCCACAGCCACACCCACTTGTACATCAGCTCCAGCTCCACCCCCACAGCCACACCCACCTGCACATCAGCTCTGACTCCACCCCCATGGCCACAGCCACTTGTACATCAGCTGACTCCGCCCCCACAGCCACAC
>NW_006921593.1:15918215-15944553 GCF_000298275.1 Orycteropus afer afer | reverse complement strand
ACTTGTACATCAGCTGACTCCGCCCCCACAGCCACACCCACCTGCACATCAGCTCTGACTCCACCCCCATGGCCACACCCACTTGTACATCAGCTCTGACTCCTGCCTCAGCAGCAGCTGCTTCTCATGGATGAGCTGGAACCAGGCCACCATGAGCCTGTCTTCGGAGGCATCTGTGGAGGGGAGCAGGCTGGGTGGGGGTCTGCTCTGGGCCCAGGGCCATGGACTCAAGCTAGCACTTGTGCCCCAGGGGTGCACTAGCCTGGGCTAGCCTTGGGCTTAGAGACGCAGACCGGGGGTGGCCTAGGCCAGGGCCATAGGGCCCCATGGGTGTGCAGAGGCCAAGGGGGGGTGGGCAGGCCATGGCGGGGGTGGGCAAGTGTGGCGGCTTTGGGCTCCTACACTGCGCCTGGGTGGGTCTGGGCCAGCGTGGCTCCCACACCCTGCGCCTGGTGGTGGCTCCCACACCCTGCGCCTGGTGGGTCTGGGCCAGCCATGGCTCCCGCAGCCTGCACCTGGGTGGGGGCTCCCACACCCTGCGCCTGGTGGGTCTGGGCTGGCTGCGGCTCCCACACCCTGTACCTAGGTGGTGGCTCCCACACCCTGTGTCTGGGTGGGTCTGGGCCAGCGTGGCTCCCACACCCTGTACCTAGGTGGTGGCTCCCACACCCTGTGTCTGGGTGGGTCTGGGCCAACGTGGCTCCCACACCCTGTACCTAGGTGGGGGCTCCCACACCCTGCGCCTGGTGGGTCTGGGCTGGCTGCGGCTCCCACACCCTGCGCCTGGTGGGTCTGGGCTGGCTGCGGCTCCCACACCCTGTACCTAGGTGGTGGCTCCCACACCCTGCGTCTGGGTGGGTCTGAGCCAGCCATGGCTCTCGCAGCCTGCACCTGGGTGGGGGCTCACGCAGCCTGCACCTGGGTGGGGGCTCCCGCAGCCTGCGCCTGGTGGGTCTGGGCTGGCTGCGGCTCCCACACAGCCAGCAGGCAGGTGGTCTCACCTCCCTCGGCCGCCCGCAGCTGCTGCTCCAGCTCCACGCCCCTGAGCTCCAGTGCGTCCAGCTGCTTCTCGATGCCCTGCACCTGCCGCTGGATCTCCTCCTGGGGCACGTGCTCTGGGGGAGGCTGCAGACAAGGGACGGTCAGGGCCGCCCGGAGCAGGCAGGCCTCTCCCACCCCCGCCACCGCCAGCCCACTCACCCTCAACGAGGCCTTGCGGGACGGGGCAGGGATGCCGGCCGGACCCAGGGGTCTCCCTGTGGAGGGGTGAGATGAGTGGCTAAGACGAGCCCACTGGCAGACCCCTGATGCCCTCTGCTGCGCTCCACCCCCTGCCCCCCTGTCCCCCTGCCCCAGCCCAGTAGGCACCTCGGCAGCCCCCAGGGCTGAGGTCCCAGTGGTGAGAGTTCACAGAGGAGACCCCATCCACATGAAAGCCCCCAAAGCCCCTCCTCTCGTCAGTTGTCCCCCAGGCCCCTATAGCTGCCAGAAGGGGTTGCACCATTGTACTAGGCATGGATGACCACAGGGGCCAAGAAGCCTGTCCAGTCCCACCTCCACCCTCAAGAGGAAAGGTCTGCCTTAAAGGCAGCTAGGTCTCCGGGCCCCCTCACCCCACCTCCAAATTGGCCAAGCCTCCAGGTCCCTCCCCTTGGACCTCCCTCCCTCTAGTTCTAGGCTCAGTGAACTCCTATTGACCCTTCAAATCCCTGCTCAGCAGGAGCTCCTCCATCCATGAGAGCCGCGTTTGGGGCTGACCTGGCTTGTCCCGAGGGTGGGCTTCTGCCTCCTTCCGGCTGGGGGTCGGGGCTTCCTGCTTCGAGGGCTCGGGTAACAGCCAGGCCCCACTCACGTCCAGGCTGGCAGGGACAACCAGCCTCCTGCGGGGGGACGGGGAGGGGGATGCGGCTGCCCGCAGGGGGAGGGCGGTGAGTGTCAGGCCAGCGGCCAGAGGCCCTCCCCACCTCTCACTGCTGCCCTGAGCCTGGAGCCCACCGGGGAGTGTCATGGGGCCAGTGTCCCAAAGGACAGAGGCCAGCCCCTCACCCATGCTCTCCCTTACTGGCCACACCCACCAGGGAGGCAGAGTGTGATGCTCAGGGAAGAAACGTGAGGCCACCCAGGGCCATCCACTCCTCCCACTGAGCGGGGCAGCTCCTGCCCTCCTGCCCAGCCCCTAGGCTCCCAGACAGCTGCCCCCAAGAGGAGGACTGCCTGGCCCCAGGCTCCCTGGCCAGACAGGTGGGCAGCTGGAGCCCCTGGGGTCCCATCCAGTTACCTGAGACATTGGGTCCAGAGGTCCTGTCAGGCTGCACGAGGGTCAGTGTGATGCAGACACCCCCCTCGGAGCTCCCTGACACCACCTTGGGTGCATCCCCCACCTTCAACTCTTTGGGGGCCTGGGGCCCCTTCCGCTCCACAGACCTGCACAGAAAGGAGGGGGTGAGCCCCTGTACCTGTCACCCCCAGGCCTGGACCACTGATGGGCACCCAAAGCCAGGTGAAAGTACGCCTTCGAGTGACACGCCCACAAGGGACATGCCTGTGAGGGACACATCGGCCCCATGTCAAGGAAGGGCCTCTCTTCCTCTGATGGGCACCCATCACTGTGCTCACCGACCTGGATGCTTCTAGATGCCCAGAGGGTACAAGGGATGTCATACTACCTGTGCCCCCACTTCCACTGGCGTGCACCTGCTCAGAGGGCCACAGGTAAGCCATGCCCAGGCTCAGGTCCAGGCCCGGTGTGCATGGGTGTTGATGGTGCCCCCTCGACCTGGGTGTGTGCTGAGAAGCCAGGTGGGACAAAGCAGTCAGGGTGGGGTGACCCAGGGACGCTCTTGTGCCCCACTCCCTGGGCACTGTAACCAGCTCAGAGCTGTGAGGGGTTCCACAGAAGATGGAATGAGCCTGCCCTATCTGCAGTGTTCCCGTCACAGGAGCAGACATGTCATTTAATGACGTCCCATGTCACTGTGGCTGCATGACCCGGCTTCTGTGCCCTGATGCTTAGGTACAGGGATGTGCAGACATCGGACGACAACGTGTGCTGTCATTCCTCCACAGGCATCTGAGTGCCTACTGTGTGCCAGGCCCATGCTCGGGTCAGTATGTCAAGTGGATTCCAACTCATGGCCCACGTGTGTCAGAGCAGAACCGTCCCCCGGGTTTGGCCGCCATCTTTCAGAGATTTCCAGGCCTTCCTTCCAAGGCACCAGTGGGTGGGTTTGAACCACCACCGTTTTGGCCGGTAGCTGAGCGTTTAACCGTCTGTGACACCAGGGGCTCCTTTGCGCCTCTATTCTGCTTAAAAGTGACCAAGGCCCTGTACCCACCCTGGGGCTTCAGAAACCTGCTCAAACAAAACCCACAGGTAGAGGCCATTCGCGGGTCTGGGCAGGTGGACCCCCGTACCCGCCCACTGCCCTCACCTCTCAGCGGGGCTGCCCTTCTCCACAGGTTTCAGGCGGGCCCTCCACCCCGCCGGGCCCTCCTGGGGGCTGGCGCTCGGACCTGGTGGGGGCAGAGAGATAATCAGACAGAGACGTGTGGCCAAGGAAGCCCTCACCCCATCTTCCCATGGCCGCCCCCCCCGACACGCCCGCAGCGCCACGGGAGGAGCACTGGACTGGGAGTCCAGACACAGGTGTTCACTCCCAGGGACAGCTGCCCCTTCTCCAGGCCCTGGGTGCCCCTCCAGCCCAAGGCGAGGGGCTGGGCAGCCCCGGTAGGCGGGCTCTCTGGTCCATGCAGGGTCAGCAGTGGGTCCAGCAGCTTACCTCCACCTGCTTTGGTTAACATCCCAGAGTGGCTTTGATGGCAAGAGCCACTCCGGGAAGCCCCGGGCACTTCAAGACACGCAGGTGCCCAGCAAGTAACGAGCACCCCACTGGTGGAGACGTGGGCTTTTCTAACATGAGTCCAGGGACAGAAGCCATCCAGGGAGACCTCCCCCTGCCTGTGGGGGCTTCCTGAGCCCCTCGGAGGATGGCATGGCACGGTCCAGAGCCGAGGACGGCAGCTCCAGCCTGCCTGGCACCCAAAAACCAGGACACTCAGCCGAGTCCAAAATGCAGCCCTGACCAAGCAGGAAGCGCCCAGGGCTGGTTTGCAGGGTGGGTGGCTGGATGGGACGTCACAGCACAAGCCTGCAGGTAGCCACTACAGCACAGGGGCGTGGACAGGGCGAGGGTGGGGACCCAGGGACACTGAACAGCACAGTCCCACAGGAGCCGGACGGACAGACAGCCAACCGCAGCCCCTCAGGCAGGTGGCCCCGGACCCGGCATCCACTCACATCACCTTACCCTTCACAGCCAGGGGCTCCTGGGGCTTCACGCTGGAGCCCACGTCAGCCCTGCTGCTCCTCAGGGTGGCTACTGGGCTCTTCCTTCCGGCCCGAGGGGGTGCAGAGGTCCAGGAGGGGGTCACCGCACTTGGGGGAGGCCTCGGCTCAGCCTTCAAAGGGGGCTCACTTCTTGCAGGGGGGCTGCAGGCTGGGGAAGACGGACTTGTCCCTGGCCCTTGGGCTTTGGGATGGGGATTTGGGAGAGATGAGGCTGGGGGCGGCCTGTGGGTGAGAGGTGGGCTTCAGACACAGCTCCACTCAGGAGCGCCCCCACCACGACACCCCCAGCAGAAGCTCCTCAGCCTGTGAGGGGGGCCCAGCAAGGGGTCCCAAGGCACTCACTGCACAGTCGGTGGCTGAAATACCGTCCTACTTGGATCTGGTGCCGGCTGAGATGAAGACACCCCCACACCCCACCCGCTGAGGCCAGAAGACCTGGGGCTGAGCCCTGGAGACTGCCCTGGGCCTGCCTAGCCCAGGCCTAAGGGACCAGCGGGCCTCGCCTCCCCCCAGGCTGAGTCCTCCCAATGCCATGTGCATTCAGTGACATCCTGCAATGCTGGCTGCTGGCACTCAGAACCCAGACCAGGGATGCTAGGCCCTCAGGCCAGCTGCTCCGTCCACAGTGGAGCCGGGCAGCTCCTCCTCTCTCCCCCATTCTCTGGGGCCAGGGTGGCCGGGCTGGGGTCCCAGGAAAAGCTGGGCCCCTCCAGTCAGACACCCTCCAAGAACACCCCCGGGGAGCCCTGGCCCACGCCAGACACCCCGGCCCACACCAGACACGCCGCCCCACGCTGGACACCCCGGCCCACGCCGGACACCCCGGCCCATAGGAGTGGATGCTGTTATCGTTGTTAGGTACTGTCAACTCAGCTCCGACTCATGGTGACCTCCTGTATAACAGAATGAAACGCTGCCCAGTCCTGTGTCAGCCTTGTAATCCCTACAATACCCGAGCCCATCGCTGCAGGCACCGTGTCAACCCATCTTGTTGAGGGCCGTCCCCTTTTTCATTGACCCTCCACTTTACCAGATATGACATCCTTCTCCAGGAAATGGGCCCTTCTGACGTGACCAAAGTAGGTGAGACGAAGTCTGGCCATTCTCGCTTCCAAGGAGCATTCTGGCTGCACTTCCTCCAGGACAGACCTGTTAGTTCTTTTAGCAGTCCACGGTACTGTCAGCTTTCTGCACCAACACCACAACTCAAAAGCATCAACTCTTCTTCGGTTTCCCTTATTCATCGTCTAGCTCTCACATCCATATGAAGCGACTGAAAATACCATGGCTTGGGTTTGGCACATCCTAGTCTTCAAAGAGATATCTTTGCTCCTCAGCACTTGAAAGAGGTCCTTTGCAGCCAATCTGTCCAGGGCTACACGTCGTCGATGTCCTGACTGCTGCTTCCACTGGTGTTGATTGTAGAACCAAGCAATGGGAAGTCTTTGACAAATTCAATCTTTTCTCCATTTATCATATGCTACTTTTTGGTCCAGTTGTGAGGATTTTTGTTTTCTTTATATCGAGGTATAATCCACACTGTAGACTGTAGTCTTCAATCTTCATCAGTCAGTGCCTCTAGTCATCCTCACTTCCAGAAAGCAAAGTTGTGTCATCTGCGTATCTCAGGTTGTTAATGAGCCTTCCTCCAATCTTGATGCCACATTCTTCTTCATATAATCAAGCTTTTTGGATTATTTGCTTAGCATACAGATTGAATAAGTATGGTTAAAGGATACAACCCTGACACACTCCCTCGTTTATTTTAAACCATGCCGTGTTTGAACAACTGCTTCCTGGTCCATGTACAGGTTCCTAATGAATACAATTAAGTGTCTGGAATTCCCATTCTTCTCAATGTTATCCATAATTTGTTATGATCCACACAATCAAATGCTTTTGCATAGTCAATAAAACACAAGTAAACATCTTTCTGGTATTCTTTGCTTTCAGCCAAGATCCATCTGACATCAGCAATGATATCCCTCATTCCACATCCTCTTCTGAATCTAGCTTACGTTTCCAGAAGTTCTCTGTTAATATACTGCTACAACTGTTTTTGAATTATCTTCAGTAATATCTTATTTGCATGCAATATTAATGATATTGTTCGATAATTTCCACATTCTGTGGGATCACCTTTCTTTGGAATGGGTACAAATATGGATCTCTTCCAGTCAGTTGGTCAGGTAGCTGTCTTCCAACTCTCTTGGCATAGCCAAGTGAGTGCCTCTAGTGCGCATCCATTTGTTGAAACATCTCAATGGGATCTCAATGGGTATTCCATAAATTCCTGAAGCCTTGTTTTTTGCCAATTCCTTCAGTGCAGCTTTGACTTCTTCCTTCAATACCATTGGTTCTTAATCATATGTCACCTCCTGAAATGGATGAAGATCGACCAGGTCTTTTTGGTACAGTGACTCTGTGTATTCCTTCCATTTTCTTTTGATATTTCCTGCATTATTCAAAATATTGCCCATGAAATCTTTCAATATTGCAACTCAAGGCTTGAATTTTTTCCTCTGTTCTTTCAGCTTGAGAAATGCCAAGTGTGTTCTTCCCTTTTGGTTTTCCAACTCCAGGTCTTTGCACATTTCATTATAATAACTGACTTTGTTTTCTCAAGCTGCTCTTTGAAATCTTCTGTTCAGCTCTTTTATCTTGTCATTTCTTCCACTTGCTTTAGCTACTCTCCATTCAAGGGCAAGTTTCAGAATCTCTTCTGACATCCATTTTCATCTTTTCTTCCTTTCCTGTCTTTTTAATGACCTTTTGCTTTCTTCATGGATGATGTTCTTGATGTCATCCCACAATTCGTCTGGTTTGTGGTCATTGGTGTTCAATGCTACAAGCCTATTCTTTAGATGGCCTCTAAATTCAGGGGATATATTCAAGGTCATATTTTGTCTCTCATGGACTTGTTTTAATTGTCTTCAGCTTCAACTTGAACTTGGATAGGAGCAGTTGATGGTCTGTTCCACAATCAGCTCCTGGCCTTGTTTTGGCTGAAGATATTGAGCTTCTCCATTGCCTCTTGCCACAGATGTAGTCAGTATGATTCCTGTGCACTCCATCTAGTGAAGTCTATGTATATAGCCACTGTTTGTGTTGTTGAAAAAAGTTATTTGCAATGAATAAGTCATTGGTCCTGCAAAATTCTATCATGCGATCTCCAGCGTTATTTCTACCACCAAGGCCGTATTCTCCAGCTACTGATGATTCTTCCTTGTTTCCAGCTTTTGCATCCCAGTCACCAGTGACAGACAACGCATCTTGATTGCATGATCAATTTCAGACTGCAGATGTTGGTAAAAATCTTCAATTTCCTCATCTTTGGCTTTGGTGGTTGGCACATGAATTTGAGTAATAGTAGTATTAATGGGTCTTCCTTGTAGGTGTATGGATATTATCCTACACTGACAGCACTGTACTGCAGGACAGCTCTTGAAACATCCTTTGTGACGATGAATGCCATATCATTACTCTTCAATTTGTCATTCCCGGCATAGTAGATCAGATGCTGTCTGATTAAAAATGGCCAAAACCAGTCCATTTCAGCTCACTAAATGCCTAGGATATTGATCTTTATGCATTCCATTTCATTTTTGACAACTTCCAATTTTCCTAGATGCATGCTTCGCACATTCCACGTTCCGATGATTAATGGATGTTTGGAGTCCTTTCTTCTCATCCTGAGTCGTGCCACGTCAGCAGATGGAGGTCCCGAAGGCTTTACTCCGTCCACGTCATTAAGGTCGGCTTTACTCTGAGGAGGCAGCTCTTCCCCACTCGTATTTTGAGAGCCTTCCGACCTGAGGGGCTCATCTTCCGGCACTACATTGGACAATGCTTCAGGGCTATTCATAAAGTTGTCCAGTAATGTATCAGACAGTGTTTCTCTGCTATTCATAAGATTTTTCCTGGCCTCTTCCTTCTTCCGAGTCTGGCTTAGTCTGGAAGTTCCACTGAAACCTGTCTACCACGGGGGACCCTGCTGGCATTTGAAACACCAGTGGCATAGCCTCCAGCCTCACAGCAACACTCAAGCCACCGCAGTACGACAGACTGACAGACAAGTTCATCTCCCTTAGCTGTTTTAATCTGCTCTGCTCATTCCCTGGCCTCCCCTGCCCTCCTCGCTTACACGGCCTGCCCCTGGGACAAACACCCGCCTTCCGTTGTTCCCGGGCTGGCTTACTGTGGCCTGCCTTCATGCACACAGGAGTGGACACACAAGGTCAATCTTGTCCATGTCTGTGCCCACTGGGTACCCCTGCTGACCAGCAGAAGGGAGTGGTCAGGCAGCTCTGGGCCAGGGGCATCCTAGCCTGAGATAAGGGACAGCTGAGGCAGTGAGCTGTGTGTGAGTGGGCCTGGGACGGGAGCCCTCCACGGGGCTGCATGTGTTTGCCACCATCCTGCTGCCTACCATGGATGACCATCCTTTATTCAGTCAGCAAACGCCGGCTCACTGTTTCATGTGCAGGAGGCCTCGGCAGCACCAGGTAAGCTGAGCCTAGCTCGGAGTCGAGCAGGCTGGCACCTCCACCCGACCAGGCAACACTCAGAAAGGCAGAGGCCCCACCCCCACCTCTGCTTCCCCATGGACAGAGGGATGTGCCACGTCATGGAAGGCAGCCGCCGTGAAGCAGCGTACCCCAACATCACGTAATAACATCCCCGGCCCTCCTCCCAGCACGCCACACCCACTGCCTCCTCCCCCACTTCTCAGAGCCAGGAAACTGAGGCCTAGGGAAGCAGTCCCCAAGGACACACGGCCAGGGAGGGCTCAGCCAGGTCCCCTCCCAGGCTGGCTCTGGCCTCCCAGGTGCCATCGGTGGCACTCGGCCCCCTTCACCACTGACCTGCCGGGCGCCTCCACGAGCCGCGGAAGGGCCTCCCTGAGGAAGCTGAGTGCCTGCTCCCGGCTGCTGTCCCCTGCAGGTGTGTCCACTGGAGCCACCCTGCCCGGCGCCCGGCTGGCCGGGCTGTTGCTCGGGACCTGAAAGAACCTCTCCCGGGCCTGCTGGGTCCTGGAGGCCGAGGGCGTCCAGGCTGGAGGGTCCATGGGGCCCGGAGACACTGGGCTCCGGTTGGGTTTGGTCGGAGGAGCTGTTGTCCGAGGGGCCACCTGGACCTGTGGCACAGCTGGGCGGGGGTCCCGGGCTCGCAGGGGCCACACAGGTTGAGGCTTGGCTGTCACTGTACCCTGTGCCAGAGGGGGCCACCCCATTGGTGAACTGTTGGTCACTTGTGTGCTGGCCTTGAATGGGGGTCTGGTGGCCACAGGTCCCATGGGGAGCTGGGGCGTGGCAGGGCTCCCTCCATGAACATGAGAGGAGGCAGCAGCGGTGGCAGGAGGGTCGGGTGCTGACGGACCGGAACTTCGGGCTTCTGAGCAGCCCACCGTAGGCTCCCGGGCTGGCTGCCTGGCCTCCAGGCCTGCCTCTCGCGGCCTGTTACCCTCCTGGGCCTTCTGTGGGGTGCCGAGGGGCCTGGAGTCCACGGGGGCAGACCCTGACTGTTTGTGGGCCAGGCCTGGCGGCGTGGGGCCGGCAGAGACAGGGTGGTGGCTGGTGCAGACGAAGACACCTGGCTGCCCCGTCGCCCGGTAGGCACCTGAGTGCAACGTACCGGAGCACTCCTTACACCTGGGGGTGGGGGCACAGAGAAAACACGGGGAGCCCTGGCTCCATGTCTGCGCTCACTCACTCCTCACCCGCCTGTTCACCCGCTCTCGTTCTCCCTACATCGTGCCCTTAGAGGACCTGTGTTCACTTGTGTGGTCAGTCAGTCATTCACTCAACCAACACCTCTCCCTCACTTTGGTCTATTTTATCTCACTAGGGCCGTAGACGGAGCTCTGGTAGCATAGTGCCTAAGGCACTTGACTGCTAACCAGAAGGCAGGTGGTTCAAACCCACCAGCCACTCCTTGGAAGGAAGATGGGGCAATTTACTTCCATAGTGGTAATGCCTCGGAAACCCAAGGAGGGGTCACTATGAGTTGGGTCTGACTCGACAGCACATAACAACAACAGGGCCGTAGACACCCCAGAAATGCTTGTGTATGTAACCCAGACAGACAGACAGGCTGCCCTGCAGGGCCCTTCAGGGCCTGACCCTTCCAGGCCTTGCTGAATGTTAGGGGAATAAAAATAAGGACCCTTAAAAGCTTGCAAGCAGCCCTCTAAGGCACAAAGATTGGCCTCAATCTGCCTGGAGCAGCAGGGGAAGGCAAGGCAGGAGAGGGAGGGGCTGGAACACGTGGCTAACACACTCAATGACAACTGCCCCCTGTGCCATGAGACCAGAACCGATGGCCCAGCTGCCAGTACTGCACATTTTGGGCAAATGTTCCATAGACAAATCCTGATCAAAAGGGGGAAAATGCAGAACAAAATTTCAAATTTCCATGGACTCCAGACTTCCTGGATCCAGGAAGGGTGTGTGAACCCCAAAACTATTACCCTGAGATATCTTTAAACCAAAAAGATCCCCGAAGTCTTCTTAAACCCACATAGGAGTTTTGCTTAAGTGGTAACAGAGGTCTGCCCTGCGCAGTGTGCTCTTCCAAGGTCTGGCTACATGCGATCCAGTGGCAAAGGAGATGGGAAGCTGCCGGGCAGTGAGACTAGTCAGTAAGGGAGGGACTCAGGGAAGGAGGGCAGGACGTGCTGCTGAAGTGGACACACGAACTACTGAGTGGGTGTGCGTTTTGCAGCTGCGCTCCCAACAACAACGCAGCCATGCAGTGCTGTTAAATAAGCAAACCAAGGAAGGAGCCTGGTCTCCGTTAGCCCCCAGGCCCAGGATGCACAGGCACTGGGGAGGGGGAACACAGACGGGCACAAGATAAAAAGCCTAATACAAAGTGCTCCCAGCTGTAGAAGGGAGATGGAGGTACCTGGAGAGGCATCAGGGAGGACTTCCTGGAGGTGGTGTTGGAGGATGGCTAAGCTGAGCGGGAGGGACAGAGGCCTAGTGGTATCGGGGAATGGCTGGGCATTGGGGCTAAAGGAGGGCACGTGGCCAGATGGGAGGGCCTGGGGCACAGTTCAGGTGACGGGAGGGCCTGGGGCACAGGACGCACCTGAAGCAGTTCCGGTGGTAGAGCTTGCCGTCCACCAGGTGTCGCTGCACGAGGTGCACATGCCTGCCGCACGCCACGCAGGTGCTGCTGACAGAGCCTCCAGCAGGGGCCGAGCCCTTGGGGAGGGGTGATTCCAAAGTGGCTGGAGCCCAGCCGACACTTCCGAGCCCCCCATCCTCCAACCAAGGGCCAGGACAAGTGCTCTAATCCCACCCTCCTCGGAGCCACCTTCAGACTGACAGCAGGTGGGTGGCACCTTACAGAGAAGAGGCCAGGGCTCCAGAGGCCAGGGGCCCAGGGGGGCCAGACCCCAAGTCAGAGCCTCTAGCCTGGCCCATGGGGCCCTCTAGCCTCAGGGCCCTGTCCGGGACCAGGGGCCAGATTCTAGCCCCCTGTTTTCACCCAACCGTCCAGGGCTGGAAATCCAATCAAGTGCCGAGTTTTGCTCTAGTTCCATGGAGCCGGGTGTGGCAGCCACCGGGCAGCAGGGGCACCCAGGCACAAGCCAGCCCCCAGCCTCAGTCTCCGCCTCTGAAATGGGGTCTCCTACACCCCTTGGCGGGAGCTCTGGTGGCGTAGTGCCTAAGGCATTTGACTGCTAACCGGAAGGCTGGCAGTTCAAACCTACCAACCACTCCTCGGAAGAAAGGTTGGGCAATCTACTTCTGTAGTGATACTGCCTTGGAAACCCAAGGAGTGGTTGCTATGAGTCAGATCTGACTCGATGGCAGTGAGTTTGGTTTTTGGTTTTTACACCCCTTGGCAGGGCTGGCCTGAGGAACACAGGCCACACCCGGCATCCCCTCCTGGTCCTGCCCCAGGAACCAGCCTGGTCAGAGGCCAGAGCCCCAGAAAAGCCTGGCTCCAAAGTTCAAACTCTGTTCAGCCCATGTGCCTCAGTTTACCCATCTGTAGAGTGGGGCCACAGTGCCCACTGTGCTGGACTGAAGCAGCCCAGCTTGTTAAGGGGGCTCTTGTTAAGGTGGGCTCTCGTTAAGGCGGGCTGAGGCTTTGCCCCAGGGGAGACTCCTGCAGCCTGCGCTGTTTGTTTTCAGGTGCCCCTCCCACAAGCCCCCTCCAAGGGGAGCTGGCGGAAAACCCAAGACAGCAGAGGACAGGCAGGGGTGCTTACAGGCTTTGGTGGAGTGTCCCGTGCCGCCGCCGCCCTTCCCTGGACCATGGGGTTGGTCCTGGCTGGGGACAGTGGCGGGCCCCGGGCTGGGCTGGGCGAGGGCAGCTGGGGGGTTAGGGCTTTCTTCCCAGACGGTTCCACCGTGGAGTCTGACAGGGGCCTCTTTATGCCGGCCATGCCTCCAACTGGCATGAGAGACAGGAGCGGGTGAAGGGGTCTGGCCTGCCCTCCCTGCGCTGGTCCCCTGGGAGGCACCCACAGGGCAAGATGAGCCCACCCCTCTTACTGCCTCGGGGGCCAGTTGGCGGAGGGGTGGCCCCGGGCAAGGCCCTGACCCCCTTCCTTCTCCCCATCCACCCCCCAGAGCCCCATCGGGCTGGGAAAAGGGACTTTCTGTTTCCGTGAGGGGGCACGGGGGGGGGGGCTGGCTCCTTGCCAGTGATTCCGGGGATTTCTAAGGCCCAGGATGAGGAATGTGGGGGCGGGGAGGGGCTGGAACAAAGGGCACTGAACGGGGCTGGGGAATCTGGGCTTCCCTCCCGGCTCGGTCCACCCTGCCAGGGCTGGAAGTCAGACACAGGGACGCGGTGTCTGGAGCCAGGCTTGGGGGCCCTGGGGGCTGTCAGGCTACCACAGCAGCAATGGGCACAGAGTGGCCGGACTCAGATGGGCACACAGAGGCCGGGGGAGCTGTGAGCACCGAGGAGGGGGCCAAGCCCAGTCTGCTCCAACAGGAGATCCCATTGGGAGGGCTGGGGGGGCCCGGGGGCCTTCTCACCACCCGTAGGCAGGACAGGGGTCCAGGTCCTCCCCACCTCGCAGAGAGACACAGCCCTGGGGGCCCCAGAGGAGCCATCAAGGCCTCGCCCGTGCTTCCTGGGCTGGCGGGCAGCCAGGCATGGCGCACCCACAGAGGGGCCAGGGTGCTTGGGTGGCGGCAGCAGCACTCACTGGGGGAGCGCCCGTGGAAGTAGTTGTAGTACTGCGACACGTAGGTGAGGATGCTCAGCCTGTCGGGCACCTTGAGGGCCACCATGTCCTCGGCGTCCAGCAAGGCCGGGATGCCCAGCTGTTCCTCAGCCACACGGAAAGCCTGGTGGGCGGGGGCAGCAGTCAGCCAGCAGGGCCGGCACGGGACCCCTCCCTCTCCCCCTGCAGAGCTCCCAGGTTCAGTTCTGCTCGGCCGGCCCATGGGCGTGAGCCTCGGTTTACCCATCTGTAGAATGGGGCCACGATCCCACCCCTGCCAGGCTGAGGAGCTCAGGTCCCGGGTCGGGGTCCTCTTGGTAAGGGAGGGCTGAGGTTTTAGGGACCCATGTCCCCTTGAGACTACCCAAAACCTGTCACTCACCCCTGGCTGCACAGCCCTGGCCGACACCAGATCTTGGATGGTATGAGCACTGGCCAGACCCCACTGAGCCCTCCCTAGGCCTATAAGGGACACAAAGGTGCCCCGAGTCCTCACAGCCAAGGCAACAAGGGAGGGCTCTAGGGCTCTGGGCTGAGGCTGGGGTAAGACACACTGTGCGGGGGGCAGCCGCATTTGTGTAGCACTGAGTGCATGCCATCACACAGACCTCAGCCAGTGGCAGCTGCCTCTTGTCCCCACCACACACCCTCCCTCACCCCAAGAGCATTGGCCCCCACGACCTCTGATTCCACTGGGTCCCCAACTCCCGAGCCCACAGCTCAGCACCCGGGAGGGGCTGGGAAGAACCAACAGATGGGACGGAAGCCCGGCCAGGCCCGGCCAGGATCCTGCTGCCCTCCTCCACATCCCTCCCCGTTCCTTCCCGGGCTGACTCCAGGGCCCATCCTTCCAGGGCACCCATGCCCTGCCCCCACCCTGGCCCAGCAGACCCAACTGGGTTCAGAGAAACAATAACTGGACCCGCGGCTTCCCACCTGCATGCGCCAGGGTGGCCTCTGGGCCAGGACCCTGGGGGTAGCTGAGAGCCGCCTGGGACCCCGCCTCCCTCCCCGGCTTCTGCCCCCCCCCACCTCGCCTGCAGCTGCTCCCCTGGTCAAGCTCAGGGCACCACCTTGCTCCTCAGGACTTGGGCTATCAGCAGCCAGAGGAGACCCCCAGAGACGCCCCACACACCCACGTCGCTGCATCAGGTTCCTGGCTTTTCTCCCTCCCCACAAGTGACCTGTGCCCAGCTCCGATCGCACTGGGCCCTAAGGCCCACCTTCACTGACACTGAGCTGCCGCCCCTGCCCTGCTCTCTGCTGCGCACCCTACTTTCTGCATGAGGTCCCTGTTCTGGGACATTCCGGGCAGCCTTGCAGACATGTTGTAACTCCCTCCATTTCAAAAATAAAAGTCACCTGTTGACACTGCTTAGGAGCTCTGGTAGCATAGTGCCTAAGGCATCTGATTGCTAACCAGAAGGCTGGCGGTTCAAACCTACCAGCCACTCCTCGAAAGGAAGATTGGGCAATCCTACTTCCATAGTGATATTGCCTCAGAAACCCAAGGAAGGGTTGCTGTGAGTTGGGACCAACTTGACGGCAGTGACTTTGGTTTGATTTGGTTTACTCTGGAAGGAGCCCACGAATTCGCTGCCCGCCACCTTCCCCACTACGAGTCCCCTCGGCACCCAGGGCCCCCACCCGCTGCTCCCCAAAGGCCCCAGCCACCTCGTGTTTCTCAGTCCGGTGTGCAGACCATGGCCTGGCCTCCCTGGGCTATGACCCCCAGACCCGCCGGCTCCGGTCCCTGCTGCTTCCTCCTGCCTTGACTCTGAGCTTGGCTTGTTCTTCCCCTACTGCCGTCCCCCCACAATTTCTCGCTCTCACCGCTCCCCAAGCCCCTGCTGGACCCCACCCAGATGTCGGCAGCAACACCTGCACATGATTGTGCCCAAGATGGGGCTCCTGGCTGTTCCCAGACCTGGTCCCCCACACCTTCAGCCCACGCTCAGACCCCTACCAAACCCACCCAGATCGCCACCCCCTGCACCTCCACCACTGTGTTCCGAGCACCATCCCGTCACCTCCCTGCCCTCCCCCACACACCTGGCCCAGCTCACCCTCCGTATTCCTCCCAGAAGCTGAGAGGCCCTGTTAACCCAGGGGCTGCTCCCGGTCACTCTCCCCGGGCGCCCCCACGCTCCGCCCACTCCCCAGCCCCGCCCTCCCTCACCCACTGGGTCCAGCGCAGCTTCCTCGCTGCTTGTCCAACAAACCTCAGGGCCTTTGCACTGGCTGTCCGTCTTCCTGCAAGTCTCCCTTCCCTCTTCTTCCCCAAACGTCACCCTGCCCTACTCTATCTGCACCCACGTTATTCCAACACAAGACACCATTTCTGGGGGGTCCGATGGGCTTTCTGTGGGGACAGCGGGCAGGTCCCGGTCAAGTGACACAGCTGGCCTGGCCACGTGGGGCTCTTCCCACTTGAAAGGGGGCCACTGCTTTTATTTTATTTAATGTAATGAGTTTTAATTCAGCAGCAACAGGTGGCGGGATAATGCCGCCCTGGGCAGCACAGGTGGCCAGGTATCTGCTCACTGCCTGCCGCCCACCCCATCGTGGGACACCGGCCCCAGGGGCGGGGGGGGGGTCAGCAGGAGGCCAGGACGAGATGCTGCCTTCTGCACGTCAGCCCAGGGCAGACAACGGAGCTGAGTTTGCAGCAGGGGAACCTGAGGCTGGGCACGGGGAGGGGCCCGCCCAAGGCCCACGGCCGGGAAGGGCAGGGCAGGACTTGGGCGCAGGCCTGCCTAACTGCAGGGCCGCAACGGGTGCGGCCAGGCCGGGCGAGGCCACGGGCTCAACACACGGGCTGGGATTCAGCAGCTGGGCCTTGGGTGGGCTGGGCTGGGCCGCCGCAGGGAAGGAGGGTCACCGACTGTGAGAAAAAGGGGCTAGCAGAGGCCACACTGCAGCACCAGGGTCTTCCTCCGGAAGTTTGGGACCAGGACTCACGGACCGGGATTCCCTGTGGAGCCTCAGCACTTGGCAGCAAGGGGCCTGCGGGAGGCCGACCCCTCGGGTGCCCGGTGGCCCCCTGGACGGAGGTGGACGCGGCAGGGCCGAGGCCCAGGGCTGCGGGGAGTGGGGGGAACTCACCAGCTTGTTGTTTTCATAGACATTTTCCTTCCTGAGAGCATCAAAGTCTCTACAAGACAAAGACACGTGCGTCCAATGCTGCTCAGATTCCAAAAGGCAGGGCCTGGGAGGACCTCTGAGATCACTTTGCCGAAAGAGGGAAACTGAGGCCGGGGTAGGGCCACACAGCAGATGTGAGGATGGCAGGGCCTCAGTCCAGGCTGGGCGCACCTGACCCGCTCTGCCCAACACCCCCGCCACCCAGCCCAGCCTGGCCTCCGGAGGCCCGCAGGGGCCTGTGCCCACCCACAGCCCCATCCTCATTAGAGGGGCAAGAGGCAAGCCCACAGAGGCAAAGCCACCAGCCTGGCAGCCCAGCCAGGACACAGCTCCGAGTGGCCAGCTGTCCCCTGGCAGCTCACAGGAAGGGGGCCCAAGGGCTCTGTGACCGAGTTCAGGGTACCCCCTGCTTTGTTCATGGAGGTGGGTGCAATGAATGCCCCCATTTCCCAGATGAGGAAACTGAGGCCCAGAGGTCCAGTAACTTGCCTGGGGTGACACTTTGGAGAAGGGAGGACTCAAGCCTGGGCCGCGTGCTCTGGGGCCAAGTGTTCAATGTTAGATCGTGTGTTCGTTCACAGAGTGGCTTTGTCAGGCTCACTCAGTGAAGGGATGTGCCCTGAGGGCTGGGGACAGCAGAGCCCATGGCCCCCAACACACACACGCACGCACACACACACACACGCGCGCGCGCGCGTGCACACACAGCATGGCAGGCATCCCAGAAAGGCCAAAAGCATTGAGCATTTTAAGAGGAAGGAGAGGCTGGGGCCACAGAGGCCGCACGTCCTGCCACACACAGGGTGCCAGACGCAGATGGCCACATCCCGCCATGTGCAGAGGGTGCCGTGAGCAGCAGCCCGCGCGGCCCAGGCATAGCTAACGTCCCTGGTGTTGGGGCTGGAACTTGGACCTGTGTGTCTGTCCACCTTGCTCTGTGGGTCCCGCAGGGTGGCCTAGGAGAAGGGACCTGAGCTAAGAGTCAGGACTGCCCAGCCGGGCCTAGAGGCTGGGGCCCAGGCAAGCCCTCCGGGGCCTCTCACCATCGGGACAGCCCCTGAGCCTCTGCGGTGAGTGTGAGGCCCAGGGCAGCAGACAGGAGGGCCGGCTGGCCCCGAGCGGACAAGGCAGAGCCGAGACGGCCTGGTCTGAGCCCAGCTGAGCAGCAGAGTCTGACGCCAGAGCAGGTCCCAGAGTCCTGACCTCACGGTTACTCTGAGGCCCAACCACAGGCCCGTTTTACAGATAAAGACATTGAGGCTGAGGCGGGGATGTGTGGGATGGGGCCGCGGTTGGGGCCTCCCTCCCAGCCCCTCCCCACCCTCTGCATCCTGCCCTGCCATCCATCAACCTGCTCAACTTCCACAGGAACGGCCGACGTTCCCACTGGGACCCTCCCAGGTAATGAGCTCCAGATGTCCAGACCACCGGCCAGCACAGGCAGTGAGCTAGCTCTACTCGGACACAGGCGCACTGCAGGGGAGGCGGGTGCAGAGAAGCCCTGCTCCTACCCGGACGCCTCTGGCCAAAGCCCGGGCCCTGCCACTCTCCCTGGGTCTGCCCCAGACACCAAGTGACCACAAGTGGCCCCAGGGCAGAAGAGGGGGTCTCCCCACTGAGCCCAAGAGCCCTGGCCCTGCCCTCAGCCTCCCTGTGGCCCCAGCCCTCTCCCCCAGCCCCACCCCTCTAAAGCCCCAGCTCTTCTTGCCTGGACAGCGCCCAGCTCACTGCCGAAGGCGGCCCAGCCAGAAGTTGCAGGGTTACAGGCTCGGTTTTACCCCTAAACAACACGGGCGGAGCCTCCTTGCTGGCTCTGACTGGCCCTCGCGGGGGCCGCATCCCCCATCCCAGATGGACCCAGAGGAGTCCCTCCAGCCCGTTGGCCGGTCTCCCTCACAGGCCTGGCAGTGAGCTCCAAGCTCCAGACAGAGCAGGACACTCAGGACAAAGGGGCCAGGCCACCCTAGGCAGGGTCTCTACTTCACAGAACGTGCCTCTGTAACTCAAGTCTGAGGACCACCACGTCTCAGGGCCAAGTCCCAGGTGCTTCCTGGACACCCCCCCCCCAGGCTTCCTCAGGCGAGGGGCGGTATGTGTATGGCTGAACTGCCCTGGCTGGCCTCACGACCCCCAGGCCTCTCTCAGCCTCTGACCTACACCCAGGTAGCCTTCCCATGTCTGCCTGATGTCCTCCAGACCCCTCTTGGAGCCCACAGTGGACCCCGTCCTTGCCTTGAGGTGGTGGGGCCAGTGGGCGGCCAGCACCACTTCATGCTCCTGGACCTGGACTTGGGCAGCGTAGGCACCTGAATTGCCAGGCTTGAAACTGCCTACTTGGAGAGCACCTCCTGAAGCCCACCTCAGTCGGCATCCCCCAGCACAGGGAACGGCCCGGGCAGGCCCCAGGGAGACGGCTGGCCTGCACTGGGGGCCTCCTGGACAACAGTGCCCGTCTGGGCAGCAGCCTCGCCCACTGCAGGAGCAGCTGCCCCTCGGTGGGTGGCCAGGACACAGAGGGCCTTTGTTGCCACCACCCTGAGCCTGCTCCTGGGTGGGCTGGGGCCGAGGGCCGCCCTGGGAAGTTGAATCTCCAACATTTGATACGGGTTCTGGTCTGGTGCTGCTGGTGCAGCAAGGCAATGGGGTTCTCTTCCTATATGGGCACTCTGCACATGGCCTTGTAACCCCCTCAAAACGACTGGGTGGGGCTATGCAAATAAGGTGCGTGCGGCCCACCAATGGCATCGCTCATTCTGCCATCCCATTATGTGAAAGAACAGCCAATCCCAGAGGTCGAGGGGGGCCCACTACCATCAAGAAGAACCAAGAACAGAGCACGCCCTTTGGGTTGGGGGCCCCTGGGCTGAGCGCCACGTGCACCCAGGATACAGAGGGCTCCAACACTGGAGACGGTGCGAGACAGCAGAGCTGCAGTGGGCTCCCCGACCCACACCCACGGGGCCAGGGAAGCTGAGCACCTCAGGCAGGAGCCTGCGGGGGGAGTGGGGTGCCGCCAGGTGGCGCTAAAGAGCCGGGACACCCATCCAAGCAGTGCAGAGGCCCCAGCGAAGCCGCCTGCCCACGTCCGGCCGAGGAGCTGACCGCAAAATCTGCCCTGACTGGCTGCTTCTGTCTTCCCAGCCGTCCTCATTCCCATGTTGACCCTGATCCCAAGTCCCTTCCGGAATAAACCCCATAACCATGAGCATGGTTTGTGAGCTCCGTGTGGCCACGTCGGAGAGGCAGAGTGCTGTGTGATCGGTAAAGAGGGTGGAGGGTGGCAGCAGGTCCGGCCTCCGCCTCATGAGGTCCAGCCCTGGTCTGACTGTGATTCTCCCTGCCTCCTTCTGACGGACGGAACCATGTCACTGAGGGGGCCGGACACACAGGTGGTGTTCTCGAACGCGGGTGGATGGACTGGTCCGTCCGACGCTGAGAGGAGACTGGCCAAACGAATGCATGGGGTTCTGCGTCAGGCAGCATGTTATCGCGAACATGCTCAGCTGCTAGACGAGAGGCCGGCGGTTTGAGTCCACTGAGGAGCCTCGGAAGAGAGGCCTGGAATCTACTTCCAAATAATGAGCCCCTGAAGCCCTGTGAGCCCGGCTCTGTCCCGACACGCGGGCCCCACCTGCGTGAGACCCCACGGGGCCCGGCTCCGCCCCGACACGCGGGCCCCACCGGCGTGAGTGGAGGCCTGTGTGTGGCTGGGATGCTGAGCAGGTCCCAGTGGAGCTTCCAGACTGAGAGAGACCAGGAAGGAAGGGCTGGGAATCACTTCTGAAAACCAGCCACGGACACCCTGTGGGTCACAGCCCAGCCTCCTACCGCCGATCCCAAACAGACCACAGGCAGGCCCAGGACCGGGCAGCGTTTCATCCTGTCGTGCTGGGGTCACCATGAGTAGGGACACTCCACGGCTCCCAGCAACAACACATATCAAACACTCACAGTGGCCGCCTGCACCTCCCACCAGGCCACAACTGACCGTGACCACTGGCCTCAGTTTGCTGACTCAGCGCTCCAGGAATTTGGGGGACGTCCATCCCCAAGGGCCAAGAGGCATGCAGTCATTTCCCGGAACCAGAGGCGGCCTGAGAGGTGGGGGTGGGGGTGTTGGGGGAGGGGCTGGCAGGGGCTTCTGGGCCTCCAGCACATCTGGAGTTAATCCCACTGGGGGGGGGGGGTGCAGAGAGGCAGAGAAGGGAGGCAGAGACAGACGGACAAAGACACTTACAGGCAGACAGACAGACTAGGAGAAAGAGAGACACAAACAGAAAAAGATAACAAAGAAAAAAACAAGAGACAGAGACAGAGATGGAGGGAGAGATAGAGACAGCAGGAGAGAGACAGACACAGAGAGATGGAGACAGAGACAGAGGGAGTCAGGCAGAGACAGACCACAGGACAGACATGGGAACCAAAGGGCACAGACACACGGCCAGGCCAGCACAGAGAAAACCCAGAGAGAGCAGTGCTGGGATCAGAGCCCAGGGCAGGCTGGGAGAAGGGGGACAGGAGCAGCAGGAGGGGGACAGTGCTGGGGACACCGCCAAACAGGCAACTGGAAGGTGCCCTGCAGACGGGCAGGGAGGAAAGGGCTGGGGTAGGGGCAGGGCCAGTCCCTGGGCCCCTCTTCTTCTTCTTTTTTTTTCAATTGTGATTTGGGTGAAAGTTTAAATTCACTTTCCATACAGCAGTTCACACACATGTTGTCTCATGACATTGACTACAATTTCCCCCATTGCAACAGCTCCCCTCCCACTTCCTCCTGATAGTTACCTCTTCCCAGTGTCCTTCCCGCCATGCACCCCTGCCCCCTGAGCTGTCTCCCTGTGCACACACAGCCCTTCTTTCTCCCATGATTGTTCTCTCCAAGGAGTCTATCTACCTCAGGTCAATGTTCAACTCATATGCCTGTCTTTTGTTTGGCTGGAAGCCACAGGTGTGAGTTCAATTCCAGACCTGAAGGGCAGCTAGGGCCATAGTCTCAGTGGTTCCACCAGGCTCCATCAGACCAGCAAACCTGGTCCCTTTTTCTTTTTTTTTTTAAATGGTTTTGAGTTTTGTTCCACATTGTTTTCCCTCTGTCCAGGGTCTCCTCCACAGATCCCCCTCTGAGTGGTTGACAGTGGTAGCTAGGTACCATCTAGTTCTTCTGGTCTCATAGTTGTATAGGCTGCAGATGGCATGGTGTACCAGTCGCTAGGACTAATTGTTTCCACGAATCTTTGGTTGTCTTCATTCTTCTTTGCTCTGGACGAGGAGAGACCCATTGTTGCATCTAGATGGCTGCTTGCAAGCTTTTCAGATCCCAGTCGCTACTCGCCAAAGTAGGTGGTGGAACAATGTTTTGTGTAGTATGTTATGCCAATTGAGCTTGATGTCCCCTGTGACTACGGTCCCAAGCCCACTGGTTCAACTACTCAGTCCCTCTGGGTAGCTGGCTGTGACCAAGAAGTGACTACAACCTTGTCCCTTGTCAGCTCTACTGTACCCCTGGGAATTCTTACAGAATATACAAATACACTTGTAGAACCATTGTCTGCCAGCCCTATACATGGTCTTGGGCATACTCTCTGCTGTGAAGACATACCAAATAGTTCGGCCTGTCCACCCATCTACCCACCCGCATGCCTGCGTTTGCCTTCACTGACAACGCAGTGCTGTGTGTGCAAAAGGGTTCATCTGTGTTGTCTGCACCTCCCAAGTACCTCTCTATGTCTTCCTCTTTCTCAGTTGGGGCCCTCTTCTCGCCCGCCATGGGCAGAGGACATACGTGCCCTGCCCCCCCCCCCCCGGGCTGGAGCAGACGCCGCCCCCTCCCACCCAGAGCAGTCCCTCCCACCAGCAGGGCCTGGCCCTGAGGTCCCACCCTGGGGGTCTGGTCAGTGTGGCGGAGGCACCATGCCCTGGAGGCCTCCTGGGCCCTGCAGGGTCCCCAGTCTGGGGCTGCCTGCCCCACCCCCTCCTTGGCCCATTCTGGCCAGAAGGCAGGGCCTGGGCAGCAGCCCTCGGGCCAAACAGAAAGCCTCTGTCCCCTGGTGGTTTCCTGCTGGCTGCCAGGACTGCAGGAGGTGAGCTCAGCCCATTTGACGGCCCACCCTCTGCTCTGGCCCCGGAAGGGACATGGTACTGCCTCTGAGCACTGGGGGGGGGGGTGTCTCCATTGCGACTCTCTCCTTGACCCCCAACTACAGGCGGGACTCAGGTCCTGCCACAGTCATGGGGTCCACCTCTGCCTTCTGCAGCCCTGATCTTGCCTCCGGAGCTGTGAGGGATCTCAGGGCAAGTGCATGCCACCCCACCACATGCCTGGGGGCCTAGGAGGTACCCAAGTCACATGGCCCTCCATCCTGAAACATCTCCAGGGAAGGCAGCTCCACAAACTCCTTTGGGGCCTTTCCTGTTCCAGACCCCATGTTCCTGTTCCCTCTTCCCTCTCTCCCTTCATCCCAGGCTCCCTGGCCCTGTCACCTGCCTCCTGCCTTCTCCACCTGCCCCAGGAACTGGAGCGGGCACCTGGGAGGAGCCTGGCACAAAGCCAGCACAGCCTGACTCTTTACAGCGGGCAGGGAGGGTGGGGCTGTTTGTCCGGGTGGCTCCAGGCTCACCTGGCCAACGGCGCAGGGGCTGGCGTCATTGGAGCAGAGTGTGCCTGCCTGGACTGTGGGAAGGGGTGTGCCTGCCTGGATTGTGGGAAGGGCCTGTCCACCCAGAACCTTCCAGACCTGCTTCAGAAAGTGGACAGGAGGGTGGAGCAGGGCCTGGCGGGGCAAGGGGCAGAGGCCAGAGAAAGAAATGGGCTGGGGGCAGGCAGGGCGCCCCCAGCCACCACTTCCTTGCCGCATGTCCCTGTTGTTGTTCTGTGCTGTTGAGTCGTCTCCGACTCATAGCGACCCCTCCTTGGGTTTCCGAGGCAGTATCTCTATGGAAGTAGATAGCCCAACCTTCCTTCCGAGGAGTGGCTGGTGGGTTTGACCCGCCAGCCTTCTGGTTAGCAGTCAGGTGCCTTAGGCACTGTGTCACCAGAGCTCCCTGAATGTCCTTGCATGAGCTAAAGAGAGGTCCCTGCCCACCTCACAGCCTCCTTGGGGCGTTACCCAATGCAGGGCACGCCTGCCACGGGGCAGCGACACAGTGGCCGTCAACTCCCAAGTCCGCATCCCTGGGCCTCAGCAGTTCAGGAACCTGGTGAGCGTGGCCGGAGGAGGCAAGAACAGGGGTGGGGGAGGGGCAACCGCTGCAGGAACTTGAGGTTCCCCACCTGGCTGCCCTGGGACTCCAAGAGGAAACGAGTTGCCACATGGAGGAGGAAGGACCCCGATGAGACAAAGGGAAGGACTTCCTGGTAGCAGAGCATAGAGATAGGAGACAGGATGTCCGTGTCCAGAATATCTTTAAAGGGAGACAATGGTGGGGAGAGTTTTGGGGTCCCATGGGGGTCTCACCCAGGTCAAGGTCAGACCTTGGGGGGGCTTCCAAGAGGACAGCCACTCTGCACTTGTCCTTTCTCCAGGTGTTTCCTGACCTTCCTGGTAGCCAGTGGGGGCCAGAGGGGCAGCTTAGGGGCTCTAAGGTTGGAGCGGTGAGGACAAGCAGGGCAGGACCCCTACGCCCGGCTGCCACCTTGCCCAGAGGCACAGCAGGAGCCAGGATGGAAGTGGTTAGGGGATCAAGGCACAAAGATGCTCACTTATCCATGCATGTTCACACCCACACACATATACACACATGTACATCACACTCACAGGAATCTCTCAACCAACAACACCCCCAAGCTTCTATCACACGATAACCTCAACTCCTACCCCTACCCCATAGGCCTGAGCCCTACCTCACGCCAACTCCCAAGCCCGTACCTCACACCCACACCCTAAATTCTTACCTCACACCAACATCCCTGAGCCCCTACCTCACACTGACACCCCAAGCCCCCCACACTGCTGCACACCAGCCACATCCCACTATCCATAGCACTCCAACTATGACATCTGCCAATCGTCTCTGTTCTGGGGCTGATGGACCAGTGGGGGGAGACGTTCAACAACCCCTGTGCTCTGAGTAAGTCACCTCCATGCCCGTGTACCTGCAGACAGTCGGGCCTGCCTTCCTCCACCTCCCCTCTGCCCCGGCCCTCACCCCTGCTGGGAGTCGCCTGGCACCTTCTCACTCACCTGTCCGCTGTCTGAGTCTGCCACTAGAACGTCCTCCCCACGATTGGGTCGAGGAGCACCCCCTGGGCAGGCACCCCCTGGGCTCTGACCCCTAGCAGAGCGGGAGCAGATAGGAACCCTCTGGGGGCAGAAAGCCCCCACATCTTGGGGCACCAGACCCCTATGAGCCTTCTGGGGCTCAGTCACCAGCCCTACCCAGAATCCTGCACTACAAGAGGGTCCCTGCCCCGGCCCCTATCAAAGCTCAGCACGGCACTTCCAGTGAGCCACCTGCCCCAGCATCTTGTTCTCCGAGGCCGACAGAGCCAGGTTCCTGGGCGGACAGAGGCCGTTACCACGTAGAGAATCCTCACAGAGCATTTCACAACTCAAGGCATGAGCCCAAGTCTGGGGAAGAACCCACAGCAGGCCTCCTGCAAGACTAGCTTCCCAGGGCTCGTGCCAGGACAGCCTCTGGGTGTGGGGAAAGAGCAATGAGCAAAGGCTTCCCATCTGAGCAAGGGGCCTGACTGAGGCTGGTTCCTGGAAGGGGCTGCCTCAGGCCCTGCGGCCTCCCTGCCCAACACACACCTCTTCCCACTCCCAGCTCCAGCCACGACTTCTCTAGGGAGGGTTCTTAATGTCATCTTTCTTCCAGAAGGTTCAGGAGCTGTGGATAGCCATCTGGAGACCCCCTTCCTGAGCCTCTAGGTACACGGTGTAGTGTCTTAGCCATTTAACACATTGTGAATTCATAGGCAGAGGAGCTCCCGGTCCCAGGCACTTACCCTCAGGGCGTTTGTTGAGTGACTAACAGAGGGGCCCCGCACTCATCCCAGGGCATTTGTTGAGTGAGTGACAGAGGCCGTCCAGTGGGAAGACAGCCTGGCCCTCCTTCCCTGCTCACGTCCGCTGGCCCCCACTCCCATCCCCACCCAGGGAGCAGAGGCGTGGGGTGTCCTGCTGGGCCTCAGGTCCCTGACCCACAGGGACGGCCAGCTGCACTCCCAGAGGTGTCTGAGCACCCTGAAAGGCCCAGGTGACTTTGGGCCCAGCTGAGGTCTCTGGGGGCCTGAAGGGCAGACCTGAGGCACTTTGAGGAAGGCGTGGGGAGAGGGTGCGGTCGAGGCCCCAGCCCAGGACACTTGCCTGAGTCACCACTGACTAAGACCTGCCCGGGAGGCACATGTCCCGGCTCCGGCTTCGGCTCCGCTGGGCAGATGGGTAAACTGAGGCCGTGGGGGCTGCCTGCCGACTCGGCCGGCCCGGCCCGGGGTGCTGCTGTTTCCCCAGGCCTCAGTTTCCCCGCCCGTGGGAGCAGCGGGGACGGGCACTCACATGAGGTCAGGCCGGTGGCGATGCAGGATGGCACAGAAGGCCAGGCCGTCCCGGAACGACGTGGTCATGTTGGCGATGCTCACGTCCCGGTAGCCCTCGCACTGCTGCCGGCACCACTGCTGCAGCGCTTTGATGGCGGCCATGCGGGCGGCGGCGCGC
>NW_006921593.1:15899920-15917660 GCF_000298275.1 Orycteropus afer afer | reverse complement strand
CCAGGCGCTGCCCCGCCCACCCACCACTCCGCGCCCTCCGCTGGCCATGTCCAGGTCTCACATCTGCCCTCGTGGGCCAAGCTCCCTAGACGCACCCTGCTCGCCGACCACGCCCCCATTCTAGGCCACGCCCACTTCTGCCCTCCTGGGCCACGCCCCTGCCCGGGACCCTGTCCTATCCAGCCCGCAGGAGTAAGCCAGGCAGCGAGGCCACGCCCCCTGCCTATCAACCACGCCCCCGCCCGGCAACCCCTCTTGCAATCCTAGTTCAGGGGTACAGGAAAAAGGCCGGGGCCTAGGGCCCGCTTTGGGAGTCCTGTCCAGGCTGTCCCTGTTCCAAAGAGAAAGTGGAGGAGACAGACACACGGAGAGGGGAGGCCGAGGGTGGAAGCCAGGACCAGAAGGACCAGAAAGGGCCAGCCTTCCTTCCAACACTAGAGCCTGGAGTTGGGGCGGGGGGTCTGCTTTTCTTTCTTTTCAATGCTGCATCCCCACCTCACCCTCATCATGGAGAAGACGAAGGGAAGCCCACTTTAGGGATGGAGAAACTGAGGCACAGACAGACATGACCTGCCTGGGGTCACGCGGCTAAGAAGCGGTGGAGCCGGCCTGCCCTGGGCAGCTGGACTCCCTGGGGAGGCGTTAAATCCGGCTCCTGGGGCGGTGAGGACCACGCCTGGCATTTTATAGTCTTCAAAGGGCCTTCCGGCCTGTGTAGCAGGGGGTACCTCACTTGCGGTGGGGCCCAATTCCAAGCCGCGTCTTGGCTCCCTGAGGCCTAACCACTCGGGCTGTTCCTGGAGCAGGGGCTTCCCAGGGATCCGGGTAATTTGCTGTTTCCCAATTTTCCACTTTCATCATCTTGTAACGTCAGTAATTAGAAAAAGTAACTCTGGGAGGGCCCTAAGTGATCCGGGGGGCGTTTCACACCCCCATTCTTCCAGTGGTGCTTGTGCATGGCACGTGGACTGGACCAAGCCAGAAATACTGACACTCAGAATAAAAGGGACCCCATCCTATCTCCGCCCCTGCCACAGGGCTTGTCCAGACAGCTCTCAACAGAATCTCCTCCAGCCAGCAGGAGGGCGCTTTCCTACAAACTTCAGAAGGAGAAGGGGCTGGCATCCCTGCCCATTTGAAGGAACTATGCCCTCAGAGTGGATCGCCTTGGTCGTCTGTAGTGAGTGAGGTCTGTGAACGCCAGTGAGCTCCCCGTTCCAGGGCGTATGCAAGGAAGTGCCAGACAGAGAGCCCTGTGACCTAGCATGGCTGCAGTGCAGTGGGTCTCCAGCAAGGGGACAAAGGGCAGTTTTGTGCCAACTCAGCTGAGGCTGGCCTGGGAAGTAGGTTTTCTTGGCACCAGGGCAGCCACTAGAACCGGAAAAGCCACTATAATGAAGGGAAAGGGTGAAATGGTGAGGTGTCAGCCTGGGGCCACGGTGGAGGGGACAGGGGCAGGTACTGGGGATCATCCGCCACTCCACAAGGAGCTCAATGGGAGGTGACAAGTTCCGGCTTTTAAGTGTCAGAGCTGCTATCATGAAACCCACCCTACCTCCCCCCAGTCACCAAGGGGCCCTCTGGTGACAGTGCCCTGGAACAAGCATGTCCAGCAGTTCCCTGGGGCCACAGGAAATGTCTCTATCCCGCAGCTCTGTCCTTCCCTCAGCCCCTCCTCTCCAACCAGAGCAGACTCCCACTCCTCGCGCCCCAGGTGGGTGGGAGAAGAGCTGCCAACATAAGATCTTCAGCCCAGCTCCCCGGGCCTCCTCCTGAGTCCTCTCCGGGTGGAAGTCTAACCTTTCAGTTAGCAGCAAGCATATTACACATTTGCATCACTCAGGGATGCTCTCTCTTCTCTGGGGGCCCCAGGCTAGGACCGGGACACTCCTATGCCCCTCTGCCCACCGCTGCCACCCTGGCTCTGACCACTGCACCATCCTCCCCAGGATCCCCACCAGTCTTCAGAACTTTCTAGGACGCAGACTCAGCTGAGCCCCATCCTGCTCAGAACCTACCTCCCTGGCTGCCCTCTGAATAAAGTCCAGGCTCCTTATCACGTCTCCCAGGCCTTGATGGCCAGCTGGCCCCTGCATATCACTCCTGCCAGCCCGGCCTCTCCCTGCCGCACCCTTCTGCCACTCCCCCTCCCCCTTGATGCCACCCAGGGTCCCCAGTGGCTCCTCCGTCCACCCCGGGCTCCCATCCGGGCCCTCCCTCCCCCGAGAGCTGCACCCAGGGGCCCCCCCCTGTCAGACTTGATGCCTCCTCCCTCCTGCACCTGGTTTGCTGAGTGTTTGCTGAATGGTGGGTGTCGCTCCAAGCAATGGCTGAGGGGTGGGCCCCTCCTGGGCATCAGCCACACTGCTTTCCCAGTGAGGCCCTCGTCCCCGCCTCCCTCTCCCCAGATGGGCACCAACGCTCACCAGCTCCTGTCCCGATTCGCTGAGATCAAAACAGCTGTGCACTCTGCTTTGGGGAGGGGTCTGGTGTCGGTAAGACCCGGCCCCATCTGCCCAACTCCCTGCCCCACTCTGCCTGTTGCATCACCTGCAAGGGGGTGTCACAGACCCCCCCCACTTTCACCTTAGGAGAAGCACACAGTTGAGCAAAAACCAAGTCGGGTGCCATGAGGTCACCTCTGATCACGGTGACCCTACAGGTGCTGTAGCGGAACTGGGCTCCGTGAGGTTTCCAACAGGTGATGTTTGGGAAGACTGCCAGCCCTTTCTTCTGAGGTACCTCTGGGTGGACGCCAACCTTTGCTTAAGAGCTGAGCACTGAGCCATCTGCACTATGCAGGGACTTCCTGGTAGAGCAGACACTCACTCAACGCAGCTTCCTGCAATCACACTTGAGCCTGAGGCTGGGGGGCAGGTGAGCGCTATGAACCAACAGGCCTGGGAGGGGGCTCCAGCCCTCAAGCCCTGGAGAACATCTGCAGACCCCGACTCAAGAGCCAGAGAGACTTCCAAAGAAAACAAAGGGCCAGCGTGTTTCCAGGGAACCAAGCTGCACATACTTCCTGAAGAAAATCCAGCCACCAAAAGCAGAAAATGAAAACGCCTGTTGATGGCCCGTCAGGCCTCCAGACAAAATTCATGATGAAAAAGAAAAGTGAGCTGTTGGGAAGAGTGAGCTGTGGGCATGTTCCTTACAGCAGCTGGTGTAGTTGACGCACACACAGCCCCTTACTGGGAACTCATCTGTGACAGGTCCCTGGAGGTGGCATTGGGGCCTCTGTCTCAAGGTCATTTTGCAAGCCAGAGATGGCTTCCTAGAGGGGGTACCCCAGGACTGAGGCCGGACGGCAAGATGGTGACTGGAGAGGCCGTCTGCTGGCAGAAAGGCCCCACAGCACTCAGGAGGAATGAAAAAGGGCCGGTGGGTGGAACTGCGCCCAGAGAACCAGGCTGGGGTAGGGAGGTGGTCATGGGGGCAGCAGGGCCCAGCTAGGCCCCACACCTGCTGCTCCTGCCATGACGGCACTCGCACTCTCATTTCTCACAGGCATGTTCACCCCATGCTGCAGAAACAGACGATCAGGACAACAGACCACGTGGTCAGCCGGCAGGACGGGGCTGAGGAGCCCCTGCCCCAAGCCACGGAGAGCTAGAGGGGCCAAGATCAGGGTCGGCCGGGATGGTGACCTGCCAATTGTCCACCCGTCTGGGGCATGACTCCACTTCCAACATGTGACCCCACCCTTTCACTGTGGGTAGAGGGGGACCTTCCTCAGGGAGCAGGGATGATGCTGGCGCCCAGGGAGGCACAGGCCACTAGCTTCCATCCCAAAGCAGCTGGAGGGACGGCTGAGCTGCTGCAGGCCACACTGGTGGTCAGACACCTAGGAAGGTGGCAGTGTGGGGGCTGGGCACGGCACCTGAAGGGGGCTGGAAGGAGGGCCTGTGGACCTTTGGGGGCGTGACCGGATCAGGGCTACTGGCCGAGCCAGTGTCACAGGTCCAAGCACACCCGCCCGGCCGTCTGTGGAGGGGACAGTGGAGAGGGTCGAGAGACGTCCTGCCCCACACAGCAGCTCCCCCCACAGCCTTCATCTCCCATCGGGCCATCACCTCACCATGGGGTTCCCAAACCAGTCTGCCCAGAATCCTTTCTGGAGAGCTGTCAGTGTGGTGTCCTGCAGAACGTGCTTTGGGAACCCCAGCTCACACAAGCCAGACGTAGGACCAAGTTCCAGTCCTCACTGCGGCCTTGCCGAGGGCCATCTTGGTCATAACACAGGTCCCTTGTCTCAGTGTTTAAGGAAGTCTGGGTGTCAGAGGCGAGCCAAAGGACGGGAGAGGGGAACAGAGCCCCCCGAGTGGACACTGACAGATCACAGGCCTCACAGCCAGGATGCCCAGAGGCCGGACTCCTGGGCACGCCATCTGGTGGCCTAGGAAGCTGATGCCACCCTCTGGTCTCAGGTGGGAATGGGAGCCTGGAGCGGGGACACCCCATTGTGAGGGGCCAGTAAATGGTCCATGCCACCTAGGGTATGCGACCGGCATACTGACACGCAGGCTCTGGGTGGACGGTACGTCCTTCTCCAGACCCCAGTGCACATGTCATCCACGACCTTGCTCCTGTCTCGGGCTCTGAGAAGGCGGCCGGCGGGGCCCCCCGGAGCCAGGTCTTACACCTCATTACAGACAGCGTTGCTGGCGTGTGCACGGTCTGCCTCGCCACCCGCTCTATTATTAATGGCTTCCTGAACTGCAGCGGCAGCGTCGCACACAACGCACTATAAATATTTGATCCGGGATCTGCAGTCAGCCATTCATCATTTATAGCGGGTTACAAAAACATTATAAAACATTTACCACACCTTTATGGATCACGCTCAGCTACGACGACGATGGGCAATAAATACAGTTTTAATCCTCCTCGTGCCGTTTAAAGAACCCCTGCTAACGCCCGGCTCCCCCATGCTCCCGCGTGAACAGTGGTCAGGACCCCCGCCCTGGCCCGCTGGGTGGCCCTGGCCGGACCCTACACCTCTCCAGGCCGGCTCCACAAAGCTGAGCGAGCGACAAAGCCTGTCTGTCAGATGCTGCACACTCGGCTCTCGCAGCCACCTGCAGGCGCAGAGAGGAAAGGCAGCTTGCCCAAGGCCCACAGCAGAAGGGGCTGAGCTGGCATCAGAATCCGGTGGGCCCATGGGGGTGGGCCGGCCAGGCCTTGGTTGGGGTCGGCAGTGCAGCATAGCCAGGATCTAGGGAAGGAGCTCCTGGGGCAGGAGGGCCTAGGGTGGGAGCAGGGAGACTCGAGGTGGAAGGACTCCCACTGTGGCCTCACCTGAGCAGGCCACCACCAGGCTCCTGCGGCCACTCTGCTGTCCCTAAGGCACCCTCGGCTGGAGATCTGCTGCCCGTGGGCTCCTGAGGTCCCTGCTGTAACGCTGACTGGCGTGAAGTGGATCTGGGGGGGGTGGCGGTCCAGCAACCCCTCGATGGTCCCTTCAGCACCCACTTGACCTCCAGGGAGGCTCCAGGGAGCCGGCGTCCCCTGGTGAACACAGCAGCCACCCAAGTGTAGAGCCAACGACAGGTGACCACACAGCATCCTTCTGCAGGTCAGGGCCTTGGGCTCCGCAGCCCCCAGGACTGGCTCGCCTGGCTCCTCTCCCCGTAGCCGGGGAGGTCTCTATCTTTGGGGGCCCCCGCACTCCAAGCCCAGCAATCTCCTCCAGGCTGCCGGTGCTGCAGGACAGCCCTCCACCCACAGGATGGCGGGGCGAGCAGGCAAAACCCTCAACTCCGACCCCAAAGACTCCTCCTAAAAACCTCCTACTCAGCCCTCCAGACCCACTTCCCGACTCCCCCAGGCACAACTGATGCCTTCCATGCCCAGCTGTGTGCCTTGTGGGGCCCGAGCTCTCCTGAGGTCCAGCCTGGCCCTAAAGGGGCCTGAGAATCTTGCTCTGCTGGCCTGTCCTTGCCAGGGCTTTCCCGGGGTGGGGGTGGGGGGTCACCGTCCCCGGGAGAGAAGGGGCAGCAGTCCCAGGGGAGAGAGCTCACACCCCACCCACAGCCAAGACACCTGCTGCTGTCCAGCGACACCTGGCCAGGCTGCTCTGGCTCCCAGACCCCCAAGGCCACCCAGCAGCCTGACCCCTCAGGACCTGAAGCAGCTGCCTGGGCCTGTTTGCCTCTACAAAACTGGCCATGGGCCTGAGGCCTGGGCCCAGGCTGTCCTTCTCAGCCCATGACTCGGTCATCCTTGGCTCAGCCTGCCTGAAAGTCAGGATGAGTCCCTTCCCACATCAGAAGTAAAACCTAAGACCTTAAGAGGGGACTGAGGAGTCCCTGCCTCCCCACCCGTCCGGCAGCCGGCCACCCCGTGAGCTCTGCCCAGCCTGGCACAGCGTCTTTCCTCTCCTGCAGAACCAGGGGCCCAGGGGCAGGGCCCTGAGGAGCCCGAGCCAGCTGGGCTCTGTGGCCGGCCCAGTGACTGGGAGCTCACTAGCATGCCACTGGGACAGGCTGACCCAGGCCCTGGGGGGCAGGGCAGGCCTGCCACTGTACGGTGCCCCTCGTGACTCTGAGCTGAGCACCAGGGGCACCAGGGCCTTATGATGCCCCCAGCTGACCCAGGCCCTGGGTGGGGTAGCACCATGGTGCTGTGAGGGGGCACAGCACTAAGAGGAGTTTCTGGGCCTGGCAAGTTGGAGGAGTGCCCCCATCGCGGGGCAGGCTGGAGACGGGGCACAGGGACAGTATGGTCGACCCCTTGCCCTGCAGGCCCACCTGGCCTGGTCTCCAGGCCTGTGCTGCCTTGGGGCCTCCCAGGATTGGGAAGGGGGCAGGCGGGTGGGGGATGGAGCTGCCTCTGCAGGGCTGGGACCTGGCCCTTCTCCCTGATCACTCTGTGCTGGCTTTGTGGGTCCTGGGGGTTGAGTCAGTTTGAGCACTTTCCCAGTCACTGTCCCACCTTTTCCTCACCTCCCTTCAGCCACAGTGCCCTTGGCAGCTCCGACTACCCAGCCCAAGCAGGAGTGCGCTGGCAAGTGCCCAGGGCCCGGGTGTTCACTGACCTCTGGGCACCCATGGGGAGAGCTAGGGCTCTCCCAGAGCTCCATCCAGTGCTGAGAGGCTGCACGGGGTCTGTCCACCCCTGCTCAGACTCCACGAGGCCGCTGGCCGTGCACGGAGCGCAGAGGCCCGCCCCAGGTGCAGAGGCCCGCCCCAGAGCCCACCCTGGACACAGAGGCCCGCCCCAGATGCAGAGGCCCACCCCAGGCGCAGAGGCCCGCCCCAGGTGCAGAGGCCCACCCCAGGCGCAGTCCTCAAGGACCTTGCCCACCGCTCTAACGCCTGGCCTCGGGGAGGCATGAGAGACCCAGCCGGGCTGAGGCACAGGTACAAGGATGCAGACAGACAACACATGGGGCTCAGACGGTTTCATTTAGAGGGTGAGGTCAGGGTCAGCCTTCACCATGCTGGGCAGGGTCCCTCAGTCACTTGCAGACGTGACTCGACCTGAGCTGTGGGGAGGCTGCCCCAGCTCTGACTTGGCCGCTCGGTGCCCTGTCCTCTCCCGGGCTCACATGAGGGCCTCCATGTGCAGGATCCTCAGGGCCTCGGAGATCTGGGCACTGGTGTCCACCTGGCCATACATGCCCACCAGGAAGGCACGGTGCAGCAGCACGGCTGCGTGCTCTGTGGGGACACAGACGCTGCAGGCTCAGAGGCGCCCATGGGGGTAGCTCTCCAACGCCCAGGGCCTCGAGTGACCGAGCAGCGGGCGGCAGAGCGTGGGGGCTCACCTTGGCACAGGAGGGTGTACTCGGGCAGGTTCTTGAGGGCTGTCTGCACCACCTCAAAGTCCCGGCTGCCCAAGCAGTACATGAAGGTAGGCAGGAAGTCGGCTGCAATGCTGAAGAGATGCCTGGCTGGGTACCTCCCACCCTGCCCCTGAGGAGCCCTGGATGCCGGGGTGGCAGTGGCTCCCTGGGATGCTGCTCCATCCCTGGGAGCAGGGGGTCCGAGCGGCCGGTCAGCCGGTAGCCCAGCCCGCAGAGGGGCACAGAGGGGTGCGGGCTCACCTGGGAGCAGCCCAGCCCGCGGGGGGGCACAGAGGGGTGCGGGCTCACCTGGGGTTGTTCTGGATGGAGCGCAGGGCCAGGCTGAAGGCCAGGTTGCGGCAGGACTCCTCGGCCGAGCTCATCAGCCTCTGCAGGTTGGTCTTGGGGGGCGGAGTGAAAGGCTGTCAGTGAAGGCCCTCCTGTGCAGGGCTTGCATCTTCGGCCCTGGGCTCTCACCAGGTAATGGGTGGACAGTGAAGGGCCAATCCCCACCGGCCCATGTCTCCCTCCAAGGAGAGCCGCCTGCAGCAGGGGCCCAGCCGCCCCTCCCGCTCACCGAGAAGAAGCCCAGGATCTCCGGCCTCCGCCAGGACATCTCGTCGATGTCACTCAGCACCTCCAGCAGATCTGAGGGGGGCAGGGACAGAGCTGCAGGCAGACGCTCCAGCACCCCTGCTGCGCTGGGGCCTACTGGGGACCCTTTTGGAGCCTTCCCTGTGTTTGCTGACACCCAGGCATCTTGGGACAGAAAGTCCCCAAGTGTCCAGCTGGCTTCCCAAACCCGTGGCACCAAGGAAGCCCTGTCCCGTGGGTGCTGGACCCAGGAGCTCAGAGTGCACACGCCTAGGCCCTCCCAGACCCCCTGCAGCAGGCTGAGGAGGGATCCAGGCCCAACAGGCCTGCTGCGAGAATGCCACTGTACCCCTCCACGGCAGGGAGCTGCTGGCCCCCAGGCCTACCCGTGACCTGACCACCCACTGTGTCTGCTTTGCCTGCTGCCCGGTGTGTCCCATGGCAGGGCCAGCCCCAGTGTGCCCCGCCTGCAGACCAGACAACTGCTGGCTTCTGCTCAGGGCAGTCCCAGGCCTGTGAGCCACACCCCCTCCCCAGGATCCCCCACCTCACCCTCAACGGTCTGGCCCCGGGAGAGCCTCTTCACGTAGGGGGCCACCTCTGCTGCCGTCAGCGGGGTGAAGAGAGAGACGCTAAGCAGGGGCAGGGAGCCGGCGGGGCTGTCATCTGGAAGAGGGGCCGGTGCTACTGAGGGCTGATGGCCCGCTTCCGCCAAGGTACTCGGGGGATCGGGGAAGGGGCAGCAGCGCCCGGAGTGCAGGGACACGGGGAAGGTCACAACCGAGGTACTGGGCCTCGTCCGTTCATGGAGGACGTCTGCCCAGGCAGCCAGGTTACACAGGGGCTGGGCCACAGGAGGGCTCAGCAGGCAGGGTGGAGAAGGGCCAGCAGGGGCGGACAGCAGACGGGAGTGTTCCCGTCTCCACCTGCTTCACCTCCGCCCTCACCCCATGGCAGGAATCAGGCCTGGCACCCAGCACCTGTACCAATGTCGTGCTACATGCCCACCACGAGACCTCCCCACAAGGGACAGACAGTACTTGGGCAGTGAGGAGCTGAACCCCGTCACTCAGACCAGACCAGGCACATGGGGGCCCTGACGTTAGGGTCCCCAAGGAGACAGGCCTGAGATGGAGTGTGGGCTGGGCCAGGAACCCAGGGTGGGTATCCACTCTGCAGGGGAGTGAGGAGGGCAGGCCGCCACAGAGGACCCGGCTCATGGGGACAGCCCAGCATCCTCCAGGTGACTGCTCAGTCACAGGGGACGGACAGTGAGCAGACTGTGGGGCCCACCAGTCTGCAGCCAACTTGTGCCTCTGTGACGGCTCAGGGGGTCATGGCCCCATGCTGGGCACCAGGCTAAGACACGCAGTTCCTGCCTTGGACACATGGTGCGTTTAGGAATGATCACGTGGCCAGTCTCCAGCCCCAGCAGCTGGTGCAGGGAGGACTCACCCTCGCCCTCCTCATCCAGGCCCCGGTCGGCAACACCACTCCTGCTGGGCAGGCTCAGCCCAGCCAGGAGGGACTTGAGCATCACCAGGTCGCTGTTGTCGAAGGACAGGTCACTGAGGAGGGAGAGCACATGGTCACGGGAACAGGAGTCAGGTGGAGTCTGACAAGGAGACTGCGGGAGGGACCGGGATGGACGGAGGGCAGACCCAGGAGGGACCGGGATGGACCCAGATAGACGGAGGGCAGACCCATGGGACAGGAAGTCAGGTGGAGTCTGACAGAGAGATCACGGGAGGGACCGTGATAGATGGAGGGTAGACCTAGGAGGGACCGGGATGGACCCAGATGGACGGAAGGCAGACCCATGGGACAGGAAGTCAGGTGGAGTCTGACAGAGAGATCACGGGAGGGACCGGGATGGACAGAGGGCAGACCCAGGAGGGACCGGGATGGACCCAGATGGACGGAGGGCAGACCCATGGGACAGGAAGTCAGGTGGAGTCTGACAGAGAGATCACGGGAGGGACCGGGATGGACGGAGGGCAGACCCAAGGGTCAGGAGGCACGTGGTGCAGGGCGGGCAAGGCTGAGGGGGCGGCCTGCAGACCAAGTCAGCTGTCTGTCAGCTCCACGTTGGGGAGGACATGCTCCAGCCTTAGACGCCCCACCCCCAGTGGCCCTGGACCCCCAGGGCCAGACACACCTCTCTGCTGCCCCCCACCCCACCCCAAGGTCTCTTGGGCAGACTGCCTCAATGGGAAGGGCCACAGCTGACAAGGTGGGGGTGGGGCGTATTGTGTGTGGGGTGAGGTGGGCTGTGCAGGTGGCCCTAGGCTGACGGGGTGGGAGCAGGGGGTGTGTGGGGTGTGTTGTGTGTGGGGTGGGGCAGGCTGTGCAGGCGGCCCCGGGGCTCAGCGGTGGGAGGCGGCTGTGTGTAGGGAGGTGGGCTGGGTGTGGTGGGTACTCACTGGAGCGCATCGGCATGCTTCTGTAGGAAGGCAACGGCAGCGGGGGCGTTGCAGGTGATGTATTTATGCAGGAGCTGCACAAACTTGCTGATGAAGGGGGCCAGGTGGCGGGAGGACTTGCGGTAGTTCTGGAAAGAAGGCAGGACGACAGCTGGAGACAGATGTTGCCCGGTCCGGCACTGCCGCGGGTTCCCGCAGGAGACCCGACAGGACCAGGCCGTGCTACCGCCCAACATGACAGAACTGACTGAAGCCAAAGCTGCCATGGTCCAGATAGCTTTGCCCTCCGTGAGCTCACAGCACAAATGAAAGGACGTCCCGAAAGGACTCAGAGGCCAAGGCACTGAGGGCTTGATGGAGGCGGTCCCAGGCCCGCTCAGAAACCCCGGGCCAGGGCAGCAGGAGGGAGCTGAGCCAGAGGGGCCTCCGGCTGGCCGACTTGGGTACAGGGATAGGGTGAAGGTGACGTCCAGGCACCGAGTCCTTTCTTCACAATGGGCCAGGAGCACTGGCCATCCCGACCCTACATGGATAGGAGTGGGTGCCTGCTTGGGCCGCCGACAGGAGGCAAGTGTGGGTGGCAGGGCTGGGAGTAGCACCTCCAGGCACTCCTGCCCCCATAGGACCCTCCCTACAGAGAAGTGTCCCCCATCTTCTGTGCCTCCAGCTGTAGCCCCCTAGATATGGGGGTCGGGGAGGGGAGTGGGCACCCAGGACTCTCTCCACCCTGGTGTGCCTCAGCCCCTCCCAGGCCCAGCCCTGGCCCCGCCCCCAGGCACAGCCCCGCCCCCGGGAGGAAGGCGCACCAGCAGCAGTCTCACGAAGGACAGCAGGCAGTCCCACAGCGCCCCCTGGTGCTCACTGCGGAACACCCGCGGCTGCAGCAGCTCCAGGACGCCCAGCACGTGCAGGAAGAAGGTCAGGTGGTTCTGTTGCCGGAACTCCTGGAAGTTGAGGTGCGTGCGCCCGTGCAGCAGGGCGGCCAGCATGGGCAGGTGCCTGCAGGCGGGCAGAGCCCCAGAATCAGTGCCGTCCAGGGCCCCACAAGACGCTCTCAGCCCGGGGTTGTGAGGACGGTACGTTCCACGCAGGGGACAACACAGTGCCTGCCTGGGTGTGCAGGTGCCCGACACAGTGATGCCTGGGCCCCGACCTGAAGCCTGCAGGGCCTGGGTGTGGCCTCTTGCCGGCTCCCGGCTCTGCCCTGTCCTGGCTGTGACTTCCCAGCCACTGACTCTGGTCACCAGTCGGTGTCCAGCGGCAGAGTCCTTCTGAACGCTCTCATGTGGGCGGGAGTGAGGCTCCCGGGGACCTCCCCCGGACACAGGCTGGGCAGCAGGGCCGGCGCACCTGAGCAGCAGGATGGGGTGGGCTACCGCCAGCTTCCGGCACACCATGTTGGCATCAGCCACACGGCTCTCAGATGAGCGTGAGTCGCTGGTGTCCGCCAGGAGGGTGATGAAGCGGTGGGTGAGACCGTCCAGCTGCGAAGGAGGGGTCAGTGGCCTGGGGGATCCGCCGGCAGGCCTTGTTCAGCCCATCCCACCCCACACCCACGGTGGCTGCCTCCAGGAGCAAGACGGGGTCAACCAGGCACATGGCAGGCCTTTGCCTGCAGACCTGGTCACGCAGCTCGGGCCCAGAGAAACATGCTTCCTCAGGGCTCTTCTAGGTACTTCCAGAGACCAAGGAGGCCACGGCCAAAGCTCACCCGCACCCCACTGCCGTCAAGTCAACTCTGACTCACAGTGACCCTACAGAGAGAGCAGAACTGCTCAATGGCATTGTCAGTCTTCATGGGGGCAGACTGCTGCATCTTTCTCCACAGAGCAACTCGTGGGTTTGAACTGCTGACCTCTTAGTTAGCAGCCAAGTGATTAATCCCTGCACCAATGGGGCCCCAGAGTCTCAAACGAGCAGCATTTGATGTTAACTGCTCAAGAAGCTGCCAATAGGCAGCTCAGCCCCAGCAGTGACACAAACTTTCTACAGAAACAAAACCAACAAGCCTCTCAACACCAAATGCCAAGAGAACAGGGGTAAGGGATCCAGACACCATGTGTGGAGGGACACCATGTGGCATTAAAACAACTGTGCAGAATGAGAAAGACCAGCAGCGCCCATAAAGTATGGTTCCAACTGGCCCGACAGTCCACGCTGCTGTGTCCTGAGGTGCACGTTCCAGCACCCATCAGAACGTCACCCTGCTTCTCACCAGGCGTGTCTGTGGTGCAGTCGGGGCCACAGGACAGAGCAGGTAGGTCTGTCTGACCAGCCAGCTCAGAAACCCCGTCTAAGCTTTATTTGTGACGGGTAGCGACCGGAAGCGGACCCAATGTCTGTCACCAGATGAACGGATGACGAACCCACTCGTCCACATAAGAGTGCTCGCTCCTCGACCATAAGAAGGGATGACGTTCAGACGCACATTGCAGCGTCAGACACAAGATAAGACAAAAACAATACAGGCTGTACGACCCAGTTACATGGAATGCTCGGACATGCAGACCACCTCTGGGGACAGAAAGCGGTCAGTGTCCTCCTGGGGACGGGGGATGACTGAGGGTCACGAGGAAGACTTCAGAGTGAAGGACAGATTCCCTCCCTCGGCTATGGAGCCAGCACAGAGGGTGTCGGCGCACCACAGCCTGTCGAATCCCATCCCTTCCGCACGCATGTGCTACGTGGCTCAAGTACGCCGAGGGGCAGAACTGGAAAGGGAGCCTCAGGCCCTCCGGGAGGCGGACTGGGTGAGGGTGGGGTGGGCAGCAGGGCTGTGCACACACACCAGCGTGCTCACCAGAGCCCTGCTGTCTAAACGTCTTCATCTGAGAAAACGGGCTTCTGTTCCCTAGTTCGGTTTCTATTCCAGAAACAAAGGACGGAGGGCTGGTCACTTCCACCTGCGCTATTGAGGGTGTGAGTGCTCCCAGGTGCTCACCTTGCAGACGCTGCTGCCAGGGGCCCCCTCCCCGCGCAGCAGGACCTCCGGCACAGGCCCCCGCAGCTCCGGCCGCTGCAGGTAGATCTGCAGAAGCAGCTCTCGGCAGCGCTTGCCCGCCACGCTGGAAGAGATCGGGTCTGGGGTCGGCGGGGCAGGGGGCCTGGGACAGTGTCAGCACCGTGCCCACGCTCCCCGACATGGCTGGTCCAGAGTGACCAACGACAGGCTTCCCGCAGCAGGTGGAGGGAGCAGGGCACTGTCCTGTGCTAACGGGCCTGGAGTCACCCACAGTCACCCACAGGCGGGACCAGGGAGGCCAACAGACTGCCTGGGAGGCCGATGTTCTGGCCCACACCTGGCTCCATTGTTGGACATGGCCGTCAGGCGCCCCTCACCTGTCGCCCCACTGCTGGATGCGGCCCGTCAGGTGCTCCATCACCTTCTGCACGCCCTCGTCGTCCCCACGGCAGCCGCTGAGCAGCAGAGGCAGCCGGGCCTGGAGGAGGCTGCAGGAGGCCTCGTCCGCCTCGGGGCTTCGTGTCTCGGGCTCGGCCAGGATCAGCTCCGCCAGGCTGATGAGCTCCGGGGCCTTCACTCGCAACACCAGCTCCTCCCGCCGCTTCTACAGCCACAACAGCCAATCATGATGCCCAGCAGGCACGCGACGCCCCTCGGAGAGACACGGCCCACTGTGCCCATGCCACCCTGCCACACACACGATACATGTCCCACCATGCGTGCCAGACACCTCACCACGAGATACGGCCCACCGTGAGAGTCAGGTGCTCTAAGACATACACCCGACCACACGTGACACACGCCATCACAAGACATCCCCCACTGCACGTATGCCACCCCACCAGGGCCACCAGACCACATACACACACACACCGCTGCAGTCCCCAGAAGACCTGCCTGAGGGGTGCGCTGGTCCCGGCCCTGCCAGATCCGAGGCACATGGACACAGGCCCACAGGAAATCCAGGCAGGCAGATGGGTCAGGCCTGGGGGGACAGGGTTCCAGGGGGTTCAGGGTCTGTGGCACCAGAGTAGGCAGAGACACAGGGAAAAGACAAAGACCCACGAGGACAAGGGACAAGTGTCCTGAATGCGCCAAGGGCACCCCTGGCTGCCTCTGAGCACATGGGGGCTGGGCAGGCCTCAGCTTGGGGTGTGTGGGGTGGCCACATGGCTGCTGCACAGGAGAGGAGGGCCCCACCAGGGAGGGGCTGGTGCCTGCAACTGCCATGTTCAGCAGCACATTCCTTGGTGGCTGCCCTCGCGGGTAGTGGCTGGCCCAGGACACACTGCCCAGTGGGAGGGGAGCTAATCCAGGACACACTGCCGGGGGGCGGGGGGGGGGGGGGGCTGGCCCAGGACAACAGCCCAGTGGGAGGGGGCTGGCCTGGGACACACTGCCCCTGGGACACACAGCAGGAGGCAGGGGTGGCTCGCCTGTGCTCCCGGCTCTTGCCCAGCAGGAGGCGGATGCAGTGGTGCAAGGTGGACCAGTTGGACTGGTGCGTGAGCAGTGCCAAGAGGTAAGGCCGGAAGGACGGCACCTGGGCACCAGCATGGCCTTTGCCCTGGAGAGGAAAAAGGCTGCTGTGGTCTGTGGGCCGTGCAGAGGGCTGGGCCGGTGGCTCCTGCTGAGTCAGGGTGTCTCCAATCCCGGGGAAGCAGAGGCATGAACTTCAAGAAAGAAAGTGGCTTCCTGGGCTTTACCGCTTTCTCACGAGCACATGGGGCCAAGTCTGCCTGGCTGCAAGCCCCTCGGCGCCCGGGCCCTTCCACAGGGTGCTGGACTCGGGCGCAACACTGGGAGGGCCCTGACCTTCCTGCACACTCCTGACCACTGCCCCTGCTCAGGACCCTCTGCTTGCCCTGAAACCAGATCTTCCAAATCACAGCCGTCAAATGAGAGAGCACTTGTGACATGTCCCTTCAGCTCTGCTGTGGCACGAGGACTGAAGAGGCACGTGGCCCTGAGGGAACCATGTCTCAGTGCGACACGGAGACCACATGGACCATGCCCACCACTCATCAGGGCACTGCTCGGGTGGCAGGTGGAGGGACAGCCCGCCTGAGCCCCCACCCACCTTGTTCCGGGCAAACAGGAGCCTCTGCTGCAAGTCCGGGCAGCTGCCAATCACCTCGGGGTCCAGCATCTCCAGCCAGTCCACGAGCAGTCCCGACGAGGGCCCCAGATGTACCGCTTCCAGGCTGAGAGGCAGCAGGTCAGAGTGCCACTAGGTCCCACCCCTCCAGTGCTGAGCGAGCAGCCGTCTGCCCCCTGCCCGCTCACCTGCAGCCATCTGCCCCCTGCCCGCTCACCTGCAGCCGTCTGCCCCCGCCCCATCAGCCCCCTGCCCGCTCACCTGCAGCCGTCTGCCCCCGCCCCATCAGCCCTCTGCCCGCTCACCTGCAGCCGTCTGCCCCCGCCCCATCAGCCCCCTCCCCGCTCACCTGCAGCCGTCTGCCCCCGCCCCATCAGCCCCCTCCCCGCTCACCTGCAGCCGTCTGCCCCCTCCCCGCTCACCTGCAGCCGTCAGCCTGTGGTGGCCCTGGGCCCACAGGCCCCTCCTCCTCCTGCAGCAGCAGGGTGCTCACCACAGTGACAGGCTGAACACCGGCGCACGCACAGGCAGGGTCTGCGGGGGTGGCAAAGAGCACGGCCCGCAGCTCCTCCAGGTGGGGGGACCGCACCTCAATCAGACCCCGGAGGACTGTGGGCAGAGAGCGCTGTGTCCTAAGCTGCCACCTTCACCCAGGCCCCTCTGCCAGCCTCCTGTGGCCAACACCTGGTGCCCTCGGGGGGCCTGGCAGCTGTGTGCAAGTGGTGTATGAGCACTGCTTCAGTTCATGCCAGCCACGCAGGGCAGAGTGGCCAGGTCACAGGCATGGGGCGGCAGCAGTGTCGGGCACCTGGCTCGGTGCCTGAAGACTCAGGATGGAGAAAGACCTGCTGTGAGGGATGCACTCCAGCATGGGGATTCCCACAGCGAGGCCGGACGGGGCACGGGCACGGGGCACGGGGAGGGGAGCTCCAGCACGGGGATTCTCACAGCGAGGCCGGACGGGGCCACGGGCACTGGGAGGTAATTTCCCGGGGAGCAGCCACCCCCCAGGCTTCTCCAGGTGCTCTCAGCCTGAGGTGGCCAGCTCAGGTTCGTACCTTTGCCGACCAGCTCTGGCTCCAAGCTGCACTTCTCCCCTGACCTGAGGGTGGCAGTGACGGCTCGCACTGCAGAGGTGAGTGCCTCTGGGTCCCGCTGGCAGGCCAGGACCTCCGCCAGGTGTAGGAATGCGCTCCGGACTGCAGGAGGGTGTCCATGTACATGAGGGCCACCAGCCAGGGAGCCCATCAGCCTGGCTCTGGACCTACCCCTCACTCCTGAGCAGGGATTACCAACTGGCCCCAAGCAAAACCTCCCCTTGACACTTGGAAGACCCTCTGCTTCACAGGCCGCCTACCCACGTTACCTCGAGCCTGGAGCTTGCTGGAACGTGCCACCCCTGCTCCCATCTCACTCACAACATCTGCTCACCATCACCGACTCTGTGCCGGGCCGAATACTGGGCGGCAAGCAATCTGAGCTGGGCCAGCAGGGGCCCAGGCTCCACAGCTCGGCTCTCCAGCCACTGCAGCATCTGTGTGAGCACCGTGAGCAGCAACGACGAGAAACTGGAGTCCTGGGGCGCACAGCGCTGCGAGCAAAGAGCACACGCTGGCCCACTGCGCCCCAGGGTGCTTCCTACCTGCAGCTTCCTCACGCAACTCAGAGACAACACATGCACCACACACGGTCACCACACGCTACTCACGCTCACCACATACACACATGCTCACCACATACACACACACGCTCACCACATGCTACACACGCTCACCACATACATACACACACTCACCACATACACACACACGCTCACCACATGCTACATACGCTCACCACATACACACACACACGCTCACCACATACACACACAC
>NW_006921593.1:15894955-15899358 GCF_000298275.1 Orycteropus afer afer | reverse complement strand
ACACACGCTCACCACATACATACACACGCTCACCACATACACACACACGCTCACCACATGCTACACACACTCACCACATACACACACACGCTCACCACATGCTACACACACGCTCACCACATACATACACATGCTTACCACATATGTACACATGCTCACCACATTCTATACACGCTCACCACATACACACACACGCTCACCACATACACACACATGCTCGCCACATGCTACACACGCTCACCACATGCTACACACGCTCACCACATACATACACATGCTCACCACATACATACACAAGCAGACAGAGTGCACGCTGGCCCACTGCGCCCCGGGGTGCTCCCTACCTGCAGCTTCATCATGCAACTCAGAGACAACACATGCACCACACATGCTCACCACACGCTACACACGCTCACCACATACACACACACACTCACCACATGCTACACACGCTCACCACATACATACACACGCTCACCACATACGTACACACGCTCACCATATGCTACACACACTCACCACATACACACGCTCACCACATACATACACACGTTCACCACATACATACACACGCTCACCACATACATACACAAGCAGACAGAGTGCATGCTGGCCCACTGCGTCCCGGGGTGCTTCCCACCTACAGCTTCATCATGCAACTCAGAGACAACACATGTACCACACACGGTCACCACACGGTCACCACATACATACACATGCTTGCCATGTACCACACACAGTGTCCATGTGTACACTCATCACATACACATGCTCTGCACACACTACACACACTAACCATGTAATACACACGCTCTCCACACACGTACACACACTTCTCACACATGTCACGTACATGTGCTAACCACGTATGTACACACTTGCCACCTATGCACAACACTCACCACATATATATTCTCCACACTACACATGCCAACCACACACTACACACGCTCTTCACATACTATACACGCCCAGCACACACACATGCTCACCACGTGTATACACATACCTGCCATGTATTACACTCACCACATATGTATTCACCATCTACTTACAACACTCCCCACATATGCACACACGCTCCCCACATACATACATGTACGTTAATAAGTAACACGTTCACAAGTGAACATGAAAAAATAAAACGATACAGCAAGGGAGCCGTTACTGAGCCCAGACGGTAGGCCTCAGGTACGAAGCACGCTATCTTTTCATCTATTGAAGGCTTTACAGGCCATCTCCGAGCCATGCATGTCCAACTGAGGTCTAAACCGTAGGTTTACGGACCAACCACGTGGTGTTAAAAAGTCAGACTGAGTATTACGGGTCCCACCAATGAACAGGGGCCACTTTGCAATCCACATGGAGACACTGTTGCTGTGACTGCACCAATGGGCTGCAGCTGCTCCGCTGGAGCGTACCCCATCCCTGGAAAAGTACACTGTCCCTCACACTAAGGTAAACCTCTGACTCACTGACGTCAGGCACGGGCCACACCCAACCGTTCCAACTTAAACACACGCAGGAACGGGGCCGGCTTGTAACCTGGGGGCTGCCCGTACCTGGAAACCTCCATCATGAAGACGGGATGCCACCCTGGACCCCAGCTCCCTCAGGGCCAACCCCCTTGCTGCCCTGAGGAACTGAGGCCCATCAGGGCAGTTTCAGGACCCCAGCCTGGCAAGGCTCCCCGAGGGGCTGGCCGCCCGCGGTGCCCACCCACCTGGTACTGGTGCAGCAGGCGCAGCAGCGGGCAGGCGAGGAAGTGGCTCCGGTGCATGGCCATCACCAGCGCGCCACCATGAGGTGAGTTCAGCAGGGTGGCCAGGGCCTGCAGGACCCGGACCGTGGTGCCCGCCACGGCGGGGTCGCCCTGGCGCACACGGGCCAGCTCTTGGCCTAGGGCCTGCTGCAGTGCCAGGGCGAGAGGGCGAGGGTTCGTATTCTGCCACCGAGGGTCAGGGCTTAGTGGGAAGATCTAGAACGGTGCACAGAGGGGAGAGTCAGGGAGAGGGAAGGTCAGGGAGAGGGACGGGAGGTTGTTCTGTGGCACACTTCCTCCCTCCCTCACACCCCAGCCCGTGCTAGCCAGGGCCCAGGGGCCCACCCCCAGGAGCTGCAGCAGCTGGAACCCTGGAGGACAAAGGGGCCCAGAGCTGGCTGAGTGCAGCCGCCTGACCCCGAAGAGCCTTCCCATTTGGGAGGGGGAGGCTTGGTGGTGCCCAGGACTCAGAACCAAGGCCTGCACATGGAACCCAGTAAGCCTCAGGAACCCAGAAACCCTGGTGCCTTCGCTTATAAAAACAAGGTACGAGTGTGAAGGGGGTGTGTTTGCCTGCTGTGCCAAACATGGGTCTGTGGCATCAAAGAAATCCAAGTGCAGGCATGTATCTGCGTGGGGAGGAGCAGTGTACGTGTACAGTGGCAGGTGAGCACAGGTGACCATAGCAAACTCCCCAGCTGTGTGCAAGGACAGCACACACATGCAGGAGCCACACCCCATGTGACTTCACTTCCAGGACGTGCCCAGAGACTGAGGCAGGTAGAGGCCACCAGGCAGGAGGAGGCGGCCAGGCAGGAGGGGTGGGAGGACAGCTAATGGGCAGGATTTGGGGATAAAATGCCTCAACCCAGATGGCGGGCTGGCTGGAAGCCATTGAGTCCGGTGGTCCGCAACCAGCGTGTACCCAGGTGCAAGCAAAGGACAGTGTGCAAGGAGAGGCCGTGGGGGGATGGCGTGCCCACGAGCATGCCTGACTGTCCTGGAGCTGGCTGCCTGAGGCCTTTGACCCAGCAGACGGGGACTGTGAGAGAAGGACATAGTGGGGCCGGTGTGATTGTCTAGGTGACGGCTGTCCGAGCCCTTCCACCCGGCAGACAGGGTGTGCCAGCAAGGGTTTCCCTGAGCCCCCATTGAGCCAGGTATGGCCCCCCGAGGTGGGCGCCTCTCTGGACACGCCCACCGCAGCTCACGCAGTCCTCACAACACACTGGGAGGGAGGGGTGCTACTGCCTCACTTCACAGATGGGGAAACTTAGGCACCAAGGGGCCAGGTCTCATGCCTGGGGCCACATGAGCCAGAGAGGGAGGGCCAGGCCCCCGGTCCCAAGGCCTGATTCCAGGAGTGAGGACACAGACCGGAGGGGCAGCACAGTCATACCTGCAGGAACAGGCTAGCCAAGTCATCCTCAGGCCCAATCGCCCGGACCTGGGTACCCGCCCGGATCCGCCCCTGGCCTGTTGGGGGCTCGGGGCTGCTTCTGGGTTTGGGGGCATCCGTGCTGTCTACAGCAAAGGGGAACAGTTGGTCAGGGGTCAATGGTTGGTGTCAGCTCCCATGGGGAGTGGGGGAGTCACACCCAGCTCTACACAGACGGCTCCCCCCTCCCCGCAAGGGGCCACCTGCCCTGGAGCCAGCCCGAGACCCTGAGCAGAATGGACTGTAAGCAGGAATCGGGACCTGGGGCCACTACCTCGCCGGGGGGGCAGGGAGGCTGTGAGCAGAGAGTGGAAGGTCTGACCCCCAGAGGCTCCCCTCTCGTGCTGGACCTCCACCAGATGGGCCATGTAATCTGCAGGACAGATACCAGAGCGTTACACTCGGGAGCCGAGCCCAGGGACGTGCCTGCTCCGTGTCCAAGCAGAGGCTGCCCTGTTCCACCACCCGCTCACTCCCACCCGCAGCAGGGGACACACCTGCTCACACCAGGGCCGAGCAGGGCACATGCCCGTTCAACACCTGCGGCTGAACAGGAGACACGCCTGCTGCCATCCCCAGCTGAGCAGGGCACATGCCCGCTCCCACCCACAGCTGAGCAGGGCACATGCCTTCTACTGTGTCGCAGCAGTGGACACACCCCCTCACACCCACAGCTGAACACGGGAACGTGTGCCCTCCTGAGTCTGGGAGGGATGCGCCCCCTTCCCTGAGCCAGGACAGGCACACGCTCTAGTGGCTCCCGGGGCGTCCCAAGTGCAGAAGCTGCACTTCAAGGGGCTGCAGCAATGCTTCCATCAGTGCCCAGGGCGCTCACACAGCCCTGCCAACGCCCGGCGAGGCCTGGGGAAATGGTAACCTGGAGACGGCCCTTAGGCCCCAGTTCTGCCGTCACTCTCCTCTGTCTGAACCCCTGCTCTGCCTCCCATCCTACAGCCATGGGCCCGCTGCCCACGGGCCCAGCTCACTCTTGTCCATGATGTTCTGCTCCAGCGTCTGGGGGTCGTGGGCCACAGCCTGGTCCAGGTACTGCAGCAGCTTGCTCATGCTGGACACGGGGATGCCAAAGGACTGCACAAACAGCAGCAGCTGCTGCGGTTCCAGATCCTGCAGGGCTGCAGGGGGGCCTCAGCACCGCCACGGGGCCGCACGCACACCTCACGAGCCTCTCAGCACCGCCACGGG
>NW_006921593.1:15891233-15894037 GCF_000298275.1 Orycteropus afer afer | reverse complement strand
CACCACAGGGCTGTACATATGGCCTGTTGGCACTGCCACAGGGCTGTATACACACACGTCATGCTCCTTTCAGCACCACTGCAGGCCTATACACGCAGCCTGTTAGCACTGCCACAGGGCTGCACACGCATACCTCACGCACCTCTCAGCACCACCGTGGGCACCTCCCATCACTGCCCATGGGGCCTGGAAGCTCCACCCCCCCCCGATGCCGTGTGCACTCTGTGGGGCTGCTCTCCTTACGCCCCCACCTGAGGGGTACTGCTCCTCTGTTCCAGGGCCATCAGTGGCTCCCTACTGCCAACTAGGGTCCAAGCTCCTTGGGTCATGTCCTCTCTGCTCTCCACGCCCAACTGTGCTCCTCCTACACCCCCACCCTGAGACCCAACCCTGGCCTCATGGGGCCCTCCCCTGTCTTTGTCCAAGGTCCCTCTGCCCTTCAAGAAACAGCCCCTCTCAGCTAAGTGACAGCTTTCTCTCTAGTACCCACAGCCTGGTTTCTTCTCCAGCCCACACCCAACCCCCTGCAGGCAGGACAAGCTCTGGCCAGGGCCTGAGGACTGCCGAGAATGCATGGCCCGGAGCCACCAGGGGCCCAGAGGCCATTCAGCCTCTGTGCACTTCCCTCTGCAGCAGCTGGCAAGCTGCTGGGGCCCACGTACCAGCATCCACCAGGCGTGGCACCTCAGATCGGATCATGCGAAGCTTCAGCCAGTCCGGTAGCAGCAGAGCCTCCTCCGACGTATCCACCAAGAAGGCGGTGGGCAGGGGCTTCTTTTCAGGAAACCAGATGTCCAACAGGGCTCGGAACTCACTGTCATCAGCTTCCAAAGAGGACGCGAGACTGACTACCTGAGAGCCCAGGAAGTCCTGCCTGCCAAGGGGCAGCCAGAGACCAGACGCAGGGAAAACGAGGCTCCTAGCGGCTAGGTGCCCTGCACAGGTAAGCTCCCCTAGTCCCAGGCCCTGGAGGGGGCAGCAGCCCCAGACACAGTGAGACGGAAAAGGGGCCAAGGCCTGAGCTGGCTCAGCTGCCTGTAAGGCCAGCCCCCACCCCTCCCCTGAACACCCTGTACCCCGCTGAGCTGGAGGCAACCAGGCACAAGAAGAAAATCCGGCAGGACCCCAGGGCTCCCACCTGCAGAGGACAGGCGGCCCCTGCGCCCGCCCCGCACAGCCTGGTGATGCTCACCTCGCGGCGGTCCCAGCGTCAGCAGGATCACCATAGCGTGCACCACCAGGATGTGCATGGTAGCAGCCTCCCCGCTGGCCCAGCGCAGGAACACCTGGTCCTGGGACTCTGACTGCAGGACGGGGCCACGGTCAGGGCTCAACCCCACCGAGGGCCACCTGCCACCCCTGCCTGCCCCACTGTCCTCCTGCTATCACCTACCAAGCCTACCAGCACAGCCTCCCACCTGCCCACTGCCACCTGACCCAGCTGGCCCCCCACTGCCACCTACCACCTTTGCCCCCTCAGCCACCCTCCACTGGCCCCCTTCCAACCTCCCCCAGCTATAGTCCCACCCCCACCCAGCTGCAGACCCGCCCCACCCTCCTGCACCCCACCCAGCTATAGCCCGGTCCTCCCCCAGCTGTGGACCCACCCCACCCTCCTGCAACCCCACCCTTCCCCAGCTGTAGCCCCGCCCTCCCGCGGCCCCCCTCCCCCAGCTGTAGCCCCGCCCCCCGCAGCCCTGCCCTCACCCAGCTGTAGCCCCGCCCTCCCGCGGCCCTGCCCTCACCCAGCTGTAGCCCTCCTCGCCCTCCTTGCTCTTGCGCATGCGCCGCACATAGCGGGAGAAGACGGAGAGCAGTGCGGCCAGGACAGCGTCGGACTGCGAGCTGCGGGCGAGCTTGGAGAACAGGTGGGCCATGATGGTGGAGCGCTCCACGATGAGCCGGGCCACGTCCTGAGGGCGCAGAAGGTCAGGGCGCACCTGGGCCGGGGCAGCCATCTACCCTGCCGTCCTGGGACCCCTCGAAGGGAAAGCTGTCCACCCCATCGTCCTGGCTTCTCGTCTGCACCCCCTTTGGCCTGCCCACCCTCCTTTCCACGCCAGCCTGGCAGCTGGGGAAGCAGCTCTCCCGCAGCCCCTGCTGTGGGGCTGCGTCAGTTGAGTAACGCGTCAGAGCAGGGGCAAACCAGCAGGCGGGCTGGGGAGGAAGCCCCGGGGGGCTCAGGGAGGCCTGAGGGCAGCAAGCCGCCCACTCTACCACCAGAACCGAGTACTGGTCGGGACCACGAGGAGCTCAAACGCAGACTTCACGTTTGCTCTGCGATTGCCACAAAGGTGTCTCCAGGGCCAGGGCCCCAAGAGATCCTCAGAGAGCAGCCAAGTGGGTGGGTCTGTGCACTGTCAGCCCCACGGGGACCCCGGCTTTGGCAAAGCCCTGCTCCCCAGCCCTGTGTCCACTCAGCCTACAGAGGTAGACCCCACACAGACCTTTGCTGGAAGCCACACTGTGTACCCACCAGAGTGAGGCCAGAAGCCCCCAGGAGTATGGCAAGAAATGGGACACAAGTGGCAGATACCCCCCCAGGAATACGATGCCAGGCTCTGCTGGCAGACACTGCACTGGGCTATACCCCATGAGCCTCTCTTCAGGGCTCTCCGGGTCTCCCTGTGCACCCCTGGGTCTCGGTAAGGCATGGAGGACAGCAGGGAGGGGACACGGGGCCAAACGACACCATCCACCAAGACACCAGCACTGAGGGACCTAAGGAGGAACTCCTGTGCTCAGGGCTTAAAGCCCGGAGTGGCACTGACAGGGAGGGGACGACACGGCGGCTGCTCGCCACC
>NW_006921593.1:15883603-15890977 GCF_000298275.1 Orycteropus afer afer | reverse complement strand
AGGGCCGGCTGCTCACCAGAGCCAGGTCACTGTGCTGGCCCTGCTCCTCCACAGGTGTGTGCTGGGACAGGTACACCAGGTAGGCACTGATGGTCTGCGGGTCCGTCTCCATGTGGATGGCCTGCGAAGGGACGAGGGGTCTGAGCTGGGCCTTACGGAGACCCGCCTGCCCCCCCCCCCGGTGCTGCCCCCCACCTGCTGCAGCGCCAGAGCGGCGGTGCTCCTCACGCTGTGGAACAGGGGCAGCCGAGGCAGGTCCCGGAGCAGCCACTGGTAGGTGGGCAGCTCAGGGCCCCCCGAGTCCTCATCCATCGGCTGCTCCTTCTCCTCGCCGTCCCGCAGGCTGCCCTCCGAGAGCACCAGTGACAAGCCCTGCGAGGGGACAGTGGGCTGGGCTGGTTGACCACCACAGCTGCAGGGCAGTCTCGGGGGAGAGGGCACAGCACAGGCTCCCGGGGGTGGGCCTCACTAGTGCTCGTCAGAGCTGATAGGGCTGCAGGAGGAGAGACAGCGGGGCCAGGCTCTCTCCCAATGGGCTTTCAGCCCCATGGGAATCAGAGGCAGTCCCAGTGCCCATCGGGGGCTCAGACCCCAGCAGAGCGGCCCCTTCCACACAGGAGAGTCAGCTAGAAAAAGCTTGGCTGGTGAGGGACCCTGCATAGATGTGAACACAGAACCACCGAGACAGCGAGAGTGTGTGCACAGACCTGCCCGTCGGCCGCTCACCTTCGTGGCCAGCACCCTCGAGGCCACCTGGGAGGAGCTGAGACGCCGCAGGAAGTAGTCCAGCACCTCACACGTGGTCTGCCCGTCCGCCTTGGGGCCCAGCAGCAGGTCCTGCAGGCGGCCCAGCAGCTGCCGCTGCTTCTGTTGCCTCTGTGGGGGCAGGGGCCGTCAGGGGCTGCTGGGGGGCCGGGGCGGGGGGGGCTGGAGGACCCAGGGTGCAGACCTGCCGCTTCCGGGCCTTCTGCTCTTTGCTCTCGCCATCCTCCTCGTCGTCTGTGGAGGCGGCCGCGGCAGCTGCGTCGTGCAGCAGAAACTCACAGAGGCACTGCACCGGGAGCACGTCCAGGGAGCCCTCACTGGACTGCACCAGGTCGGCCAGCCAGGGCATGGACTGGGAGGAGGCCTGGGGGGCAGGCACGGGGCTCAGTCCCACCGCATCCAGGGGCTACTTGCCATGCCACCGTGGGGCAGTGCAGGCCTGGCACCCCCGAGCCCCAGCCCCAGCTCCACGGCCCGGGCTCACCTGCCTCTGGATGATGTTCAGCAGGAAGTCGGGGCTCCGGCTGCGGCACAGCAGGTGGCCGAGCCGCAGGGACTGGTTCAGGGCCCTCACCTGCTCCAGGATGTGGGGAGGCGGCCGTCGGGGGGGCCCTCTGGAAGCCAGAGCGCAAGAGCATGTCAGGACAGAAGATGAGGGCCAAGGGGGCCACGGCCCCCCAAAACTTCCCCAGGCGCTCCAGCTGCCTCTTCCTTCCTCCCTGCCCCCACTCCCAAGGGGCTACTCAGTACACCATCCTGCACCCCAGCTTGGCCTCAGGCTTACGCCCAGACCTCAAAGGCTGCGGTAGCCAAGCGCAAGGACAAGAGGGCCACGCTCCCCCAAAACTCCAGCTGTCTCCTCCTTCCTTGCCATCCCTGCCCGAGGGGCCACTCAGTATACTGCCGCGGACTGTCAGGTCCACCTGGACCGCAGCATGCCTCAGGCTGACTCCGTGGGAAGTGGGCCTCGAGGGCTGGGGCAGTGAGGTTTCACGGGCGTCCGCTCCCGCCAGGCTCCCCCCGCCCCAGACCCTTCTCAGTGGCCCCACAGGGGAGCAGGCCCGCGGGCCGTACTGCGGGTCCAGGCTGGTGAGCTGGGACAGGAGCAGGCTGCTGCTCTCTGTGATGGTCTGCTTGGTGGACGCGGCCGCCAGGTGCCCCTCAAAGGCCAGGATCTCCTGCTTCTCCCGCTGGGATGTCTGCAGCTCACGGCTGATCACCTCGGAGCGGGTCTCCTCGTCCGTCAGCGTGCACGGCGGGTACGAGTAGTTGCTGAGCATCAACAGGGAGGGCTCGTCACTGCACCCGCCGGAGCCCCGAGCCCTCGCGTGCCCATCAATGACAGGGAGGGCTCGTCACTGCACCCGCCGGAGCCCCGAGCCCTTGCCACCAGAGACCAAGGGTCAAAGGGCACAGGGTTGCCCCTCACCACCGTTTGACCGGAATGGTCCCTGAGGGCCACTGACATGTCCCAGAGAGGATTAGGGTCCTCAGAGGCCCCTGTGCCCACCATTCACCACCTTCCACACGAAGACAGCCACTGCCTTCCCATCAAGCCTGGCACTCACTGATGTCTCGGCTCCGGGGCTGCTAAACCCCACCCCGGTACCCCACAGTGCGCTGCCAGTGCCCGAGGGCTCCAGGGCTGCCCTCACTGCACTCCTGACACCCCACAGTGGGCACCAGTGCCCACAAGGCCTCCAGGGTGGCACACACAGCTCCTGAGCCTCCAGCCCATGTCCCCTGCCTGCGTGGCAGCCTCTCGGGCCATCAACCTCAGGCCACATGCCAGGTCCCGCAGTGTACCAGCATAGCATCTGCCCTCCCCTGCTACCCTCATCCCCCCAGCCCCAGCCCCCACCCCCAGGGGCTCACTTGGTCATCACCATTTCCATGAGCATCTTCAGAGTGGGGTACTCTTCCCAGGCAGCCAGACCTGGGGCAGGAGGGCAGAACACGCTCAGTGTGGCTCACTGCCAGCCAGCCCCCCCAGGACGGGACCCCTGCTCCCAGCGTGGCCTCTGACACCTAGCTAGATGCACCCTGGTGATGCCAACCAAGAAGCCCAGGTGGAAGACGCGCCAACACCCAGCCGGCTCACCATACTCGGAGCTGCCGACGAGGGCCAAGGGCACTCACCGATATTCTCGGGATTGAAGGCAGCTACGACCAGCAGCAGTGGCCAGGCCTTCCAATACAGAGTGGAGATGGCGAGGTTTGGGGGCTGGTACCTGAAACATAACCATGGCCACAGTCTGACAGGGCCTCGTGACAATCAACACAGAGCTACCATGTAAGCCAGCTATCCTGCCCCCGGGTGTATACCCGAGAGAGAGAACGTGGCCATGCTAACACACAGACATACACACGCAGACGCGCACGACTGCTTATTTCAACACTAACCCCAAGAGCCAGAGGAAACAACCCAAACCCCATCAACAGATGAACTATTTCAACACTAACCCCAAGAGCCAGAGGAAACAACCCAAACCCCATCAACAGATGAACACGTAAAAAAATGCAGTTTTCACACGACGCAGGACTAACAAAACAAACCCCCTGCCGTGGGGTCGATTCTGACCCACAGCACCCCTAGAGGACAGAGTGGAACTGCCCCACAGGGTTTCCATGGCTGTAATCTTTCCGGAAGCAGACTGCCTCATCTTTCTCCTGTGGATTGGGAGACAAACAGCACAAAGGGAAGGGCCCGGGGCAGAGGACAACATGGTTCACTGAGGGCAGGCAGAGGCCCACTATGTGCACACGACAGGCCTCAGTGGGAACGGTGGCCCAGAGTAGGGCCGGGTAAATGCTTGGGGGGCGGGGGGAGCGGCAGGAGCAGCATAGTCCCCTGGCTGCTGGCCGCTGTGGAGCTGAGCCCCAGCCCCAGGGCAGATGGGGCCTCACCCAGGAGGGAGCTGGATGTTGTCCGGGTGGTGGTAGGTGCACAGGTTCAGGACGGCATCTATCAGCTGGATCCTTCCCACCTTCAGCACTTCCACGTCTAGAACCCAAGGGTCACATGCAGGCTGCAGTCTGCCCGGGTGGTTCGCTCGTAGCCCCGGCCCAGGGGCAGCTCCAGGGAGTCGGGAGGGCATTACCGTCAGCCTGCACGGCGGCGGCCCGCTTCACCAGGTGGTCGGCCAGCTCCATGGCATCGGCAGGGCCGAGCGGGAGCTCTCGGGACAGCCCGATGACCAGGATTCGCATGAGCGTGTCCTCCAGGATAGGCACCTCTGAGCAGAGGCGCAGGAAGAAGCTGGGCACAGGAGGTCTGCATTCAGGCCCAGGCACAGCTTGGCAGCATGACACAAGTGAGGCACGAGAGGGAAGGAGGCACTGCACTCAGGGGGCTGGAGGAAAAGGGGGCCTGGGCGGGCGGGCTGGACTGGGCTGGGCAGATGGACGTCCTAGGGGAGTCAAGCCCTAACAAAAGCTAGGTGTGCGGCCGCGTCAAGGCTGGCAGGTACCTACAGACATCTTAAAGCTGGGAATTGTGGGGGAGGTCTAGGGTTTGGGAGCTGTGGGGGTGAGAACCCCTGGGAACGGAGGCAGGCAGGTGCTGATGATGTGGGTCAGGCGAGCCCGGCGCCCTGTCCCCCACTCCCGACCCTCACTTGCGATCACTCTCTGGCGGCCAGTTGTCCCACTTGTAGTAGGTCTCTGGCTGCTCCGTGAAGAGAACCTTGTGGAGGCTGGTGAGACAGCAGGGGGTCAGAGGCTGGGGCAGACGCTCAGGGCTGCTCCTGAGCCGGCCGCCACCTGGTCAGACGCAGGCAGACCTTCCACCCCGGGTGCTGCGGGGCAATGTACTCTGCGTGCGGGGCGAGGGGGACGCACCATGGGCTTCCCGTGGTGAGCCCGTCCTTCCACCCCGGGTGCTGTGGGGTAATGCACTCTGCGTGCAGGGCAAGGGGGACACACGATGGGCTTCCTCTGGTGACCCTGTCCTACCACCCCAGGTGCTGTGGGGCAATGCACTCTGCGTGCAGGGCAAGGAGGACACACGATGGGCTTCCCGTGATGCCCCCGTCCTACCACCCCAGGTGCCGCGGGGCAATGCACTCTGCATGCGGGGCGAGGGGGCACACCATGGGCTTCCTATGGTGACTCCATCCTTCCACCCCGGGTGCCGCGGGGCAATGCACTCTGCGTGCAGGGTGAGGGGACGCACCATGGGCTTCCCGTGATGCCCCCGTCCTACCACCCCGGGTGCTGCAGGGCAATGCACTCTGCGTGCGGGGCGAGGGGGCGCACCAGTGCACATAGTCCTTGGGGGCCAGTTTGCTGATGGAGGGCACCACCGTGTGCAGCCACCACACGGCGTCCCGCTGGATGGCGGCGATCTGGTTCTGGAAGGCACGCAGCACTTCGAGGTCTGAAACAGACAAACGGGTCGGGCGTGGCTGCAGGGCGGCTGTCCCCAGGTCCAACTCAGGGCTGGAGCAGCAGTCTTAGGCACCTGATGACCCTCACGGAGCTCAGAGAAAGCCGGGTAACAAACTTCTAAGACCCTCTATGGCCAGACCTTCCAGCGGGTTCCACAACAAAGCCAGACAGGCTGACTCCCATTACCTCCCTCCTTGCACCCCAGGCAGAGGGCTCCACACCTGAGACACCCATGGTACCAATACAGGATCAGGTCCCAGGCGAGTGCAGGGACCACCTGTATAACATGCTGGGAGCCAGCACCACTCTGCACTGAGCTGCCCAAGACCCCTGACTGACCAACGGACTGTCTGTCTGACTAACCGTCTGACTGACCAATTGACTGTCCACTTGTCCAAGTAGCCCCAACCAACTATCCATCTGTCTGACCAACTGACCGACCGATCCCCAACCAACCGACCGTCCATCCAGCCGTCCAAGGGGCTTACTCCTCTTCTCGCCTTTGTCCCAGGCGAGCCCAGCCTCCTTCACCTGGGCGGTGATCCCCAGCATCATGGACACAGCCAGCAGGTCTGTCACGTGGATGACAAAACGCTCCTGCGAAGCAGAAGTCAGCCTGGGGCCCGCTCAGCTAGGCAGGGCCAACACGGGGGCGAGGACAGCCATCCCAGGACAAGGACCCGGGCCCGAGGAGCTGGCCGGCAGCCCACTGTCAGGCCCAGAACAGGAGACCCCAAGCTGGACACGGCCCGCCCCTGGGGAGCACCATCAAGGCTTCCTCCATACCACCCATTTACCCCACTACTGGCAGCTCCTCTTCGGAGCCTGCCCCCCCGCTCAGAGCATCATGTACCACGTGACAAGCCAGGCACCCCCCACGAGGAAAGACGCAGTGACACGAGCCATGCACGTACCTTGAACTCCATGTCCAGGTGTGGTGGCTCCTTCCGCTCCTGCATGAGGCCCAGGCACAGGGCCTGGAAGTTGATCTCGTGCTTGGTCTGCTTGACGATCTCACGCAGCAGGGCCCGAGACGCCCGCAGGTAGTCCTCTTTGTTGGTCAGCAGGTCCTGGAACACCATGGCCAGGAACTGGGCAGAGAGAGACCACGCTGCACCCATCCACTCACACCCTGGCGCCATGTGCCAGCCATTCCCCTCCTCCACCCCAGTGCCCGAGACAGCCAGGAGAGCCACAGGCGTGTTCCAGGTGACGGCCCGCCAGCCTTGCCCACGGTGAGCCCGAGAACAGAAACACCCCAGCTTGTTAGCTCTCTCGGCCACTGGCCCATGGACCCCACACCATCTAGTGAGGGGCTGGTCAACAGACGCGGTCAGGGCTGGACCCAGGCACTGCAGCTACAATGGACACACTACTGCCCTCAGGTCAGATGGCACGGTTAAATCCAGACACTCGACCTGAGACTGTGAGTGACCCACCGTGACCCTGGGACACTGGGTACAAAGCTGACAGGGCAGCCACCAGGTCTGCCTGACGTCATACAGACCGTGGGGCCCAAGTGCGAGCCTGCTCTGCATCACCGACAGCAACAGAAGAGACATTCCCGGGTTCTGCTTCCAAAGCCAAAAGGTCTCTGAGCCCAAGAACCACAATGCAGAACCACTGCCCGGGGCCGCCAGCCCAGCTCTCAGGGCTCAGAGCTGCTCCCCTAGATAAACTTAGCTTCCAAGGCTAACACCCCTCACTGCAGCTAGGCCTGCTGTAGGACCTGTGGAAATCACACTCAAGCATCCAGAAGTCTGCCCAAATGCAGGGCGTGCTAACCCCGTCACCCAAAACCCCCAGAGGCAGGAGGGCAGTATTGTGGGTAAGGGGAGTATGTGTGCAGGTCAGGCTGGCTTCTGAGAGGTGGGGGTGCACATACACCAGGCTGGCCTCTCAGCAGGGCCCACGCACCTTGGGTGCCAGCTCAGCACTATGTTGCAGCACGGTGTACAGGATCTGCATGTTGTTGGGGTTCCGGGCGTTGGACAGCTCGTTAAAGACCACAAACTTGATGGTGGTGCCCAGGTTGTCCTTGTGGGCATTCAGTAGCTCCCTGAGGACAAGAGCCAGCCTCACCAGGGTCATTCCCTCTGCTTCCACCCTGACAATGCCTGCCAGCTGCACCGACACAGGGCATGCAGAGGGGAGGGGAGCCCCGGGTGCACCGACACAGGGCATGCAGAGGGGAGGGGAGCCCCGGGTGCACCGACACAG
>NW_006921593.1:15881451-15883208 GCF_000298275.1 Orycteropus afer afer | reverse complement strand
AGGGGAGCCCCGGGTGCACCGACACAGGGCATGCAGAGGGGAGGGGAGCCCCGGGTGCACCGACACAGGGCATGCAGAGGGGAGGGGAGCCCCGGCCTCACCTGACACACAGCATGTAGTGGTTGAGCAGCACTTTGGGCTTGAGGCGGATCTTGATCAGGTGAGAGATGACGTCGACGTCCTCCGGGCCGTGGGTGTTACAGTTCATGCACACAGACATAAGCAAGTCCTGGGCCGGCCTGGTCAGCTGCAGGAGGCGGGTGCCTGCTCAACCCCGGCCCTGGTGGCCTTGTGCCCTCCCCAGCCCTCAACCGCACTCACCTTGGGGTTCTGCAGCCACATCTCCAGCTTCTGCACTGTCATGAGCCGCACCTCCTTGTACCCACAGGTGGAGGTGAGTAGCCGCAACAGGTTCCTGGAGACATTGTCGATGGGCTGGCGCCGGGTGAGCTGGTCCCGCAGCACGTCCAGGACGTACTCCTCCACGCTCTCCGCGAGGTCGTCAAACCTATCGGAGCAGGTGACGCCTCTTCTTGTGGGGCCGCCCTACCTGCTCCTGGCCCCCAGGACCCCAAGCCGGCAGAAGGGCCAGTGAGCTGGGGCGTGGACACCCACCTGGGCATGAGCTGGCCCTCCTGTTCGGGGCTCAGCTTCTCCTCAGCAATCAGGAGCTCCGTCTGGCTGTCCTCCTCCTCGGTAAGGGAGGGGTGTGGGCTGCTTCCTGTGCAGATGGGCCATGGCACTCACAGCCTCGTCCCGGTGTCCCCATAGGCTCCTTGCACCCACGTCCCGGCGTCCCCACGGACACCTCGCACCCATGTCCCGGCGTCCCCACGGACACCTCGCACCCATGTCCCTGTGTCCCCTGCAGGCACCTCACACCCACACCCTGGTGTCCCCACAGGTACCTCACACCCACGTCCTGGCATCCCCATGGGCACCTGACACCCACATTCCAGCGCCCCCGCAGGCACACAAGCACCCATACCCTGGCATCCCAGTGGGTACATTCACACCAGTGTCCTTGTATCCCACGAGCACACTCACACCCGCACCACCCTGGCGTCCCAGTGGGCACACTCACACCAGTGTCCCTGTCTCCCACGGGCACACATGTGCCCACACCCTGGCACATTCACCCCAGTGGGCACATTCACACCAGTGTCCGTGTCCCACAGGCACACTCATGCCCGCACCCTGGCATCCCAGTGGGCACATTCACACCAGCGTCCATGTCCCACAGGCACACAAGCACCCGCAACCTGGTGTCCCAGTGGGCACATTCATACCAGAAACCGTCTCCCACGGGCACACACGCACCCACACCCTGGCACATTCACCCCAGTAGGCACATTCACACCAGCGTCCCTGTGTCCTACGGGCCCACTCATGCCCTTGTCTGAGCACCCTGTGAGCCTGGGAGGAGAGTAGCCGTAGCCCTTCCCTTCATACTGGGCAACCCTGCCCTCTTCTGATCCCAGGGCTCCTCACCAGCACTGAGGTCCCCGCCGCCGCGGCCCGCCTCCCCCTGCAGCAGCACACTTTTGGGGGGCATCTTGGTGTTGAAGGCCGTCTGGATGTTGTCCACAAAGGCCTTGCAATGTGGGCTATCCACCCAGATGCGCTCACCCAGGGAATCTTCAATGTACACCTGTGGGCATGGAGCCCCACCAGCTGAGCCCACACCTGCACACACGCCCCCACCATCCCCCCCAAAACTGCAGGGTCACCTTCAGGGATGGAGCCTGCCCATCTGA
>NW_006921593.1:15865684-15881351 GCF_000298275.1 Orycteropus afer afer | reverse complement strand
AATACTGCAGGGTCACCTTCAGGGATGGAGCCCGCCCACCTGAGCCCACACCTGCACACATGCCCCCCCCCCAAATACTGCAGGGTCACCTTCACGGATGGAGCCCACCCACCTGAGCCCACACCTGCACACAAGCGCCTTACTGCCCTGATATTGCAGGGTCACCTTCAGGGATGGAGCCCGCCCACCTGAGCCCACACCTGCACACATGCCCCCCCCAAATACTGCAGGGTCACCTTCAGGGATGGAGCTCCACCCAGCTGAGCCCACACCTGTGACACAGTCTCTAGCGCCCCCGATACTGTAAGGGACGGGGTGCTGCCAGCTGAGCCCACACCTAGACACACCCTCTGCCCGACACTGCAGGGTGCTAGGCCTGGCCCCCTCTGCCCCAGCAGGGATCATGGCAAATGTTACCCGTGTGCCCGATGTTGTGAGCACCCTGGAAGATTGATGACGTGGCTGCAAGGGCCACCAGAAAGACATGTCTCTGGGAAGCAGGCAGCAGACAACAGGTCCCTGGGTGCCCCCACCCGGGGCTCCAGCGGCCGGCCCCCTGCATTCTCCTCTCAGGCCCGTGTGCCCCTTCTCCTCCCAGGGCTCTGACAGGTCACACCCCCACCCCGTTCTCACCTTGACAAAGATCTCCGGCCAGTTCTCGTCCTCTTCGTAGGCAGCCATGAGCAGGTTGCAGGCCAGCACGGAGACCAGGCTATTCCCCTTGGCTTTGAAGTTGACGGAGGCGTCCCGACGCAGGAGGCTACACAGTGCCTGGGTGAGAAGGGCTCATGTCTCCCAGGGAGCAGAGGTGCCCGTCTCCCCCTGCCCCACAGGCCCGTCGGCACAGCTCCGGGGGCCGTGGCTGCACTCACCTCGATGACACCCTCTGTGGCGAAGATGTTGGGCTTGACCTTGGCCAGGTACATGAGGCTGAGGTACAGCGTGCTGTCGGGCTTGGCCCGGGTGAGCCGCAGCTGCTTGGCGGCCCCGCACAGCACACCCTCGACACGGCCATCATTGCCCTCAAGCTCGGCAGCCTCGATCTCATCTAGCAGCACTGTGGGCAGGACTGACAGGTGCCACGCTCCGGTCAGAGTGGACACAGGGACCGAGACAGCCCCAGCCCCAAAGCCTCAGCAAGCAGGAGGGTCAGGTGCTCCCAGCCGCCAACAGGCTGCCGTCTCCCCAGGTAGTTTCCCCGCCAGGGGCGACAGCCGCAACACCTCTCTGGCCGACACAGGCAAACATCACGTCTCATCCGAGGGGCCCTGGGCAGCATGTGGGGGATGTGCTTGGTCGCTACCCACCCACCAGCACTCGGAAGAAAAGCCCAGGACCTGCTTCTGAAAAGTGCGGCCCTGAAAGCCCTGGGCGCACAGTGCTGCTCGGACCCCGTGGGGGCACTGAGTCAGTCGACGTGACGGCAACCAGCTGGCCCACACGTTTTCCCAAAGGACGCAGGACCCATGGGGTGTGGAGCCCCTGGGGGACTGACCGGCGTGGCTGCCGGGAGGTACTGACTTTACCTTCGATCGGCACCACGGACGGCTCCTTAATCGAGGGAGAAATAGCTCGCTTTTCTGCCACTGCAGCCTCAGCCAGGCGCCCCAGGGCACTCAGTGGGGGTGTGGATGAGAGTTTGGGGCGTTTGGTGAGGCCGGTCAGCGCCGAGGCACCTGATAACGCAGCCGCGGCATCCCGCTTGCGCTCAGAAGGTAGGCCAGGGGGTGCCGGCTTCAGCAGGGTAGATGCCGTTTTTGACTCACTGGCCTGTCCCTTTGAGCCCAGGGCAATGAAATCCCCTGGTGGAGGGTGTCCTGCAGAGAAAACAGAGACGGTGGCACGCTTACACAGCGCCCCAGGTAGAAAGAGGCGGGACCCAGTCTCCTGTCATCCCAGAGAGGACCGGACAGGGAGGGGCCCGAGAAGGCATGAAACCAGCCGAGGGCCATAGCAGAGCTGCTGCGATGTCGGGTCACAGCAACGGTGTTCACTGCACAGCAGGCCCAAATCAGTCAGAAGAGTCAGGTCATCGAATCTTCAACATGTTTCTGAAACAGGCACCAAAGCCACTGACGGAAGCTAAAAGATACGAGAACTGACGAGAGCGCCTGTGTTAGGAGGACCTGGTGGCACAAACGGTTAAACCTTGACCACTGGCCAAAGGCTGATAGTTCGAACCCAGCTGGAGATGCCCCACAAGAAAGGCCTGGCCACCTGCTCGAGAAGCCTACTGAGTGCCGCCCTCCTGTGCACGGAGTCGACTCGAAGGCCAGGAACACCTCTTCTTTGACAGCCGAGAAGAACGGGGCACAGAGAGGTTAAGTAACAGGCCCGGTGCGGCACAGCTAGTGAGTGGCGAGGATGCGAGCCCAGGGAGCCTGCATGCACACCCTGCTCAAGGCTGCCGCCTGCCTCCAGCAAAGCAGGACGTCATACCCAGGCCCCCGGAGGCTGCGGCAGCTGGGCCGACTCTCCAGGGCTTCTCAGGGCCCAGGACTGAGGGCTGCCACTGTTCCTTGTTCTTGGTCGCTGCCACCCACGCAGCTGCACACACACCACGGCGACCCCGCTCTCGGTCGGAGCGCTGCTGACGTCCCTGGAGCCGGACACATGCTCCCCCTCCCCCTCCCAGGTGTCCTCCCAGCCCCTCCATTAACGTAAGCTCGCCCCCCACCCCTGAACTTCCGGCCCGACCTTTCAGAAGGCTGGGCGCACGAGGACCTCAGAGCCCTTGGAACTCACACGTGTTGCTGTCGGACACGTTTGACACCGCCCGTGGGCTGCGCAGTGACGCTGACCCGGCTTCAGGTCGTGCGCCAGGCGCACCCTGTGCTCCTGGGTAACCCTCCGTCAACCCAGCACCCCCTAAGGCTCCCGGCTCCCCTTCCAGGCTGCTGTCGCCAATCTGATCCCACGTCCCTTTCTGCTGCTGTCGCCTAAATAACTGACTTTATCTTCGTTCCCGAAGGCTCACTGCAACCCGCACGCCAACGCTGCCGCGTCTACACGGACCACTCGGGGACCCGGCTCCCCGCCCTCCTCTCCGAATGGTTCCTCCCCCGGGACACAAGCCCACCGCCCCCCGAGCTTCCCACCCGACCTCTCGCGTGGCGCTCGTCAATCGACTCGCCCAGCCCCGACCCCTGAAAGCGGCCTCCGCTGCAGCGCAGCCCCGGAGAAGCCACTCGCCTGAAGGCTTGGCTGCAGCGCTCGGCCTCCGGACCGTGGCGGTCTTGGCCCGGTTCATCCTGTCCCCAGCCACTCGCTCCTCCGAGCCGCTCGGTGTCACCTGCGGGGAGAACGAGCGCGCGCTCAGTCATTCATTCGCGCGCGCGTGCACTCGTTCCCCTACCGCCCAGAGCGTGGGCGCCGGGGGACGACGGCGAGGGGACCCGGGAAGGGCTCAGGCAGGCTCCGCACTGAGGTTGACAGGGTGCAGCGGTGGCGGAGGACTGCGGAGAACTGGCCGGAAGGACGCGCGCCTCTCGGGAGGATAGCAGAGCTGGGAACGGCCCCAGACTCACCTCCCGCCCATCGCCCCTCAGACCCGGCCGCCCCGGAGCTGGAAACAGATCTCCCCGCCCTCGGTCCGTCCACTTCCGGAGCAACCGGAAGCAAAACTGCGCTGCGTGAGGCGGGTGGGAGTGAGAGGCGAGAGAAGGCACGCGGCGCCTGCGCTGTGTCTGTAGCGCCCTCTGACTGAGGGGAGGGGTTTGGACATTGCATCCTCTCGCGCTTTCGGTGATTGGGCGGCACCACGCGTATAACCCAACCCATCCAAACCCATAGACTGCAAGTTGATTCCGAGTCACAGCGACCGTAAGGGCCTGCTACTTTTGGCTCCCGCGGAGCAGCTGGTGGGTTCAACAGCATATCTTTCTTTTGGTTAGCAGTGAGCGCTTAACCACTGCACCACCAGGACTCCCGTATACTACTCACCAGGTATATATCATTACGTTTAAATTTGTCAGCCATTTTATATGTAAGTATCATTATCCGTGACGGTATAAGGAGCCCCCGTGTTGCAATGCTTAAGTGCTAGGCTGCTAACCAAAAGGTTTGTGGTTCCAACGCACCAGCCGCTCAGCCAGACAAAAGGCCTAGCAGGATGGCAGCCTGCAAAACCCTATGGGCAGCTCTAGCCTGTCACAGTGGCCACCAAGAGTCAGAAAGGAGTCAACAGCACCCACCAACAGCAGTGTGGTCACACAGCTCACGGGGAGTCCACGATACAGAGGAGACCTCCCCCAGAGGGTTTTCTCGATTGCAACCTTCGTGAGCACAGATTGCCAGCCTTCCTTCCGTGGCAACACTGGACGGGTTTGAACCACCAGCCTTCCGGTTAGCAGCTGACTGCAAACTGCTTGCACCACCCAAGTTCCTTACAATGACCTATCCTGTTGTTGTTAGGTGTCATCAAGCCAGCTCCAACTCATAGTGACCCTGTGCACAACAGAACAAAACACTGCCTGGTCCTGCTCCAGCCCCGTGATCCTTGCTACACCTGAGCCCACGGTCACAGCCATGTGTCAGTCCATCTCATGTGTCAATCCATCTTGTTGAGGCCTTCCCCTTGTTCTCTGATGCTCCCCTTTACCAAGCATGAGATCCTTTTCCAGGGAATGGTCCCTTCTTACAACATGACCAAAGTAGGTGAGACTACTCTGGCCACTCTCGCTTCCAAGGGGCACTCCGGCTGCCCTTCCTCCAGGATGGATTTGTTAGCTCTTCTGGCGGTCCATAGTACTTCCAATATGCTTTGCCAACACAACTCAAAAGCATCAGCTTTTCCAGTAGGCAATTCCTTAAGAAGCTAGAATTAGAAATACCATTTGACCCAACAATCCCATTCCTAGGTATACATCCTAAAGAAGTGAGAGCCAGGGCAAGAACAGACATATGCACACCCATGTTCTTCGCTGCACACCCACGTTTCGTTCTGCTGTGCATGGGGTCGCTGAGTCAGAAACAACTCAATGGCAGCTAACAAGAACAACAACATGTTCATTGCAGCACTATTTACAGTAGCAAAAAGACGGAAACAACCTAGGTGTCCATCAACTGAAAAATGGATAACCAAACTATGCTACATACACACAATGGAATACTATGCAATCCTAAAAAATAATGTAGAATCTGCAAAACACCACATAACGTGGATGAACTTGGAGGACATTATGCTTAGTGAAATAAGTCAATCACAGAAGGACAAATATTAGTTAATTATTGTAAAAATCAAGGAAAGGTTTATGCATGGAAGGAAACCAGGTTACCAGGGGTGGGAGGGGAGAGGAGGGGAGGGAACACTGCAAAAAAAAAATTCATTGACCCTTGTCACTTTAGTTTTGTGTATTTCACTGTAAATAAATTTTATATACACACACACACACACACATATATGTATATTTTAAAAGCATCAACTCTTCTTTGGTCTTCCTTATTCATTGTCCAGTTTTCATATGCATATGAGGTGACTGAGAAACACCATGGCTTGGGTTAGGTGTGCCTTAGTCTTTAAAGAGACATCTTTGCTCTTCAGCACTTTAAAGAGATCTTTTGCAGCAGATTTACCCAGCACAATATGTCGTCTGATATCCTGACCGCTCCTTCCATGGCTGTTGACTGTGGATCCAAATAATATGAAATCTTTGACAACTTCAATCTTTTCTCCATTTATCGTGATGCTACTTACTGGTTCAGTTGTGAGGATTTTCGTTTTGTTTATGTTGAGGTGTAATCATACTGCAGTCTTTAATCTTTATCGGTAAGTGCTTCAAGTCATCTTCACTTTCAGCAAGCAAGGTTATGATATATACCAAACCCCAAAGTCCAAACCCACTGCCTTGAGTCGATTCTGACCCACAGCGCCCCTAGAGGACAGAGTGGAACTGCCCACAGGGTCTCCAAGGCCGTTGATCTTCACAGAAGCCAACTGCCTCACCTTTCTTCCACGGAGTGGCTGGTGGGCTTGAACCACCGATCTTTGGGGTAGCAGTTGAGCACTGGCCACGAGAGCTCCTGTTGAATTTTACATGCATACGCACACAGACAGACCACCACTCACACATACATCTGTGTCATTGCGTCGAAACCTGTCACTACATTGTTTGCTGTTTGCTGCCCTGGGATCTGACCCACGGAGCCTTCACGGATGACACAATAAAATGTTGCCTGGCCCGTGCCGTCTTCAGAGAGCTGGCCTGCTCAAGCCCACAGCCGTAGCCCCTGTGTCCCGAACGCCTTCCAGCCCAGGGGCTCACCTTCCAGCACTAGTTGGACGGTGTTCTGCCGTGACCCTGAGGGTTTTCACTGGCTGCTTTTGGGGAGTAGATCACCAGGGCTTCTCCCTCGTCTGTTTTCGTCTGGAAACTGCTGAAACCTGCCCACATGTGTGACCTCACTGGCATTTGAAACCCCAGGGCCACAGTCTCCAGCCTCACAACCACATGCAGCCACCACAGAATGACAAAGCAGCAGACGGGTGGAAGAGAAATAAGTGGTCAAGTCATCAAATACCACATTGCACTGGGTAAATCTGCTATAAAAAGACACTACAGAGTTTCAAGAAGCAAAGATGTCACTTTGAAGACCAAGCTGCGGCCTTTTCAACCCCCTCGTGTGCGTGCGAGAGCTGGACCACGAGGCGGAGGTAGAGGACTGAGGCCTCTGCGCTGTGGTGCCGGGGAAGGGTCACCGTGGATGCTGAGTGAACGAATGCACCTGAGGAAGCACACCCAGAGTGGCAGCCGCAGCTCGCTCACTGCAGACACGTCATCAGGAAACGTCGGCTGGGGAGGAACCCCGTGGCTGGAGAAGCGGACGGTCAGCAAACACGAGGGACACGCTCCGAGAGGTGGACAGAGAGCCACGAGGCACTTGGACGCGCCATTTTCACAAAGACGGTGCACAGCAGGTGACTCTCGTTCTGATTGGACGTACGGTCGCCAGGGGCTGGAGCCGCCTCCGCAGCATCTGCCAACGATGACGGTGGCAGTTCCAGTCCCCTTGTTCACTGTCCTGCCCCTGCCCGATGGTGACCTGGCCCAGCCAGGCCCTGCGGGGTGCCCTGTGCTCAGGAAGGGGCGGTGGGGTGAAGGAGGAATTTGTAGGAAGCGCCTGGCCAGGGGAAGGCCCAGCGTGTGGACACTAGCCCCACAGGGGTGCAGCCAGACAGGGCCAGCCTGGGCCCGCGGCCTCCTGGGTCCTCTCCGCTGTGACCCAGAGCCAGCGTGGGTCAGACAAGCGTCAGCTGACCATCACCGGGCAGTCCAGCCCACTGATCAAGGGGAAGGGGCCCAGAGGGCCACACGGAGGGCCTTCTGCAGCCAGCAGGCCTGCCCCTGCTGGGAGCTGTGGCCTAAACAGGGACTGGACCCAGGCCGAGGGGGGATCTCGCAGCCAGTTCTGAAGCTGCATGCGTGTTCCACGGTTTAACCGCCAGGAAGCAGCTGTTCCCCTCCACTTGGTGGGGGCCTGACAGTGTTCCTGGGTCTGGGCAGTGCTCCCCCGACACGGCCTGCCCCTGGGGGGCTGCAGGTCTCCCTGTGCGGGTCATGCACCTGATGCCCAGCCCAGGCCAGCCCAGGTCACACACCTGACACCATCCTAGACTTCCCGGGAACCTGCCACTTTCTGAAGCTCTCCCCATCCTCCAAGGCCCAGCCCACCCCCGCACCACAGCCCCCCTTCCCTGTCACCCAACCCTCTAGGGCTGCCTCTCCTAGGAACCCAAGTGTGCCCTGTCTTGCCACCCTGTGGCTGGAAACCCGACCCTCTTCTGGGACTCCCGTGTGCTGAGCCCCAGGGGCTGACCCCCATCTGAGGCCCCTGCCTCAGGGCCCACTGCTTCGAGCCCAGTAGGGCTGGTCCGCCTGGGGAAACCCTCTGCTTTCCAGATAGTGGGAGCCACCCCCGTCCTCCCACCTTCTGGGTCCCACAGCAGAGAGACGAGTTGTCAAAGCGAGGTTGGGGTGCGTGGGGAAGGCAAAGGAAGCTGGGAGCCCCGAACCCCAAACATCCCATGCATCCTGTTACTGACCCTCCCCCTGCTAATGGAGGCTGGCCTTCCCATCCTCCGAAGCCTCGCCCAGACCTCACCTCCTCGTGTCCCTGCCCTTTCCCCCACATTCAATGGGTCCCATCGGCTGTGGCTTGAATTGTCCCTCCAAAGAGATACAGTGACACCCCAAGCCCTACATGTGAACGTGACTTGTGTGGGGAACAGCGTGCTTTGCAGATGTGGTCATTAAGGAAGGGCTGGAGGGGTGGGTCCCAACCCTAACCTCTTCTGAGTGGTCAGTAACCAGAGAAGGACAGAGGCACATCCAGGGGGAAGGACACCAGGTGAGAAGCCACCCGCAGTCAAGGAACCAAGGAACGGCCAGGGCTGCCAGAGCCGAAGTGACGGGCAGGTCTTCCCAAGAGCGTCTGGAGCTGAGGGACAGTGCGGCCCTGTTCTTTCCAGCCCCCTGTCTGGTGGTCTCTGTGTGGCTTTCTCACAGAAGCTCTGGTTAACTTAGAGGCCATCGGCAGGAGGTGGGAATCTGGGGCAGCTAAGCAAAGAGCCAGAGACTGGTGGCTTTCAACAGAAACGCGGTGTCTCACAGCTCTGGAGCGACGAGGTCCCACTTCTGGGCGGCAGGACCCCAGCCGTTCTGCAGGCCCCAGGCCTGCTCCCTGCCACTTCTGTTTCTGGTGGTTCCTGGGGATTCTCTCAGCTTAGAGATGTTGTCACTGTTGTTGGATGCCAGCAGGTCGCGCCCACTGGGTGCCCCCATGTGACCGAGCAGAACTGCCCACGGGGTCTCCAAGGCTGTCATCTTTTCCTTTAAAAAACAAAAATTGTGATTTGATGAATGTTTACAGAGCAAATTCATTTTCCACGCAGCAGTTCACGTACACTTTCTCATGACATTGACTGCAATTTCCCGCAATGTAACAGCTCTCTTCCCACTTCCTCCCTGTAGTTACCTCTTCCCTGTGTCCTTCCCTCCATGCACTCCTGCCCCCCAAGCTGTCTCTCTGTGCACACACTGCCCTTCTGTCCTCCCACGGTTGATCGTTCTAAGGAGTGTATCTGTCTGATGTAAATGTTCACCCCATATGCCGGTCTATTGTTTGGCTGGAAGCCACGGGAGTGAGTTCAGTTCTAGACCTGAAGGGTAACTAGGGGCTATAGTCTTAGGGGTTCCACCAACCTGGTCCCCTTTTTTTTTATTTTATGATTTTGAATTTTGTTCCACAGTGTTCTCCCTCTCTCTCCAGGATCTCCTACATGGATGCCCTTCTGAGTGGTTGACAGTGGTAGCCAGGCGCCTTCTGGTCTCACAGTCATAGAGGCTGAGGATCGCATGGTGTATCAGTCACTTGGACTAATTGTTTCATGTGTCTTGGTTTTCTTCATTCTTGTCTGCTCTGGATTAGGAGAGACCCATTGTTGCCTCTAGATGGTCGCTTGCAAGCTTTTAAGATCCCAGTCACTACTTGCCAAAGTAGGATGTGGAACAACATTTTGTGTAGTATGTGATGCCAGATAGTGGGAGCCAGCCCAGCTTGATGTCCCCTGCAGCCATGGTCCCGAGGCCACAGGTCCAACTCCTTGTTCCCTCAGGGTGGTTGGCTGTGGCTAAGAAGTTATCATTAGCTCTATTTTATATAGAGACATTCTTATCGACTCATGGCGATCCCTCCTTGTATTTCCGAGGTTGTATCACTATAGAAGTAGACTGCCCAATCTTCTTTCCGAGGAGTGGCTGGTGGGTTTGAACCACCAACCTTGTGGTTAACAGTCAAATGCCTTAGGCACTACACCACCAGAGCTCTGGGACATTCCTATAGCTCACACAGATACATACGTAGAAATAGCAGCTGCCAACCTTGTATATGGTCATGGGTCTATTTCCTTTTGCCCACACATACCTGCTTGTGTATCCCAGGCTGTAATTTCCATGGAAACAGATCAGTAGATCTTTCTGCTGCGAAGCCATTGGGGAGGTTCAAACCACCAACCTTCTGGTTAATAGCTGAGAGCTTCACCACTGCACGACCAGGGCTCCTCAGCCTCAGTTTACCCACCTAGAAAACTCAGGTGCTGACGTCCTGACCTCCCAGGGCAGCTGAGAGGCCTTGGTGAGAGGCTTCCCGTCACTCTGGCTCCTGGCCCAGGGAGTGGCCGCCACCTCCCCTGTGGTGGACACAGGAGAGACCCCAGGCTGCCGGGGGGTCACCTCATCTCACTAAATTTAGCAGGCACTTCACTGCCCTGGACACCTCCCAGCCTGGGTGAATTTCAAGCCCATGACTCAGCAGTCATTCGTCTTACATACTCGCATACTGCTGAGGGTCGGGGGGCGGCCCCCACGTGAGCCCCCCACGCTCCGGTGGCGGTTTCAGGATTTCCTCTGCACACAAACATTCCGACACACAGCAGTTCAAACAGGACTAGGCCACCAGAAATGCCATCGTCATGAGTGTGCCAGCAGAGCCCGGCAGGCTGCTGTTCTGGCAGTTTCAGGGGCTGCCACTGGAGAGTCCAGTGGGCAGCGTGCCTTCTGACATGGGCAGAGCCTGGCCACAGAGCAAAAGCTCCAAGAGGCAACCTGGAGGCAGGGAGACACTTTCCAACAATTGTCTGAAAATAGAAAGGGCTGTCTCGCGAGGAAGTGAGTCCCCTGTCACAGGAAGGGAGCAAGCAGAAGAGGAAATCCACCGGGCAGGGAGAGGCGGTGCAAGGCCATTTCTCAAGCGCTAGCATCCTAAACGTTTGGGGAGGAGAGGGACAAGGACGAGGTGAGGCAGGCCTGGGGGCTGGCACCTCTGTCCCAAACCGGCTGTGGGAGGAAGAGTCAGTGCTGGGAAAGGAACCAGCCAGGGGTGTGGGGAGGAGACATTCTGGTCCCACCACCCGCTGCCCCGCTCTGTGGCTGGGTCACCTCTCCTCCTTGGGCCACAGTTTCCTGGTCTGTCACTGAGGTTCAGCCGTACTGTTCTCTGAAGGCCTGTCCCAGTCTGATGTCCCAGGATTCCAGAAGCCCCTTCTCTGATGACCCCCCCAGAGCACCCAGGCCTCCAGCACCCAGCAGGCCAGTGGCCCAGGCTGAGTTCAGGCCGCCCGCTATAGGCAGCAGGCTCCAAACATCAGGGAGCAACAAACCTTGCTGAGCCGTGTTCTCACATGGCGGAGACCTCCGCACGCCTGGAACAATCCAATAAAGGCACTCACAATCACCCAAGTGTCCATCAACGGACGGGGGACCGACACCCGTGGTCCACCACACAGCAGCACACCGCTCAGCCACAGGGAGGTGAAGCTCCCTCACGGGGTTCCCCAAGCACAGACCCATGTGTGCGAAGTCGTCAGAGCATCCAAATGGAGCCCTGGTGGCACAGTCCTCAAGCCCGGCTGCCAAAGGAAAGGTTGGCGGTTTGAACCCACTAAGGGAAAGTTCACCTTCACCATATTAAGTTTCAAGTTGAGAACATGAAGGCTGCTGAGAGGTGACAAGAAGAGACCCTGGCCCCAACGGGTGACCTGTATTTCCCACTTCAGCCTAACTCCAACCTCTCCGCCTCCTCCTTGTGAGCAGGTAACCATGACGACAAGGATAACAATGATAGCACTGGTAAGAGTCCTGGGGGGGACCAACAGTGCTCAGCTGCACTGAGGCTGGTGCTTCGAACCCCGTCAGGAGAGAGATCTGCAATTTGCCTCTGTGAAGACTGTCCACTCTGTCACGCGGAGGCACCATGAGCTGGGACCAACTTGAGGGCACCGAGCCATACGATTAGACTCCCTACCATTTGACCAGCAACCCCATTACTAGGTATATACCCTAAAGAAGTGAGAGGCAGGACAAGAACAGACACATGCACGCCCGTGTTCATCGCAGTGCTGTTTACAATAGCCAAAGGATGGAAACAGCCTAGGTGTCCATCAACAAAAGAATGGGTAACTAAACTATGGCACACACACACACGGAATACTATGCAACCCTAGAGAAGAACGTGGAATCTGCAAAACACCGCGTAACGTGGATGAACTTGGGGGACATTATGCTGACTGAAATAAGTCAATCGCAGAAGGACAAATATTGTATTAGTCTGTTATTGTAAAAGTCAAGGAAAGGTTTCTATATGGAAGGAAATGTTCTTTCTTGGTTACCAGGGGTAGGAGGGGAGGAGAGGGAACACTGTCAGATAGGTAGAGACAAGTATTGATTTGGGTGAAGGGAAGGACAATGTACCAAATGTGAGTGGCCCACACAGTGGCATTGAGGAAGAGGAAGACATAGAGAGGTGCATGGGAGGTGCAGACAACAAAGATGAACCCTTTTGTGCATACATACTGTGTTGTCAGTGAAGGCAAACATGGATATACAGGTGGATAAATGGGTGGACAGGCTGAACTATTAGGTATGTGTTCTGGTTCCCTAGTACCGCTCTGACAGGAATATACCACCAATGGGATGGCCTTAACAAACAGGAGTTTACTCTCTTACAGTTTGGAGGCTTTAAGTCCAAGGTCAAAGTGCCAGGCTCTAGGGGCTGGGTGAAAACCCCTCAGCCTTGGGGTCCAGTTCTGCCTTCTGCTCCCAGCCCACTGGAGCTAGAGGCGTTTCTTCACTCAGATAGCTGCTGGCACCTGAGGCTGACAAACCCAAGGTTGAGAAGCAAAAAAGGCACAGTCCCGATGTCACCAAACCACACGGCAGACCATTAATTTAAGTCCATTGTAAGTCTCAAGGTCTGCAGAGCATGGCAGGCTGCTGAACAACAACACAGCTACATGCAGGGTCCAAGCGGACCACATCCCAAAGGCAGCTACTCAGCTTCTTGTGGCAGATCTCACCATGGAGTTGATTGCCAGTCTCATCATGGGGAATAACTACCACCAGTTGCCCAGCCATTCAACCAGGCCCAGCCAAGTTGACATACAAATTTAACTACTACAGTACGTCTATGCAGAGGGGAGTGTGACCATGACCATGTATAGGGTTGGCAGACACTGTTTCTACAAGTGTATTGGTATGTTCTGTAAGAATTCCCAGGTGTATAGTAGAGCTGACAAGGGACAAGGTTGTAGTCACCTCTTGGCCATTGCCAGCTACTCAGAGGGAATGAGTAGTTGGACCTGTGGCCTCAGGACTGAGGTCACAGGGGACATCAAGCTCAATTGGTATAACATACTACACAAAACATTGTTCCACATCCTACTTTGGCAAGTAGTGACTGGGATCTTAAAAGCTTGCAAGCAGCCATCTAGATGCAACAATGGGTCTCTCCTCATCCAGAGCAAAGAAGAATGAAGACAACCAAAGATACATGGAAACAATTAATCCAAGGGACTGGTACACCATGTGATCCTCAGCCTATACAACTTAAGACCAGAAAAACTAGATGGTGCACAGCTACCACTGTCAACCACTCAGAAGGGGATCCATGTAGGAGATCCTGGACAGAGAGGGAAAACAATGTGGAACAAAACTCAAAATCACACACACACACAAAAGGCACCAGCTTTGCTGGTCTGATGGAGCCTGGTGGAACCCCTGAGACTATGGCCCTAGCTGCCCTTCAGGTCTGGAATCGAACCCACTCCTGTGGCTTCCAGCCAAACAAAAGGCAGGCATATGAGCTGAACTTTTACATTAGGTAGATATACTCCTTGGAGAGAACAATCATGGGAGAAAGAAGGGTTGTGTATGTACAGGGAGACAGCTCAGGGGGCAGGAGTGCATGGAGGGAAGGACACAGGGAAGAGGTAACTGTGGGGAGGAAGCGGGAGGGGAGCTGTTGCCTTGTGATAAATTGTAGTCAATGTCAGGAGACAAAGTGTATGTGAGCTGCTGTATGGAAAGTGAATTTGCTCTGTAAACTTTCACCCAAATCACAATAAAATTAAAAAAAAAAAAAAAAGCTGAGGACTCTCTGGGAACACAGTCAACAAAGAGGCTGGTGGTTCACGTCCACCCAGAGGTCCTGCCGAAGAAAGGCCTGGCAATCTTCTGAGAACTCAGCCCCTGACACGTGAGAGCTGCTCTACTCCAACCCACAGGGGGCGCCATGCGTCAGGGCTGATGCGACAGTGAGCATGAAAAATGAACAGAAAACCACCATCCAACTAGGAAGACGAGGACATACACAAAGAAATAAGTAATACTGGGCCCCTGAGAAAGCGTCCTCAGGGTCCCGGGAGACTCAGTGATGGCTGGGGCACCAGACCAGCCAGATGGCACTGTCCGCATCTGCAGACAGAGGGGACTGGCGGGGCAGGAAGCCGTGTGAAAACCGTCGGAACACAGTTGTCCTGGCCTGTCTGCTGGCTTGTTGGTGGCTGTTCCTGCCGAGAGGGCTCCCAACCTGTCACCTGGTGGTCCCAGAGGTTCTGAGGAGGAAGGGAATCTGAGCCGGCAAAGGGCAGGAGGGACATCTGGACAGCAGGCCTCTAGAATGAAGGCCACGTCCTCCGTGGTGGCAAGCTGTGTGCCTCCGCCCCCATCTGCAGTGGGAAGGTCTCCAACCTGAAGGGTCAACCACAAGGTCCCTGGGCCTCTGCTGGGCCTGCCTTTCCCCCAGGTGAACACCCCTGGGGCTAGGGGTGACATGAGTCCCCAGACCTGGCACCTCGGACCCCTAGGCCTGAGGTCAGCAGCCATCAGTCATTCTGACGCATCTTCCATGGAAGGAGACAAAGTTGGCCAGGAAAGCAAAAGGCACGTGGGGTGGGTGTCTGTGAGCAGGGTCCCACCGGCCTCGTCTGCGTCCTCAACCATGTGATAAAACCCCCAGACCTCGCCATCCGGGGATAACTTCCACTCAAGGGCTAGGGGACGTCACAGCCAGTTCACCCCTCCCCACACGCGGGCTCCTAGGTGAAGGCCCTCCAGTGCCAGCCGCGGGGACCGCCCCCCGGGACACTCCCGGGACCACCCCGCGCTGTACAAGGGGGCACTTAGGGTGACAGGTGAGGACAGGGCAGCTGACCCGGTTAGGAGCACGTGCCCGGAGAAGACCCCCAGGCGCCCGACCCTGCTCGAAGGGCTCCCTCCCCTCCGTCCGGTCCAGCCTCGGGGAGACAGCATCTGCCGGAAGAACCTCAGGCCAGACGCGGGTCCGTCGGCCGTGTGCGGCCAACTTGCAGGTAGGTGCCTGCTCTTCAGAGCACCTGCAGCAGGTAAGGGCGGACGCAGGGCTGCTGCGGGGACGCTCCTCTGCTCCTGTGCACGCAGGGCTGAGCGAGGGGCGGCTGCATCCGAGCCGGAGCAGGGGCTGACGGCCGAGCTCCAGCTGAGCGCCACCCCGTACACCTGTCCCGCTGTCACTCCGCAGGCTCCGCGCGTTCCCAGGCCAACGTGGGAGGGGCCAGAGGCGGGAGGGGCCGATCGAGGGGGCGGGGCCTCAATGCGGGGCCCGGAGACGGCGCGAGGCGGGAGGGAGCCAGGCACTGGCGCGAGACGGGCGGGGCCTGGGAGGGCGGGCCGCGATCCAGCCGGAGGGGCGGAGCTCCGGCGCAGAGGCAGGGACAGTCCCGCGGAGACTCGCGCCAACGCGCGACTCCGGAAATGGGTGACCTGGCGGGGGGCGGGGCCTGTGGAGGGGCGTGTCCACAACAGAGGGGCGTGGCCTTTGTGTAAACGTGTTCCCGGGGGCGTGGTCGAGGGGCGGG
>NW_006921593.1:15855735-15865439 GCF_000298275.1 Orycteropus afer afer | reverse complement strand
GGGGGGACTTGTTGTTCTTTACCAAGTCTGCGCTGGGGCGCGAGGTGGCGGCGGCGGCGGCGGCGGCGACTGCGAGGGAGCGCGAGAGCGAGCAGAGCGCGAGTCCGCGCGCCCCCCGCGCGACGCCCAGGTGAGGCGCGGTCGGGGGCGCGGGGCGGGGGCGTGGTGCCGTCCCGCGGCCGCTGAGTCATCGTCTGCCGCCCACACTCCGGCCCTGGTTAGTCCGCCCGCTTGGGCCGGTCCGACATCTGCACTCAGGTGTCCACGCGCCCAGGCGGCCTGGCGCCGGCTGGGCCGGGCCACGCGGGCCACGGCGGCAGCCCACGAGCTCCCAGTGTCCGCCTGGGGCAGAGAAATGGGCCGGGGGCGGGCGCCTCCCAACGTGGCACGCGCCGCGCAGCTCCCGGGCCGAGTCCGCGGGAGTCTTGGAAGAGCGTCCAGGAGCCGTGCGTGGCCGTCCCAGCTGGGTCGGTGTACCGCCTTCCCTGGCTCCCTTCGCTGGTCTGCTCCGGGGCGGAGAGACGGGCCCCGAGTCCCGCCACGCGCCCGACGGCACAGGCACCGGCTGGGGGCGCCCCTCCGCGGGGCGGCGGGCCGCCTTGGGGTGCGCGTATTTACCTTGCGTTTCCGCTCCGCGGGGCCGGGTCAACTTGTGCTCCGTCTCCCCCTGGCGAGGCTCGGAAGCCTGCCCCGGAGTCACTTCCTCTCCGTGATGGGCAGTGCGCCTGCCCAATGGCTGCGCCGACACCTGCAGGAGGACGCGGGGAGGGCAGCCCGGGGGGCTCCACCCGAAGTGAGGTGCCAGGGGCGCCTCAACGGAGGCCTGAGTGTGAAACTTGGAGGCGCAAGGGTCAGGGGGAGGGGGACAGGTGTGGCGGCGGTCTTGACCTAGGCACTTGGTCCAGGTCGCCTTTTCCTTGCCTGGGCACCGCATGTTTTTCAAACCTAAACATTGTCATGACTCTGCTGAGGGCGGAAACAGATACCGTCCCTTTTTCTTGAAGGAGCCCTGGTGGTGCAGTGGTTCAGCGTTGCTTGCTAACTGAAGGGTTGGCAGTTCAAACCCGCTCAGCAGCTCCGGGGGAGAAGCGCCCGCAGATCTGCTCCCGTAAATATTTCAGCCCAGGAAGCGGGGCAGGGCAGTTGTGCTCTGTCACAGGGCCGCTGTGAAGCAGGCTCCAACAACAACTTTCTTCTCCGGCCTTTTCCAGGGCCTGGGAAGTGGGACAGGAAACCCCTGAGCTCGCCGCCCTCACCTGTCAGTGTGTTCTCACCTGCCTCCTGCTGCGTGGAGGGCTGGTGTTCCTGCATGCACAGCAGCGGGTTGGGGGAGCAGTCCTGGTTCTCTGTGTTAATGATTATGCTCTTGCTGACTGCACACAGCTCTTGTAGCCAGGCACAAAGGGGGTCTTGCTCTTAGCAACTCATTCAACAGCTGAGCAGCCACCAGCCAGCCTTCCCATGCCAGGTGCCTGGCCTCAGGCAGCCCTGTGGGCCTAAGCCCCCGCAGTTCCTTGTGGTGGAGAGCCGTAGGTTGCATGGCATCGGTTTGTCTTGGACACAGTCTCTCCTTTGTACCTGTGTATGACCAGTCTGAGCTGTCCAACTCCCCTGGCAGCATCAGTGAGGCTTGGATGCCGCAGTGGTCATCGCAAAGGACATCCTGATGAGATGCAGCGATGGCATGGTGTCCCTGGGGCCCAGCCTTCTCCAAGCCTGATGATTTCAGGGGGGTGGCTGTGGCAGAGGGGTCTGTGGTTGTTGTTGGGCACTGTCATTTCGGTCGGACTGACACCAACCCATGTGACCAAGTAGAACTGGCCCATAGTGCTCTGTGGGCTCTAATCTTTACGGGGGCAGATTGAGCACTAGCTCCTATCTCTGGAGTGGCTGGTGAGTCTGAACCACTGACTTTTCAGTTACTCACTGAGCATTTAACCATTGTGCTGGCAGGGCTCCTTAGAGAGGGGTCTAGAGGTTCTCAAAAAGTATTTGTGGAGGCAGCTGGGTGGGGTCTGGGACGTCAGGTGGGCTGTGCAGGTGGGTGGGCCGCCACTTCACACCTGTTGCTTTATAGTGGATGTGAGAGCATGCTAGGAATCTTTGAGAGCTGACTTTGGTGGAGGGAGTCTGCTCTTGTAACTTTAAACCAGACCCGTGCTTTCGGAAATAAAGTCGTTTAAAGGGAAAGGCTCCGATGAGCCTTCTCCCCGCACCTTTGCCCTTTGGCCTTGAACGCCCCCTGGCTTCCCAGGGTCTGTCCCAAGCTCAGCGTGCTGGCTTTCAGGGTGGTTGCTGAAGATGGGTGTTGAGCCGGGGGTGCGGGGAGTCAGCTTCCCCAGGCTCTGGGCTTGCCGAGGTCCAGCCCCTTCCCTGGCCCCAGCAGGGCTACTGCTGGGTAAGGCCGCTCTGTAAACCACCCTTGGTCCACCGCAGCTCAGGCGATCCCGCCCCGGCTCGGGATAGAAGTGGCTTGTTTACAGCCTTGGGCTCTGCCCTCCAGGCCTGGATGAAGCCGTGCCCTTCGGCCTGGCTGAGTCTGAGTCTAAAGGTTCCCAGAGCAAACTTTCTGAGTTGCGGGTCCAGTGCACACGGTATGGAGCTGGGCCAGCTGGGAGAGGGCTCTGCGTAGCTGCTGCCTGGACGGTGACGGTGAGTCCCCGTGCCCGCCCTCCGGCGCCCGCCCCGAGTGGATGGACGTCGATCTGCTGTTTGTTTTTGCTTTTTGTAAGTCGCCGGCTCCGGCTTCCTCTTTCCGGCCACTTGGAAACCGAAAGTGCCGTAGGCTTCTCTGGCAGGTACAGGAGGGCCTGGAGGCTCGCACAGCCCCTCCCGCCCCCAGTGCAGACCGGGAGGCCAGAGGCCAGAGCGGTGGCTGGGCGTCCCGGGGCAGCGTGGCGGACGCAGCCCCCCAGTCTCCCAGCTCTCACTCTGGGCCCTTCCCTGCTGGGCCACGCGCCTGTCGGCTTGTCGGCAAACTTCCAGTCGTGCCTTGGCCCCGCCTGCTAGGAGTTGGGGGTGGGGCCCCCGTGCGCTCAGCTTTCCAGGAGCTCAGGGTCCAGGGAGGGTGGGCCCAGCTGCAGAAGGACATCCACTCAGGTGTTGGCCGGAGCACAGGTGGTCAGGGGAGTGACCTGCCTGCTGCTGAGGGCGGAGACTGCCCTTAGGGAGGGCTTTCTGGAAGTCAGGCAAGGGTAGGGGCGAGGGGAGTGGGGTCTTCCAGGGACAGGGCAGAAGCAGGGCAGTGCCTGGCTTCAGAAGTGGAGGCTGGAAGTGGCGAAAGGTGGCCAGGAGTGGGGCGCTTATGAGGGCTTCCAACCGGAGGTCCCCCTGCCTGCCTGAGGGGCTGCAGCGGAGCAGCGAGGGGAGGGCCTGGCGGGACAGGGGCCACGGGGGGTGGAGGGACTCCTAGTTGTCGGTAGCTGCCCGAGTCGGCGCCGGCTCACGGTGGTCCCGTAGGACCACGCTGCCCAGGCCACGCTGTCCCACCGTCGGCTGTAGGTTGAACTGCTGGGCCCGCACGGTCTCCGCTGCCTGATTTTCACAAGTCAGTCACCAGGCCTCTTTTCCTGGTCTGTCATGGACTGCAAGCTCTGCTGAAGCATGTTCAGCGTCTGAGCGGCCTGCAAGCCTCCACCGATAGGTGCTGGCCATGCATGACATGCGTTGACCAGGACTTGAACCCAGGTCTTCTGCATAGAAGGCGTGTGTTCAGCCCCTGAGCCACCACGGCCACGAGTGGAAGATAGGCATCCCTGGTGGTCAGGGCGTGGTCAGCGAGTGTGTGTGGCAGTATGGACACCGGACTGTGGGCCGAGCCCGGGACACAGGAGAGGGCCTGGGGGGTAGGATATCAGGTCTTCCCAGAGGGCACCCCAGAACCCAGGGGAGGGGGGCGGGGCCTAGGCAGAAGGGTGTGGTGTTGACTACTGAGTCACCCTCCAGTGCAATCAGGATGACACAGCTTCCCTTGGACTGCAAGCACGAGGTGACCAGATGCCCTCCAGCTGTGGGGGCTGCCAGTCAGGCACTGTCGGGTGTAGCACTGAAGGGGCGCCTGGTGGAGGTACAGGGAGGGGAGCCGGATGTCCTGGGGAACCACGGGGCCTTCTGCACTGGGAGCCTACCTGCAGAGGCCGGAGTTGCCATGGGGTAGTTAACCAGGGCCCGTGGGGTGCCAGGCTGTGCCTCTCAGAGTAGGTTTGGGCTTTGCTTCCATGAAGATTGACAGCCTTGGAGACCCTGTGGGGCAGTTCCGCTCTGTCCTCTAGGGGCGCTGTGGGTGTGGTTTGGGCTTTGCTTCCATGAAGATTGACAGCCTTGGAGACCCTGTGGGGCAGTTCCGCTCTGTCCTCTAGGGGCGCTGTGGGTGTGGTTTGGGCTTTGCTTCCATGAAGATTGACAGCCTTGGAGACCCTGTGGGGCAGTTCCGCTCTGTCCTCTAGGGGCGCTGTGGGTGTGGTTTGGGCTTTGCTTCCATGAAGATTGACAGCCTTGGAGACCCTGTGGGGCAGTTCCACTGTGTCCTCTAGGGGCGCTGTGGGTCAGAATGGACTCCAGGCAGTGGGTGTGGTTTGGGCTGTGCTTCTGTGAAGATTGACAGCCTCGGAGACCCTGTGTGCAGTTCCACTCTGTCCTCTAGGGGCGCTGTGGGTCAGAATAGACTCCAGGGCAGTGGGTGTGGTTTGGGCTTTGCTTCTGTGAAGATTGACAGCCTTGGAGACTCTGTGGGGCAGTTCCACTCTGTCCTCTAGCTGTCAGTCGGAATCAAGTCCATGGCAGTGGATGTGGTTTGGTTTTAAGAGGTAGGAGTAGTGCCTGATTGTGCAAGCCTTTAAGTGTTCATCTGCTAACTGAAAAGTTAGTGGTCCTAGCCCACCAGCAGCTCCACTGGAGTAAACCTGGCAGTCTACTCCTGAGAAATTTGAATACCTCTTGCTGTCCAGCGGATTCTGACCCATGATGACCCTGTGTGACAGAGTAGCACTGCCCCACGGGCTCTCCAAGGCTGTCATCTTTATGGAGACAGACTCCCACATGCTTCTTCCACGGAGCAGCTGGTGAGTTGGAACCCCTGACCTCTCAGTTAGCAGCTGAACCCTTACCCACTGTGCTCCAAGGCCCCTTAAACTCTTTTACACTCCAAACTTTCCAGACCTCTCCCAAAGAGCAAGTTGTCCTTTTTCTTGCTCCTGACGTTGAAAGTGGTTTTAGCTCAATAACCGTTGGCCAGTTGCCACAAGTCAGCGCTGCCTTGTGGCAGCCCCGGGTGTGCACAGTGGAGCCGCACTGGACCGGGCTCTCAGGCCGATTTTCAGGAGTAGATTGCCAGGCCTTTGTTTCGGGGTGCCTGTGCGTGAACTCGAACCTCTCAGTCAGCAGTCAAGCACTTACCCCTTGTGCCACACAGGGGCTGCATAGGTGAGCGCTCCATGGGGTTATTCTGTGGTCTGCATGAGGGCATTAACAGTGCCAGGCCCGCCTGTCCACCAAGCTCCCAAGAGGAGAGCCATGGCCGACCTGGCCTCTGTTCCTGGACCCCAGACCCAAAGGGCAGGAAGAAAGTGCCATACGCACTTTAGGTAGAGGCTGGTGTGCAGAGGACGGCCAGTGGCCTCCGGAGGCCAGGTTTCTTCCTGTTCTTGGTCAAGATGCTGCTGGCCAAACTGGCTCCATCGCAGGAGTGGAGGTGAGAGCCACCTGTTTGTGGGAGGAGTTCCCAGGCACATGCAGCGCGTGTGTCTGGCTGCTAACCAAATGGGGGTTTGAGTCCACTCAGGCCCCTCAGAGGCTGGGCCTGGCAACCTGCTTCAGAAAAACCCGCCTTTGGGGGCATCCCCCCTGACTTGCGGGGAGCACTGTGAGGTGGGGTCCACTCCGCAGCAAGGTGGTGGTGGTTTCCTGAACTCAGAACTGGCCTGGGTCTGTCCCTTCCACCCCAAGGCACCAGTGGCCCTTTTAAGCCCCTGGTTCCTAGGAGGGACCTCCAGGGCAGGCCTGCCCCCTGGGGCTGGGGGACCTTTGAGGTCAGCAGGGGTGGGCCAGGGGCCCAGGGACCAGACCTTTGGGGGCAGGTAGGACCCTGGAGCACCTTGTTTCAACACCCTTGTTCCCCCGAAGTGTGTGTCCTTCTCATCCCGTAGCCAGTGCGCGGCTGGCCGGGCCAGCGGCACCGCATGCTGGACCAAGCACCTCTAGACCCCCGTCTACCGTCTGGAGGGGTTGGTGGGTGAGGACAACAGCACCTGCGTCTGGGAGCTGCCGTGCCGGGGTCAGTGCTGCGACTGTTCATGGGTTTATTCTGCAGCCTTGTCGCTGCTCGGGATGGCCACAGCCACTGTTTCTTCCTTCACTCACCCCTCGCCAGACCCCCCGTTTCAGTCTCAGGTTGCGGCTGAGGAACCCCTCAGCCCCCGCGGGGTTCTAACTGGTTTAGGGACTTCCTTCCTCTCCGAGCACTGTCCCCACAGCGCCTCCTCTTGTTCTGGGGTCTTTGCCTCCAGAAGCTGGGGTGCAGACAAGGAGGGCCCTGTAGGAGGTGGTCCTGGACAAGGGCAGGGCCTGGGTGCCCTGACTCCGTGGGAGGGATGGGCCAACCCCCTGGGTGGGCGCTGCTGTGGCCTTGTGAGTGGAGCAGCCAGCGCCCCGTGATGGTGAGGCTGGGGTCATGCCCTGTGTGCCCTGGTGGCCTCACGGACGCCGGGCCGCCACAGGCCAGTTCTCACACTGGGGTGTGTCATGGGAAGGCCTGGACCAGACTGCCCTCCCTGGCCCGGCTAGGCTTTCAGGGTGACCCTGCCAGGCCCTCAGGGTGCAGATCCCCCTGCCTGGCTGGCGGGGGTGACCCTCTCACATGGGGGCTGAGCAGTGGCGTCGCAGTGGGCGGGCAGTGCTGTGGGAATGTGCACTGTAAACAGCGGTGACTCATCACATAGCTATGCCTGGGCCCTGGGCGCTGACACGAGCCGAGCCTGCTAGCCGGAGCCTACCCGGCCAGCTGCCCGCCTGCAAGAGAACCTTTCCCAGGCGCTCCTTCGGGTCCCCTGACCTCTGGTTTCAGGCAGGCAGCCACAGGCACCTACTGGTCCTTCCGTGGTGATGGGGCCACTCGTCTACCCGTCGGACACCCCAACGCGGCTGCCCTCTGGGGTGGCTTCCCCCGGAGGCTCTGTCCTTCCCTCCTGGGTGCCCCGACCCTCTGAGTGCCCCAGCCACCCAACCCAGGTGGGCACCCAGTGGGGGCAGCATGGGGAGGAGCAGAGGGAGGGGTACGAAAGGGAGGAGCTCTGTTGTCGTAGGAGGGGCTGGGCTCACCTGTGGTCCATGACACCGGGGCCGGGGCTGTCTTAGTGACTTCCCGGCCAGGGCCTCTGGAGGGGGTGCTGGAATACTTCCTCATGTTGGAGCCCCTGAGAAGAAGGGCTGGTGGGCATCTGTGGTGGGGGAGGATTAGGCCCCGGGGGCTCACTGTCCCGCCCTGAGGCTGCAGGAGGCTGAAGAGGGGAGAACGGGTGCTGGATGGCCTTCCCCGGGCTGGGGACCCCTCCTCTGCCCATACTGCTGACACACTCTGTGCTTGGTCTGCATCTGCCTGGCACTGGGGACGTCACGGACCCCGGTCCCTCAGCCAGACAGGCCTGTTCCCTCCACCTGCCCCTGGAGCCGCCAGCCTTGTACCGGTCTGTTTACCGTCTGCCGACCTCGGGCACCCCTGCCAGACGTGACCCGCCATCCCCGTTGCTTCTGGGCTTCTCCGTCACCATGGCGACCACAGGGGCTGGCTCTGTTCCCAAAGTCACCATGGTAACTGTGGGAGGGAGCCGTGGCCCAGACGCCTTGGCTGGGTTTTCATGAATGATTAGAATGTGTGACACAGTGCCGACGCACGGATGGGGTGGCAGGCGGCGGGGACGCCAGACAGAGCCGCTGGGTGCGGTGAGGCGGCACGGCGCGGTCTCAGGCTGCAGCCCTCGGGGCCCTGCTGCTGGCAGAGCTGCCTGGCGGTCAGCGCAAGCCCGGCCCTGGCCTGTGCTCCTCAGGGTTACAGCACAGGGAGCTGGGTACAGGTGATGTGGCAGCCACGGTGCCCGGCACAGTGGTAGGTGTCCATGGGCTGGGCAGGGGCTGGCGTGGGGCCGGTGTTGAGCTGGTGTGGGGGCTAGTGTTGGGCCAGTGTTGGACTTTATATTGGGCTGGTATCAGGGCTGGTGTCGGACCTGGTGTTGGGCTGGGCTGGGCCTGGTGTCGGACCTGGTGTTGGACCTGGTATTGGGCCTGTTATTGGGCTGGTGTTGGGCAGGTGTTGGGCCCGGTGTTGGGCTAGTGTTGGCCTGCTGTCAGACCTGGTGTTGGGCTAGTGTTGGCCTGGGGTTGGGCTGGCATCAGGGCTGGTGTTGGGACGGTATTGGACCTGATGTTGGGCTGCCATCAGGGCTGATGTTGGGTGGCTACTTTGCCTCTATAGTGGGCATCTGGTTTCCCACGTGGCTGGTGGGGCCTCTATGGAGGAGCTAGGACAGCAGTCACTGAAGTGGATGTCCTACCCTCAGCGCCCCACAGGCCTAGCAAGGTCCCCTGGAGGGGCTGAGAGAGACAGTGCCCCGTCCTGGTGCGGGGCTCTGGGCTGTCATCAGCGTCACCAGACTGCCCCTCCTTGTGGGTACCTGGCTGCCAGGCTCACGGCTGGTTTTGACATTGTCTTTCATGTTTCTGCAGTGACGATTTCCAAGCAATTCTGTCCTGGTGACTGTGCCCAGGTTATGACGACTAACCCCAAACCCAACAAGGCATTAAAGGTAAGGGGGGCAGGACACACCCGGGGTCCCTGTCCAGAGTCCTTGCCCAGAATCCCAGGTCCCTGTTCAGGGTCCTGGACGCGGCCAGCCCTAGGGTCACCGTCTAGAATCCCGGCAGGGTTGGTCCCAGGGTCACTGTCCTGGGTCCTGGCTGGGGTTGGCGCAGGGCCATCTCTTCCCTCACTGCCCTGAGAAGGTGCCCCAGTGAGCCCTTCAGTCAGGCCAAGGGATGACTGGCTGGGCAAGATGCTGTCAAGAGAAGTGGGTGACAGGTTCGGGGGAGCTGATGTCTGGGGAGGTGGCTCCAGGCAGAGGCTGTGGTGGAGATGCAACCTGGCTTTTAATGCAGCCACCACTTCTGCTCCCATGCGTGTGCAGGAAGCCGGAATGGGGCCCAGGCTCAAGGGTCTGTCTGCACCGAGCCCTGGCTACAGCCCTGGGCCATCTCAGGGCCCCTGGAGGCCGGCCGTGTGTGGGTTGGGGCCAGTGGAGGGGGCCCCTCTGTGTGCCACGGACTGTGCGTTGAGCCAGCCAGCCAGCGGCGAGTGGCAGGCTATGGAGCACTTGCCTGTGTGGGAACCATGCGGGTGCTGAAGTGCGTAGGGCACCAGGACAGCCTCTGTCCTCATGGAACCCAAGAGTCACCTGACCAGAGGAACCCCAGCCTTTGCCCTGTGAGAGTTTGTCCCCTGCCTGTTCAAAGGATGGCAGTGGGGCTGGGGGCCTCTTATCTCCGTGAAGGAAAGAGAGCAGGCTTGCCCAGACGACTGGAGTCAGCACCAGGTCCGATGGACCCTGAGAGCCAGGTCCCAACCCTCAGTGCTCAAGTGCCACTGTGCAGACCCCAGGTGACCCACGGGCCCCGCCTGCCCCCTTCACCCCCCACGGTGACCCGCTGGCCCTGCCCCC
>NW_006921593.1:15828532-15855635 GCF_000298275.1 Orycteropus afer afer | reverse complement strand
CCCCCGTGCGCCCTGCAGGTCAAGAAGGAGGCGGGTGAGAACGCACCGGCGCTCAGTGATGACGAGCTGGTGAGCATGTCAGTGCGGGAGCTGAACCAGCACCTGCGCGGACTCACCAAGGAGGAGGTGACGCGGCTGAAGCAGCGCCGGCGCACGCTCAAGAACCGCGGCTACGCGGCCAGCTGCCGCATCAAGCGGGTGACGCAGAAGGAGGAGCTGGAGCGGCAGCGCGTGGCGCTGCAGCAGGAGGTGGAGAAGCTGGCCCGGGAGAACAGCAGCATGCGGCTGGAGCTGGACGCCCTGCGCGCCAAGTACGACGCCCTGCAGACCTTCGCGCGCACCGTGGCCCGCGGCCCCGTGGCGCCCTCCAAGGCGACCACCACCAGCGTGATCACCATCGTCAAGTCCGCCGAGCTCGCCTCCCCCTCCGTGCCCTTCTCGGCCGCGTCCTAGAGCACGACCCAGGCGCGGGGGCGGGGCCGGAGCACAACCCGTGTGCCCCCCAGAGGGGGCCTGTGGCCACGGCCGGATTGTGTGTGTCAGGAAGGGGATTGTAGGTGTAGGATGACGTGAACGCCTGTGCGGCACTGTCCTCCATGCACACACGGGCGTGACATGTACAAACACGTGCTCACCCATGTGCTCACAGGCACTCACGTTCACGCACACAACCCAACCACGTGCCACACACACGTGCACACACATGCATGCTCACGTGCTCACACAACACAACCACGCACACACACACACCCCTGCCCTTTCTGGGCCCTGGCGTCACTTCTCCCTGGAAGGTGTGTCCTTTTAGGGTCTGTCTGGCACCCAAAATCGCCAGGACGTGGAGACGGGGTCTGTGGGCACGCACACTGAGGCAGCCCCTGCTGCTGGGAGAGGTGACATGGCTCAGGAGCCTTTGGCACGAGACCTGAGTGCCTGTGACATGCTCAGCCCATGTGTCTCCCCAGCAATGCCCTGACCTGGACAGGAAGCCCCTTTCTGACCTGCTCAGTGCCCCAGTCTGCCTGTGGCGGGTCACAGCAGAGCACAGGGAGGCACAGCCGTGGGCCCGCTGTGTTCAGACGTCTCCCAGCCCCGTGAGGCAGACTTGGGGCAGTGTCCTCGATGGGATGGGGGTTTGTGCATGTGCACACACAGGTGCCGTGTGGGCTGCATGTGAGTACACGTGTGTGTGTGTGTGTGTGTGGCAGGGAGTGTGGTATGCGATGGGCTGCCATGGCCCCAAGGGAGGTCAGCAGGGTGCAAGCCCACAGGCCAGGTGACTGGGGTGATCTGAGCAGGGGCTCCTGGGCAGCCCTGGGGCCACGAGCCCTCGGTGTATGTGAGGACAAGGTTCAGACACAGGAGGAAAGCGGCCGAGGAAGCTGGAGGGTGAGGAGCAGCTGGTCCTCACGGGGCGGTGTCGGCTCGAGTCCCCGTGTGTGTGTGTGTGTGTGTGTGTGTGTGTGGGTGGGTGAGGGGCCGGCTGCTGGAGAGGAGGGTTCGCGGAAGTGGATGAGGGTGTTGGGCAGAGGTGGCCAGGACTTTGCCAGGAGGCACTAGTGTGTGTGACCCCGAATGCCAGACCCAAAGGTAGATGATTGTAACTTGGTGCTTAATTGTCGCTGAGGCCGCGGCCTCGCACCTTCTTCCCCAGGCTCCTGAGCCTTAAGGATAAGCCTGGAGGTACTTCCTGGGCTTCCTGGGACCTGCAGGGGACCTCGGGGGGCTCCGGAAGGTGCCACGCCCCCCCCACCCCGGGCTCTTCCAGGCTCCCAACTGGTGCTACTGGCGAGGCGAGAGAGAGATGCCGGGCGGGGAGGTGCCTGCGACTGGGGCAGCTGGGCTGGGCAGTGGGTCCAGTGCCACACAGGCTGTAAGCCCCCCTCTGGGTAAGCAGCGGGGGCCCTTGGCCCTGGCCCCTCTCTCCTCAGCCCCCTCGACTAGGCCCCACCCCTGCCACCACCACCAAATAAGATCCCCTGTGTGGGGTGTCCATCCCCCTGGAGAGGAGAGCAGGGGAGATGAGGCCAGGGCTGCATCTGTCCACTGTGGGGAGGGCTCCAGGGCCCCCTGTCCTGGAGGAGAGGCTGAGGGCAGGCCGAACTGTGGCTTCTGGGAGCACTGGGTACCCGCAGAGCAGAAGGCCAGGGTTTCACACCACACACACACACACACACACACACACACTGTTTATACCATGACCATGGTAGGTAATCCATATTGGATATCAGTAAGGACCATGGAGATATTTAAAGAGAGAGAAAGATATACAGAGATATATATATATATATAATTATATACACATTTTATCGTACAGATTTTTTGTAACAATTTTTTTTCAAGTTTGATACTGTAAATCTTTATGGGAGCGGAGCTGGCTTTTAAGCAGGGGTTGGGGGGCTGGGCGCCCTGCTCCTCCCTGGCCTCCCGCCTGCCCTCCCAGTGAGGCCCCCTTCCCCAGCACCTGGCCTGCCCCCCACCCCAAAGGGCCCTGCCTGAGGCCTCCACAGCCAGGGACAGGCTCCGCTGTCCGCATGGAGAAAGGGATGCGGGGCGCCACCAGGGGGCGCTGGGCCCCAGGCCGCCGCCAAGGGGAGCAGGGCCCCCGGGGTCACCGTACCCCAGGGGCCCGCTGCCCCACCGGGAAATAACCTGGCAGCGCCTCACTCTCTTCCTTCCAATCACTGAGATCTCGTGTTCACGATCTTAATACATGGATTTGTTTTTCTAATTTACGAACAAAGGCAAAGCCTCTTTGTGATGTGGGTTTGTCCCTTGTCTCTGCTTCCGACTGGGGGTCCTCCACAGACGGGCCCCTGCTTCCTGAAAGATAACGGCCTTCCGCAGCCAGGGCCTTGGCACCCAGCCGGCCAGCCGCCGGGGGTGCTCCTTGATTTCATTTCAATATTTATTTTTGTGCTGCCTCTGTTATAAGTTATTGCGAGCAGACCCGGTGCCGGGACCCGTCACCCAGGCCCCCGGTCTCACTGCCACCACGTAATTTATTGCTGTACATCTGCCGCCAGGCTGCTTTTGTACCTTTGCAATAAAGGACTGGTTTTAGAGCCCCCGGCTGCGTGGTCGGTGCTTTGCGTGGGGTCCCACGTGGGCCCCTCAGGCTCTGCGTCCGTCTCCAGTCACAGGTAGAGGCAGCCTGCCCACCCCCCAGACCTCTAGGTGGTGGGCCTGTGTTCCTCCGGGTGGAAGGCTCAGGCCCCCCTGTGCGCCCACCCTCCAGGGAAACTGCAGACTGACCGTCACTGGGCCATTTGGAGGATGGGAATGCTGAAGCCCACTGAGGCAGGAGCAGGGCTCTGCCTGCCCTCTGGCCATGTCTCCTGCCCCTTGAGTGTGCCCCCCAGGCCTGGTCGGGGGGGGCCTGGCCTGGGCCATCACTCACCTTGGTGCCTTCACCCTGTTACGTTGGACAGAAACCGGAAGGGAGGGGGGCGTCCGCCTGTGAGCGGCCACCTTACCCCAGGCCAGCCTGGCCCCCTTCCTGAAAGGCTAGTGTGGGGTTATCGAGTGGGAGATTGCTGGGATGGTCCTTGTCACACAGCTGGATAGACACCAGCCCTGACAGAGCGCCCAGCCCTCAGGCTGCCAGCGCGTGCCCGTTAGCACTGGCCCCTGACGAAGCCGGCACAGCAGCTCGGGCCGGGGATCTGCACGCAGGCAGGGGTCGGCTATGGGGTGAGGAGCAAGGCTGGGGAGGGGTCTATGGGGTGAAGAGCAAGGGTGGGCAAGCCTCTGGCCTGAGTTCATCAGCCTGGGCTGGCCTCTTCCTTGTCTCCTGGGGCCCCCAGAACACGAGTCCTGGGGTGGCAGGTCCTGGGGTGTGCCAGGCCGGCTCCCAGCCCCTGCCAAGCTGTGTGGAGTGGGATGGGAGCCGAGCTGCAGAGGCACCCAGTCTGCCAGCCATGGGGGGCAATACAGTGGGCTTGGGAGACTTTGCCAGCCCTGCTTGAGGAGCAGGAATGGCCCACCTTATCAGCCTAGCCGCTGTTGAGTGTCCCCCGCATTCCTGGGAGCCAAATGGCATCAGAGTGACCCCTCTTGGGCCTTGATCCCGCCAGTCAGTCCTGGGACCCTGGCCTGTCTCTTTCCTTCCCAGGGCCGTGGGGGTGGGCAGCAGAGATGTGGGAGGGAGCCCTTGTGCCCAGTGCCTTGCCATTCCCATGCCCCGCCCCACCCACCACCCTGCACTTCTGCATCTGCACCCTCTGTAATGGCCCCATGCGGTGGCCCCTGTGCCCAGGACCCATGACATGTCCCCCAGATACCAGCTCAGCACACAGGGTCCGGTGTGAGGAGGGCAGGGCGGGAGAAGGCGGCTCCGTGCTGGGCTCGCTCTGGGCCCAGTGGGCAAGAGCTGAGCAGCATACTGTGGCCACGATGGCACCAGGAAGCAGGCTCGGGGCGGGGCACCAGCTCTGATCTCAAAGTTCCTGTCCTTTGGCCTGCTAGGAACATGTGACACAGCTGGTTGGTGTCAGCCCCGTGCCCTAGGGTGGAATGAGGCTCTGCTCCCAAGCCCCAGACCCAGAGCACCGGGCCTCTCTGGACCACCCGCAGAACCCCGGCCGGTGCAAGGACAGAAGTCACAAGTGATGTCAGAGACCAGGCTTTGCGTATTCAAACCTAAATAAACCCGCTTTCCGGAAAGGCTGCCCTGGCTGCCAAGATGGGTGTCCCTCTCTGGGTGGGAGGGCTGTCAGGGCCCTGTAGTGTGTGGTGCAGAGGGCAGCCTTTGCCCGGCCCTCAGCAGTCACAGTGCAGCCAGCAGCTGCTCCCACCCTCCCCAGGGAAGCCTGCTCATCTGGGCTCTCTCCGGTCCTCTGCGGCTACTCAGCCTGGAATGTGTCCCTCTGTCCATCTACCCCAGCCACACTGAACAGGCAGCTCCCAGCTCCTCTACAGCCCAGGCGGGCTGCAGGGGCTGCTGTTCAAGGGACCAACGACCAGGCCATCTTGAAGCCCCACAGTGGTCCCCTGGCTGTGGATTTGCTCACATGCCTCTCCCAGGCTGTGGTCCATTCGGACAGGCATCTGGCCGTGGGGCCCCTGGCTGGAGGCTGGCTCGGGAGCGGGCCTTTGGCAAGAGTGGGGCTGGGAACCCCCTAGAGCTCCTCATCGGGGATCAGCATCCTCTTCTCCACACTGCGGTTCTTCCTGCCCCCACCCGCCGGGCCCGTGTTGGGGCCAGGCCCCGGGGCCTCATGTGTGGCTTGCTGCATGTATTGCTGGTAGGCGGGCGAGAAGTTGTGGATGGCATCCTGCACGATGTCCTGGGGGCTCATGGTCTCCTTCAGGCCGCTGGAGATGCTCAGCATGGGGGCAGGGGGCACTGCGGGCGGGCAAGCAGCTGTGAACGGCAGCTATGGCCCTCGTGCAGCCCGTGCCCTGCTGCCCACGGTGGCCAGTGCCAGGACTTGGGGTGCCCCTGAAGATGGCCCCAGCCCCTCAGCCTCAACCCACAGGCACTGGTCCTCCAGGGTCTCAGGCTAGCTGTCCCCTTCCCTCTGACATCTTTGGCCTCTCCAAGCCAGAAGATGCCCAGTAGGCCACTCACTGGACCAGTCTGGCTGGCCCAGCACCGGCTGTGGTGTGGCTGCTTGTCCGGGCACTGCTTAGGGGCCTTCAGGCTGCTGACCTGTCTTCACTACCCGCCCCGGCTTTGTGCTGACTGGACCCTTCACCTGCCAGCTGGAAAGTGAAGTGGGCAGAAGGCGGGGTGTCCCTGGACCAGGCACCTGCCAGTCTAGTTGATATTCCCTGGTTCCAGAAACCGACCCACACTCCCCCAGCCTGGAGCGCACTGGTGGAGGCCAGGGAGGCCTGGTGCCCCTCCTGTCCCAGTGACAAGCCACTCCTCCTTGTACCCACCCCCACCATGTCTCTTCCCCATCCCGTCCCCTCCCCCACCAGGCCCCTCCTCATCACGCCCCTCCCCCCCCAGCCCTGCTGGCACCCGGACCTGGCAAGTCTTGCTTCTCCGAGTACACCTGGCAGGTGAAGGCATAGCGCAGGGCCACGGAGGCGAAGAGCATTTCAATGCAGATGAAAAAGTTCTGGTAGCCGGCGGCCAGCGTGCCCGCCCTCACCAGGCTCCCGTCGACGGCCTGCACCTCTGGGATGACCTTGCACTTCTCCAGGATGGCCAGCAGCATCCCTGGGGAAGGGGCGGTCACTGGGAGGAGGCACCTGACCCCACGGAGTCTGCAGGGCAGGCGTCCGCAAAGCCTGGGTCCTGACCCAGCAGGTGGCCTGTTGCCCCAGGACCCACCCTGGCTTTCCGGAACCATATCTACAGAACCACATCTAGTGCTCACACCCAGCCTGGGATGGCGCTGACGGCGGCACACCTCCCCTCCCCCACCACCGGCAGCAGTCCCCTCACCGTCCCCGAAAGCGGGCGGTGTCCGCCTCACGCACCTCCCCTGACCATGGGCTGCAGCCCCCTCACCGCCCCCGACCGCGGGCGCACCCACCCTGCCAGAAGGACAGGAAGATGATGGCCTTGATGGTGAGGAACTTGAGGAGGGGCTCAAAGGGGCGCAGCAGCTCGCGGGTGGCCTCGTAGAAGAGCAGGAGCGCGTACAGGGCCAGGCTCACGGACACGTTGTAGACCAGCGTGATGTACAGGGAGCCGCTGCGGAGGCTGCGGGCGGCGCGGGGTCAGGAGGCTGCGCCCACTGCCCGCCCCCCCGGCCGCAGAGCCCGCTGCCTGGCACCGGCCTTCCCTCTGGGCTGCGGCAGGCAGTGCCGGGACCCCAGGGCCTTACTTCAAGTCCCCTTCGTGGTATTTGCCCAGCGCCTGCAGGATGATGGTGAGCGCAGCCATGGTGGGCTTCACGATGCAGAACTGCAGGGTGGCCTGGGGGCGGGACCAGGGTGAGGGCGGAGCGCTGGGCGGAGCCAGGGAGTGAGGGCGGGGTGTGGGGCGGAGCCAGGGAGTGAGGGCAGGGCGTGGGGCGAGGCCGGGGCGTGAGGGGTGGGGCGTGAGACAGGACCAGGGAGTGAGGGAGGGGCCAGGGGCGTGGTCAGGGAATGAGGGTGGAGCTGGGGGCAGGGTCAAGGCGTGAGGGCAGGGCAGGGGCGGGGCCAGGGAAATGGGGCGGGGCTTTGGGCGTGGTCACGAATGAGGGCGTGGTCGGGGGCAGAGTGGGTTGGGGTCGGTGCGTGAGGGCGAGACATGGCGAGGCGTGGGGTAGGGCGGGGGCGGGGCCTAGGAGTTAGGGCGGGGCGGGGGCGGGGCGTGCAGCAGGCTGGGAGTGAGTGCGGGGGGGCGTGGTCTGCGCCAGGCACAGGGGCGTGGCCTGGGTGTGGGGGTGGACACGGGGGCAGGGGGTGAGGGTGGCCCGGGGAAGGGGTCCATCCCTGGACCAGTCCAGGAGGAAGGACCGGGCATCTGGCTGTGAGTCAGCACAGGCAGGGCTGGCTTGCGTGTGGACCCCTCCAGTCGGTGGTCAGATGGGCGTGGACGAGCCCACGCACCTGCTTGCAGAAACGCAGGAAGCCGATGGAATAGGACATGCCTCGCAGGCAGCAGGTGCCGTAGAAGCAGCTGGACCTGCGAGCAGGGATCTCCTGAGCCGGGCTTGTTGAATGCCTAGCCCTCTGGCCCCACGTGCAGGGCCCTGGTGGGCCCAGTGGTCTCTCGGGCCCTGTCCCCTCCCCTATCCCTGACGTGGCGGGCACGGGGGCGGGGCCGGGGCGCGGGGCGGGGCCAGAGTGGGGCTCAGTGGCGCCTGTCCCTGGCGTGGAGGGCCCTGGGGCGAGGCACTCACTGGATGGGCTTCCCCCGAATCTCAGCCATGATGGCGCTCTCGCCGCCCAGGTACTGGAAGCAGAGGCTCAGGAAGCTGTAGATGACGAAGGCTGACGGTACGGGGTGAGGGGTGCAGTGAGTTCCGGCAGCCGGGCCACGGCCTCCCACAGGGCACCTGCACAGAGCCTCCTGACCACCCCTCCTCTGCCAGGCCTAAGAGGGTACCTTTCACCAAGGAGAAACAGAGGCTCAGGAGGGGACGCATGGGGCCAGGCTGCCCCTCAGGGCCCTTCTCCAGCTCTCTGACCACCAGCCGCCTTGCAGGCAGCAGGTGCCATGGAAGCAGCTGGACCTGCCGGCAGGATGCCCTTTATTCTGAAGTCTGCAGCCTGCCACTGCCTCCGGGGACGGCTCTCACAGCCCCTAGTCCCTGCCCAGGGCCCGGTTTCCTGCTTTGCCACCTCTAGGCGGCCTGCCTGCAGCCCTTAGTCCACTGAACGCCCCTGGAGCCATTACCAGTCCCTGCCACCAGGACAGCCCCTCCAGACGGGGCCTGTAAGATTGGGTGCCTGGGGGCTGGGACTGGTGCTGCCCACTAGTGAGGGTGTGAGACCCTGGAGAGCCCCTCCTCACTCCGCCATCCTCAGTGGAGCCTTGGGAGCCAGGCTGGCTGCCCCGAGGGCCCCTCACCTTCATAGCAGTCCCGAACCGAGTCGAAGTAGATGTAGTACTGACGGCTCCCCAGCAGCAGGAGGCTGAGCCAGGAGTCCAGGGCATAGATGGGCACAATGAGGAGCAGACGGATGATGTAGCGCTGCTCGTGGGGGACGGTGTAGGAGCGCAGGTGCAGGTAGATCTGTGGGAGGCAGGGGGTCGGGGCAGGGCGGGCGTCCCGTGGCCAGGCAGCGGGGCCGTTCACATGCTGACCCCCTGCCCAACGTGGGTATGGCCCTTCAAGTGTGAGGAAGGAAGGGGACAGGGGTACATGCCCAACAAGCCACATAAAGCTTCCTTGGCGGGGGGAGGCAGGCCCCCAGGGATCTTGCTCTTTCCTTGTGTTGTTTTTCACGGGGCCGTCAAGTCGACTCCGACTCACAGCGACCCCATAGGGTTTCTTAGGTTGTAGGCATTATGGGAGCAGACCACCAGGTCTTTCTCTTGAGGAGCTGGGTGGGTTCGAACACCTGGCCTTTTGGGTAGCAGCCATTTAGTCACCACACCACCAGGGTTCCTTTCTTTTCCTTGTCTGTCCCTGTGTTCCCGTGTTTTCTACGAGGATCTGCCTCTCATGTGTGGGTGATGCTGCCACTAGGTCCACTTTTGACTCACAGCAACCTCGCACAGAACAAAACACTGCCGGGTCCTGCGTCAGCCACAACTGGTGTGGGTCGGACCCTTGTGATAGTCAGAAGATCACCAGGCCTTCCTGCCTAGTCCACCTGAGTCTGAAAATGCCATTGAAACCTGGTTAGCATCACAGCAACACACAAGCCTCCAATGACAGACAGGTGCATTGGCCAGGAATCAAACCCAGGTCTCTGCATAAAAAACCCACTGCATGGACTCGATTCGGACCCACAGCGCCCCTAGAGGACAGAGTGAAACTGCACACAGGGTCTCCAAGGCTGTCAGTCTTCACAGAAGCAAAGCCCAAACCACACCCACTGCCGTGGAGTCCATTCTGACCCACAGCGCCCCTAGAGGACAGAGTGGAACTGCCCACAGGGTCTCCAAGGCTGTCAGTCTTCACAGAAGCAAAGCCCAAACCACACCCACTGCCGTGGAGTCCATTCTGACCCACAGCGCCCCTAGAGGACAGAGTGGAACTGCACCGCAGAGTCTCCGAGGCTGTCAATTTTCACAGAAGCAAAGCCCAAACCACACTCACTGCTGTGGAGTCCATTCTGACCCACAGCGCCCCTAGAGGACAGAGTGGAACTGCCCACAGGGTCTCCAAGGCTGTCATCTTAACAGAAGCTGAGTGCCTTGTCTTTTCCCCACAGAGCTGCTGGTGGGTTCAAACTGCCAACCTTGTAGTTAACAGCCCCATGCTTTAACCACTGTACCATGGGAAATTCTTAGGTCTCTGCACAGAAGGTGAGATCCTACCACAGAGCCGGTTATAAGCAGAGGGAGCGTGTCTTCTGCCACAGCTTTGCGTTTTCTGTCAGGACTTCCTTTGACTTGAGGCAGCTCTTTTTCTTAACAAATGACCTAGAGGTGGGACACTCATCATTCACTCACTCACTCGTTCATTCATTTATTCCACAAGGATCTCCTGGGTCTGCCAAGTGCCAGACCCTGGGGAGAGACCAGACCCTAAATGGGCACGACATTCTGGAAGGAAGGCAACTTGTCATCTCAACATGCGGGTGTCAAATGAGCTTACGCCCTCTGACCTCTCGGAGGAATTTGTCCCAGGGAACAAACATATTCAGAAATGAAAAACTGCTAGTGGGCAGGGAGGAGCTCTGGTAGCATAGTGCCTAAGGCACTTGACTGCTAACCAGAAGGCTGGGGGTTCAAACCCACCAGCCACTCCTCAGAAGGAAGGTTGGGCAATCTACTTCCATAGTGATACCGCCTCGGCAACCCAAGGAGGGGTCGCTATGAGTTGGGTCCAACTCAATGACACATAACAACAACAACAACAGTGGGCAAGGGTATTCATTGTAGGACCCACAGTGAGAAGCTATCATGGGCTTTGCTTATAGCAGTGTGGTCAGGCTGACTATGGTCCAGCCATGAGAGGAATAGTATATAGCCACTAAAAAGGCTGTTCAAAGAAATAACATGGCGGGAGGGTGCTCTGATACAATGCAACATTTAGAAGTCATCATAACAAGCCAAGTGGGACCCCAGATATGTTAAAATGTGCAGGGGAGAGGAAAGGACACCAAAAACCACGTTCATTGTCATTGAGTCACTTCCAACTCATAGAGACCCCATATGACAGAGTGGAACTGCCCCACAGGGGTTCCCAAGGCTGTAGTCTTTATAGAAGCAGACTGCCCCATCTTTCTTCTGTGGAGCAGCTGGTAGGTTCAAGGGAGGGAGGGAGGGAAGGAGGAAGGAGGGAGGGAGGAGGAGGGAGGGAGGATGGAGGGAGGACATCAGTTCCTTGCCCCTGGGCCGCGGGGACTTGTGAGTGATCATCTTATCATCTAACAGAAGAGGAGCAGGGGGTCAGGCTCCTGGGCAGGCTTCCTGGAGGAGGCACCGTGTGGGTGAGGTGTGGAGGGCGAGGGGACAGCATGTACACTGCCAGCTCTCAGCTCTGTAGGTGCCACATGGGGCGGAGGCCAACTCCTTATCAGAGCTCACTCCCAGCCAGCGTGGTGGAGGTGAAGTGTGACCACGTCAGCAGATGGCCGGCTCTGCCCAGCTGGGTGACCTTGGCCCGCCACTGACCTCGCCCGCCTCAGTTTCCCCCTCTTTTCACACCTCCCGGTCTTTCTCCTGAAGAGACGCTGGGTGGATTCACACCACCAACCTTTCAGTTTGCAGCCGAGAGCTTAACCGCGGGTCCCACCAGGGCTCCTTCCCCGCCACCTGGCTGCTCCTTAAACCACGAGCCTGTACCAGTTACAGCTCTGCCCCACCGCTAGAGGGTAAGGCTTTGCTTCTCCTGCAAATGCACGTGCACCACCCACCTGTCAAGTCTACCTGTCCAGACATCCAGAGCACCTTGGCAACACTCAGTTCAAATGCCGCCTCTTCCAGGAAGTCCTCTCGGGTAGCCCCAGCAGGAAGGGGCTGTCTCTGCCACGCTCAGCCTCACTGTGCTCTGCCTAGCCATCTCTCACACACTGTGTCTGCCACCCTGGGAACGCCCCACACAGTGGGTGGCTGTTACTGAGAAAGGTGTATGACAGGCCCCCCCACTTGGACGGCCTCTGGGGCTTGGGCTCAGGATGTCCCTGCCTGCCAGTCTCCTGACTGCCCTCAATCCATCCCCTTGGTCAACACCAGATTAGCCGTCTTAGAGCTGTATGGCTGTGCACTCACTCCCGTAACAGCCTGCTGTGGCTCCCCAGCGCCCACCCACGACGGAAGGCTCAACTCCTTACTCTGGTGCCCACGTCTTCTTGTTCAGGCCTCTCTGCTTCTCTCCAGCTGACTGCCCCCGTCAGACTCCTTCCACTCACTGGCACCCATGTGGGCTCCACGTCCTGCCCCTGCTGTCCACCGTGTGGGCTCCCCTCACCCCTTCCCTGCTGTCTGCTGCGTGGGCTCCCCGACTCCCCTGGCTGGGAACATCTTCCCTGGTCCTATCCATTCCTCCAAGAATTTCCAGGCCCCCCTGCCCCCGTCCCCTTGTCCGCCCCTGAGTGCGGGCATCACTTCCTGTCTGCCCGCTCCATAACCCCTGCCCAGGCAGTAAGCGTGCTGCCTGCTCCATAACCTCTGCCCAGGCAGTGAGCGTGCTGCCTGTCCATTGTGCTGCCTCCGCAGCTGGAGGCCATCCACAGAGGGGTCTGCGGAGGAGGGTGCCCCTCCTGCAGCCCAGCTTGGACCCTGCTCCCTGCTTTCTGAGGAACTCAGACCCCCCATCAGGAGCTCTCCACAGGTGGGCAGGCTTACCTGGTGGCAGGTGAGTACCAGCGCGGCCCACACGAAGATGCCTGAGATGCCGTGGGCCAGTGAGGTGGTGAGGAAGAGCTTGGGGGCCCCCTGGGAGCTGTTCCCAAGGCGGTCCATCTGCGGCCCAGTGGGCAGCGTGGGTGTGGCTGGTGGGAGGCTGGGCTGGGGCCAGGTCTCAGAATCCGCCAGGGGAACCGCTGTGCCTGGGATCCCCGAGGCATTACTCATCTGCAGGGGGGAAGGAGCGGGGGAGGGCAAAGGTTCAGACCCAGGAAGCAGCCGGGCAGGGAGGGAGCAAGGGGAGGAGGAGCAGGCCGAGACGGGAGGGGGCAGGACGGCCGTGCCCACCAAGCCCCCACAGCCATAGCCTAGCAGGGAAGGTGCCTCTCTGCCTAGGCCCCAGCCCACACGACTCGACATCCCCGGCAGCTGTGCGGTCATCCCGTCCCCTCCGTGGGAACTGAGTCTGACCGGTTCGGCTCTCTGCCCTGGAGAAGACTCATCTCCCTGAAGCCCCAGCTCCAAGGCCAGCCCCAGGCTCCCCTCCCTTCCCACCCAGCTGACTGGGTGGCTGGGGTGGTCCCTGCCTCGTGTCCCCTCTTCCCCAGGGCTTGTGGTGGTTGTTGGTGGTCATCCTCCAATTCCGACTGTACTGAGCCCGTTTGTGCAGAATAGAACTGCACCCCCAGGGTCCAGGGCTGTGAACTTGGGAAAGGAAATCACGAGGCCTTTCTTGCAGAGCACCTCCAAGTGGGTTCGAACCGGCAACCTGTCAGCTCGTGATCAAGTGGGATCCAGAGCCCACTTTTGAGGGGTCAAAGACTGTCTTCAAGCCAGAACTGAGAAGTGGGGGAGCCCCTCTTGCCTCCCTGCCTGGGTGGGGCCCTGGGAACAGCCCAGTCGGCACTGCCCGCAGCAGCAGAGGGGTGAGCAGCCCACCCCCACGTCCGGCCTCTGCCTGCACCTGCAGGCCCCCCAGGAGCCTGGCTCTGCCACCTGCCCCGGCCAGCCCCCACACCAGCTCAGCAGCCTAGACGCCTGTCCTTGGGCTCTGGCCCTCTCCTGAGCTCTCAGCCCTGTCCTGGCCTCCTCCCCTCCGACTGGTAGTCCAGGGCCCAGTGCCTACCTCTGCAGGCAGGAAGCTCCCTGGTTCAGCCTCCAGGCCTGGCCTCCCAGGAGCCTTGCTGGGCATTCACGTGGCCACGTGGCCCTCCTCCAGGGGCGGTGCAAAGCCACTCCCTCTAGGGTGCCTGCCAGGCCTGGGGCGGGGCAGCGGCCACCCCACCTCCCACTGGCCCACCTGGCCCACCTGAGCTGGCTGGGCTGCTAGGCCCTGAGGAAGGGCTAAGGAGAGGGGGGAGCTGCAGAAGCCAGGCCCTGCCCCCTGCCGACACCCTATCCCTCTGGGCTGGCTGTTCAGAGGCAGCTGGCTCCCAGGAACCTGCTGGTCGCCAGGTGCCCTCACCTGCCTGGGCCTGGCTGCCAGGCAGCTGCTGCCCAGGCCCCAGGGACGGGGGCGGGGGCTAGAGAGGGTGGTGATGGTCGGGAGGTTCTAACAGTCCTGGCACTGGCTGGGGCGGGAGAATGGGGGTGACTGCTAACTGGGCACGGGGTCTCCCTTGGGATGGAAACGGCGGCAAGCTGGCAGAGCTGAAGCTGTACCCGAGGCAGTGAATGCTGAGTGCTGCCGACTGTGTGCTCGACACGCTCCTTCTGTCCTATCACCTCAACTGCAAAAGGGAAGTTCAGGCCCCAGAAGATACTCTGGAAACATTCCTGGGTGCTTTGGGTGGGGGACAGGTCCCTAGGTCAGGTGCAGGGTCTGGCCGTGAGGGTGGACACTGTGGTTCTGTGTTTGGCCACCTGACCATCCTGTCTGTCCGCCCTGGTGCTGGAGGTCTCTGCAGAACCCCCTCCACTCAAGGTGTCCTGGGCAGGAAGGCTGGGTGGCAGGTGGGGTCTGCAGCTCCCCGCTGGTTATAAGGGCAGGTGGGCACAGCCACAAAGGGCCAGCCCTGCCCCTGACGGATCGCACAGGCCTCTTCCCCTTGATGCTCACCCTCCTGGCAGCCCTGCCTGTGACGGACCACGCAGTCTGTGTCCCCGTAACACTGAGCCTGGGTGCTCGGAGGTCCTGGCTGGAATCCCCGCTCCTTGGGAACAGACAGAAACCCCGGCTCAGAGAGGTTCATCAGCATGCCCGATGTTCCCGAGAGTCCTTGAGGGTCAGGGTCCTTGGGACACAGAGAAGACGGCCCCGCTCTCTGTCCCTGCAGCCACATGGCCCCCAGGGACACTCAGCACCAGCTTGGGGAGCTGAGCGGACACCACATCCGACTCCCTCCCCTGATCCCGGCCCTCCTCCAGGGACTCCCTGTCCTTGGCCTGGGACCTTTTGTCCCTGTTCTCACAGCTCCCCCTTGTCCTGAGGCTCAGCTTGCGTGTCACCTCCCTGGTCCCATCACGCTGTTTCAACATCACAAAATTCCCTCCTCTGCCTGTTTGGAAGGTGCTGCTGCCTGCCCCCTGCTCTGTGACTTGAGCCTCCAGACCCATCCACGGCGCGGGGCGGAGGGTGTGCGCGTGCACCTGACCAGGTGGGGCGGGGGGGGGTGCGCGTGCACCTGACCGGGTGGGGCAGAGGGATGGGTCCTGCCTCAGGTGCCAGGGTCTAGGGCGTGCCCAGGGGCTGGAGGGGGCCCATGACCTTCAGAAGCGGACGGCATGCGGACTGAGGTGGACACAGACACTGGGGCAGGCACAAGGCTGGAAGGGCTCTGGGTCGTCTGTGCACCCCCCATGCACCAAAAAACCAAACATTGGCTGTCGATCGTGACACACAGCAACCCCACGTGTCGAGTAGACCTGGGCCCTGGAGCGTTTTCAGTGGCTGATACGTTAGAGGGCGACGGTCAGGACTTTCTTCCAAGGCACCTCTGGCCAGACTCCAGCTGCTAATTTCTTGGTCAGTAGCTGAGCAGTTAAGCACATCTGCCGCCCAAGGACTCCTCCCTTCATGCTGCATATGGGGAAACTGAGGCCTGGGCCTTTTGTGTGTGTGTTTCAGGCCCTTGTCCAAGTGGCAGTGGGGCAGGTGATTGCCATGGAAAGCCTGTGGCTGCCTGCAGGAGGGGTCTCCCTGCTGGAGTCTCTGGAAAGGCTAGAGGCCTGGACCCGGGACAGGCTGAGGGACCTCCAAGGGTGGCCTTCCTTCCGAGGCTGATCCCCTGAGGGAAATGGCCAGTGAAGGCTGCCTGGGAGGCCTGGGGCCCCAATGCTGACATATGCCAGCAGCCAATGTGGCAGAGCATTCCTGGCATCTGGCTAAACTGAGGGTCCGTGATCAGGCTTGGCCACCGCCTCCAGGAAGGCCTCCGGAGAGCCCTAGCTTGGGCCCTTGAGACCCCCACTCCAGAACCTGACCACTCTGAGGAATGACTTTGCCTTGTGAGGACAGCTTTGGCTGGCCCTTTGTCTCCCCTTCCTCTTAACACAGGGCCTTGCAGGGATCTTGTTCACCTGGGATTCTGGAAAGAGATGTGTTCCTCTTGGCATCTCCACCTCCCCCTGCCTGGGTCGCTCCCTGAGGCAGCCTCAGCCCTTCCTTCTGCCCATGGTCAAGGCCCTGTCCCCTCTCTGGGCCTCGGTTTTCTCATCTGTGAAGTGGATCCAGTCAGAAGGCTAGCCAAGGCAGATGGTGGGCACTTGTTGGCCTGCCTGCCCCTCCTAGGTGTAGTTCAGCCCCACGGCCCTGCCCACCCAGGTCAAACACTGTTCCCACCACCCCTGGCCCTCGCCTCTTTCCTGCTTCCTGCTCCTGGCTGGGCTGGGCCCCTTCCACCAGTCTTGGTAGCAAATCCCTCCCCAGAAGGATGTGGGGAGGTGGGAAGAAGGCCACACAGTCATGAGGTGGGAGGAGGGAGGAGGAGACCAGGGACCTGGCCCCCCCCACCGCATGCACAGCCCACTTAAGCCTGGGTGCCTACACCCCCCGTCCCACTTCCCAGCCCACTGCAGGTGAGCCGTCTACAGGCCACGGAGCAGAGGGACCTGGCAGAGGTAGGGAGGGTTGTCTCCAAGCCTCAGAGCCACACTAGGACTCTGTGTGCCCCCAGCCGGGGCCCTGCCCACCGCACACTGGCGACGTCTGTCTCTGCCCCCACCCAGGACAGCAGTATCTGGGAGTGAGTGATGCTTCCCAACCTGGCCCTTCATCCTCACCATGTCCTGAGACAGCCGTCCGTACAGCCAGGTGGGCAGCCCCATGCCCTGTGCCAAGCCCCAGGCCTCCTAAGAGGGAGTGGTCTCCTGGTGCCACCGTCCCCAAGCTCTGGGGCATGTGTCTGGCTCTCATGCAGGTTGGGGTGCCCACGAAGGCATGGGAGTGAGGGGGTCCCTGCTGCTGGCACTGAGCCTGGGTTCCTGGCCCCCCAGCTGTGCATTGTGGGGGTCGTGCCCAGCCCCACCTTGCTCGGCCCTGAGCTCACGCACTGGGCTGAGTCCTTGATGAGCCCTTGCATGTGGTGCTGCTCTGCTGGCCTGGCCGTGCCTCAGAAGCCTGAGATGGGAGGGCAGGCCACTGCTGCTGTGCCAGGCTGGGCACAATGGACAAGGGTGCTGGACCTGAGAGACATGGGGCTCAGCACCCAGGCCCCTTGGGATGGTGGCCCTGCCCGGCCACCTGTGGGACTCCCGGCTGAGTGAGGCCTCTGCCCTGGTGGCTGGAGCCATGGCCCTCGCCCACTCAGGAGGCGGCAGAGTGGCTGGGCTGACCTCTCAAAGCCATGGCAGGCTGGCCTCACCCGCCCTCCCTGGGGCACGGGGCCTCTAACCCTTGTGGACTGTGGCCCAGGTGATGGTGACTGACTCCTGGCAGCTCCCAGCAACCAGCAGGTGCCCAGGAGAGCTCCTGGGGGGGGGCAGACTGGGTGGGGTGGGCGAGAGTCGGCCCAGCCAGTCCCACCCAATGCCCTCGGCTCTGGCTGTAGCCCTGCCTTCCCACCCTGGGGCTGCCCATGGCTCATTAGCCTCCGTCCAGGCTGGCTCCTGCCGTGGCCAGAACCCTGTCTCAGGTCGCCAGCCACCTGGCTCTGAGCTTGGGCCCCCAGAAGGGTCAGCTGGCCCGGCAGTCCTCCGAGCTCCTGCTCCACTGGGCTGGGGCTTCAAAGGTGCTCTGCCGGTAGGCCCAGTGTGGAGTTGAGGGCTGGGCTCTTCTGTGGGGCAGCTCCACCCAAGAACCCCTGGGGCAGCAACCGAGGGTAGGGGTGAGAGGAGCCAACACCTGCTGCTGGCTAGGTTCTCCTGGTGCTCCACAGCCCTCACCTGCCGGGACCCTCACCTGCCGGGACCCTCAGCTCCTGCAGTTAACCAGCCGGGCCTCACCTGCCAGGACCCTTGCCTCCTTGACTCTCACCAGCCAGGCCTCACTTGCTGGAGCCCTACCTGGCAGGCCCAGGGCATTGGCAAATGAATGGCATTTCTGACTGCTCTTCTGCAGTGGCCGTCCACCCACTAGACACCCTGCAGGGTCATGTCCGTGATCACTGGCCCCGCGGGGCCCAGCCCCACCTCTAGGAGGAGGTGACCTCTTCAAATAAATCACCAGGCCTTTTTCCGAGGCACGTCTGGGTGGGTTTGTACTGCCAACCTTCCAGCTAACAGTCGCATGCTTAACTGGACCATCCAGGGAATCAGAGCCCACTTCTGAGGGTTCCAAGACTGTCTTCAAGAAGTGGGGGAGGCCCTCTCGCCTGCCTGGCTAGGGTCTGGGAAGCGGCCCAGACTGGCACCGCACGCGGCAGCAGACAGAGGGGTGAGCAGCCCACCCCCACGTCCGGGCTCTGCCCACACAGGCTCCCCAGGGGCCCGGCTCTGCCACCTGCCCCCGGCCAGCACCCACGCCAGCTCTGCAGCCTGGACGCCTGTCCTTGGGGCTCTGGTCCCTCTCCCGAGCTCTCAGCCCTGTCCTGGCCTCCTCCCCTCCGCCTAGCAGTCACTGTCAGCCCCAGGACTGGACAAGCAAGGGAGCGCTGCCTCCTGGTGGCCACACCAGCCAGGGCACTGGTGGCCGTGTTGGGCTGAGCAGCGGTCCGGCAACCACACAGGTCGGACCTTAGCCCTGGCCTCTCATCATGCCCGTGACCTTGGGCGGAGCAGCAGGGTTCCCTGTCGTCCGCTCCTCTGTCCCACAGTGGCCACAGCTGCAACAGCGCAGCAGGGCCAGCCTGGACCAGGGCTCAGGACTCCAGCTGTGCCCACCCTCCTGGGTCCTGGCAGCCAGAGGCTCCAGCTGCATCCCGGCGTGGCCTGACCCCAGACCCGGACCTCGGTGTCCACATCTCAACGCTATCATTCTCCTGGGCCTCTCTCTGTCCTGCCCATGCTCAGCCCACACTTCCCTTCTTCTGGAAAATTTAGTTCTCAGAGGAGGCTGTGTCTGCCGGGGACCTCTCTGTGCCTGTGCGTTAGCCTGGATGACAGGCCGGTCCCGGGTGTTTGCCCTAGGAGTGGGGGCAGATTACCCAATGAGCAAGGTAAGCATGGGCTGGCTTGTGCTTACTGATCTGTAGTGGACCACCACCCACACGCTTCACCCCGTCTTTGATTTCACGTTGTCACTCCAGAATAGTAAGCAGCACAAGGAAGCCTGTGCTTACCTCGCTTCCTGGGTACCCCATCCCTGTCAGGGACTGTGAACGTGAAAAGGGCTTTGATTCCGTAGGAAGGTGCTGTGGGGTTTGGACAGAGAGTGGTGCCGCCCAGACCCAGGAGTCAGCACGGGCAGGCCCGTGTTCCCCTGCCTCCTGGGCACTCTGCCCTGCCTGGGAGGGGGCTGGGCAGTGGGCTGCTTCACACTGGACTCACCGTGCTGGCCCAAGACCCCTTCTTGTTACGGGAGCTCCCACACGGACACGGCATCCCTGGCGTGCACACACACACACGTAGCACACGCATACACACACATGCACACATACATATGCACACACAGGCATACACGTACCCCCCGTGTGTGCACCCCCCAAGTACCCCATGCTAATACCTCACCGTCCTCCTGGTTCTCTTGCTGCCGGCCAGGCCCTGTGGCAGGCTGTCTGCCCACAGCACAGCTCCCAGCTGTGGCAGCCTGGGTTGGTTCCTGGTACCACTTCTCCTGCCTCAGCCAGGCCCCTCCCAACGCCCTTCTCCCCACCCAGCCGGCCCCTAGCCTGGCCCTACCTGCCCTACCTGTCTGGCCCACCCTGCCAGCTGCAGGCCCTCTTCACCACGCCCTCTGTGCCCTGGATCTGGACCGGCGTGGCCACCCACTGGTCTGCCTCTCCTCTGGGTGGAGCAGAGGCTTTGGGGGTCCAAGATCTGGTGAAGGTTTTGCCCTGAGCCCTGGCCAGCTGCCGGCTTTGGGCAGGTCGCCTGCACCCCCACCTGCATGGAGGTGGTTGTTGTGGCCAGCTCCCAAGGCTGACCAGCCACACGCCGCCTTCCCCACCTGTCCCTGTCTGGCCCCAACACCCCAAGAGCAGCCCGTGCTGACAAGTCTGAGGGAGTCTTGGGACCAGCATGGCCACAAGGCTGATCACAGCCCCTCTGAATTGTGAGCAGGTCGCCCGGGGAGTGACCAGCGCCCCCGCTGCTGTGGGGCAGGGGCACCCCACTGTACAGATGAGGAAACAGGTCCAAGACACAGGCACGTGGCTGGCAGGTGGGGATCCCCGCTCACAGCATGCTGCCTGTGAAGGGGCCCACCCAATCCTCACCCCAGCTGTGGTGGGGGTCAAAGGGGCCGTGCAGGCCATGCCCAGCACTTGGTAGGTGGGAGTCCTGGGTCATGGTCGGGGTCCCTGGGAGACCACGTTAGGGCCAGGGTTGCTGGGGTCCTCCCTCCTCCCCAAACTCCTTCGCCCTCTGTCAGTAGCTTGGCCTCTCTCTTTTTCTCTCTCCCACCTTCCCTCCTTTTTCGAGGTGCCCTTCCATGGGTTCCGACTGCCAACCGTTCGGACTCCCCGTGGAGCACAGGCCTATCCCACACGCGAGGCAGTGCTGGGAGTCAGCACTGATTCAAGGGCAGCTGGTTCCCCTCTGCCTCCTCCCCCGCCCCAGACTCCACCGGGGCATCCTGGGCCCCCCTGGAGGACAGGGTCCTTGTGAGACGGCCCCACACGGGGGCCCATTCTGCAGGTGGCTCCAGCATCTCTGGTGCCTTCCCGGATCTGAGCCACCTCAACACAAGGCACGGTGTGCCCGTCTTCTCCTGGCAGTGCCCAACGACGAACCCATGACGACGGGGCCTCTGCCTCCACCCCCACTGGCCCCGAAGCCCTCCTGACGGCCAGCATCACTCCAGGGAGTGGAACTCCCGTGGCCGTGGGCTGTCTTACCCTGTGGGGTGTCTGTGAGATGTGGCTCCATGGGCCCCAGAAGCTGCTCAGGACGGTTCTCCGTATTCGTCAGCCCACTCCCCCGGCTCTGACTGACATGCAGGTCCACCTTGTGGCAGAAAATGCGACGAGCTGCCCTCGAGTCACGGCAAGCCCATGTATAACACACCGTGTGCCTGGCCCCGTGCCACCTTCACATCACTGTGCGCTTGTGTCCACTGCTGTGGCCACTGGGCATTCTAAGGCCTCCAACTGGGGCTGCACAAAAGCAGGGCAAAACCCACCCAACTGTGCCATGGAAGAAAGGCCTGGTAACATGCTTCCATGAAGATGATGGGCCACGGACCCCACTGGGCAGTTCACACGGATCCACGTGAGGGTCTCCCCTGCAGGAACCCCACGGGGCAGTTCACGTGGATTCGTGTGAAGGACTCCCCTGCCAGGACTGTGTGGGACGACGCTGTTGGGACCCCTCGGGACCCATGTGAAGGGCCCCCTTCGTCAGCTCATTCTTGGAAGCTGATTGCCAGGCCTTGGTTCCTCGTCTTAACCGGGAAGCTCTGCCGAAGCCTGTGCACCTCGGGTGGTCCTGCTGGTGAAACACAGTGGCATGGCTTCCTGCATCGGGTGGTCACACGCGAGCCAGCACAGCAGGATCGCTGCCAGACGGGTGGGGGCAGCAGAGGGGGGCACAGATCATCACTGTCAGGGGAGCCCACTGCACACTGGGCATGTCCAGCTGTGAATCTCGGGAACCAGGAGACGGTCTGACCGCTGGCAGGCAGCCTCCAGGAGTGAGGACTGCCACCAAGCAGCCAGCCTGCCTGCGGAGATGCCGGCTTCAGAGATCTCTTCACTGGAGCGCGTCTCTCGCTCCTGAGTCACCACAGCCGCGGCACTGAGTGCTCAGGGGAGCGGAGGGCCTTCTGCACCAGCCTGTGTCCTGATTAAACGGTGCGGGCTCCAGGGAAATGACAAGAGCCACCAGACGGCTCGGGCAGCTGTGAATAAGGGACGTAGGGAGGCAGCAGGGCCCCGGTCTCAATGAGGCAGGCGACCGTGGGGCTGGGCAGAGGACACAAGCCTGGGGCCACGACTCATCACCTGAGCTGCTCACCTGGCCCTTCTGAGCCTCAGTCTTCTCATAACCTGCTTGTGAATGGTGGCCACAGGGGTTCAATTAGATGGTGTGGCCACTGCCGGGCCTGGCTCCACAGAGTCGCCTTGACAGAGGTCACCAGGTCAGAGCCAGGTGGAAGCGTGCATGGAGAGCTGTCTTTGGTGTTGCCGGCTTCAGAGGACAGGCTGTCTCTCAGCCAGCTGGGAGTCTGCGTTCAGGGCCCACGGTCTCTGCTCTGCAGCCCATGTTCCTGCACGTGGGTCTACACTCCCTTCTCTGTCTCTACGTAGCCCCTCATAACCAGGGCTTTGCACCTGTCCATACGGTTCTGGCGTACACAAGGGCCATGTATGCGTTGCATAGCAACCAAACCTGTTGCCGTGGTATTTTACCCCAAGTAGCAGACAGAGCGGTCCTGCTCAAAGGTAGCGGCTGAGCACACCACCTGGGACGTGTGCAGCTCTCCGGTGTTGCGCCAACGGTCTGATCTCCCACAGCAGCTCCTGGAACTATCAGGAGGGACGGCGGCAGGACTTTCTGAGAGCCACGCTGTGGGCGGGACTCTGGAGCGTAACACTCGCTGCCACCTCTGAGCGGCCCACTGTTTCTGACTCGCCGGCTCACTGGTGGTGCCCCCACAGGCCACAGGGCTCTCAGGGCTGACTTTCAGGAGACCACCAGCCTTTCTCACACAGTAACCGGGGCAACTTGAACCTCCAACCTGCAGTGAGCAGGTGCGTCCTGACCCTAATCACTCCTGAGTTATATCAAGGACAGACAGACAGATGCACAGGGAGAAGACCCCCAGACAGACCCCCAGGCCCCACACCTAGGAGCCCAGGAATGCAAGGACCACCAACAGCCACCAGAAGCTGAAACGGACAGGAGCCCCGTCCTGCACTCAGATCCCCGCCCCTGAACTGATATGTAGCCTGTGGGACTCTCAGCCCTAGGAGACTAAGCCACTGCCCCAACAGATGCCCCTCGCCCTGGTGGAACCCAGGCCAGCAGGGTGACGTGTGTCTGTTCCCCTCTCGTGAGGACATGGCTCCTGAGACTGGGGTCTGTGCCCTAGCCCCAGCGCCGTAACTGGTGCACCATAAAAAATGTGTCGAGTGAGAGTTAAGGGCTGCCAGGTTCCCAAGCATCCTAGAAGGCCCACAGGAACAGGGGCAAGGAAGCAGCCATGCACCAAAAGGAAGAGGACTAAGTGTGTGTGCAGAACGGCCTCCCAGGGCTCCAGCTTCTGCCCACAGGCTTTCCGCCGACCTGTGGCTAAACTGAGCTTACACCGCGTGGCTGAGCCACCTCAACACTGTTAGGAAAAAAAGTGAAGTATTTTGGATACATATTTATTTTTGATAAAAAAAAAAAATTCCTCCCACAACGGGCACTGCACACCGAGGGCTGTGAATCATGCCTCCTGAGTCACCCTTTCGATTCTCAAAGATATGTGATGATCCTAATGAGAGTCATTCACCACTCTCCCAGACACATGCCACTCCTCTCCCCACCCAAGGGTGAGACTAGATATCAGAGTGGAGCCTGCCCAAGGCCTGAGTGCTGGTGGCTCAAGGGCTGTGGCAGAGGAGTGCCCCCCGCCTTCTGTTAGTGTCCGGCGCCATCTTCAAACCCTCACAAGTGGGCCTGAGTCTCCCTTCGTCCTCCTGGCAAGCAGCAGGCTGGCCGCAGGGTTGGGTCCTGAGGCCCTCACCACACCTGGCACGTGCGGATCACCTCCTGCAAGGCCTTCAGCCCCTCTATGCTTCTGTCCTTCATGGCCACAGCCAGGAGGACCGCTCTGTTGCCAGCTTCTTGGGATACGAACGTCACCAGGTTCTTGGCAAAGACGTGGATGAGAGGCTGGTGGATGGAAGGGGAGGGGACCACTTGAGTGGCAGAGGCCAGTTCTTTTTTTTTTAGTGCCTTCATTAAGTATCCCTCAGGCACCCAGACGGGCTTCCCACACCACCATTAAATCACCAAGTGATAATCCGATGCCACTGCGATTCAGGGCTCAACGAGACACTCGGAACACGCCAGTCATAAACTAACCACTGAGGAGGCGTCATTAAACTCATTCCCTTGGTGCCTCCTTCCGAGTCCCCTGCCTCTGATCTGCCAAGACTCAGCAAGGAGTCCGGAGAAGGGACCTCTGTCACATCTCACCAGCGCTATTTCTAGAACAGAGCATGGGCAGCCACTCGTTAATGGTGCGTGTCATGACAGGGTCATACAAGGAAGAGGCACATGTTAGAATCCACACTTGGACCTGCCTGCTGGGTAAGATTCTAACGGGCTGGGACAAGCACTCACCGAGGACCTGTGGGCCAGCCCTAGACCCAGAAAGGCCCCAGGAAACGTGCACTGTAGGGTGGCTGGCCCTCCACCTGCCCCAAGGTCTTATTGAGAAACGAAAGCCACGGAAGAGGATCCCCTATCCCTGACCCTTTACCTCATCCTGCCCGAGAAGGACTCTGGTGGTAAGCATGGGTTTGCTGATGTCACTGGCCACTTCGCTGGGCTCCAGGGAGACCAGGGTCCCCATCTTTCCGAACTGGGTCACTACCACCAGGATGTGGCTGCTGAAGGCCGTACACACCACCTGGGTGGGGACGCCACACAACACTTCTCTTCTCTGCTTGGAGACCACCAATGGCATCCCTTCCATGGCTGAGAGTCTTCGAGGGCAGCTTTAGTTGATGCTACAAAGAACATCAACAACAGAAAGGAGTACGTCAGCCAGGCAGGCCCAAGACACCTTGGGAGGAGTTGTCCTAGGGAGGTACCACTGGGTATCAGAGTAGAGACCCAAGTGGCTACCGGTCCATATAGATTGTACCTGGAGTCCCTGGGTCATGCACACAGCCAACGTGCTCTGCTGCTCAGCTCAATCTAACCCAAGCCGAATCTCCCACCACCCAGATGGGGCATCTCTGAGTCCATACAGAGGCACCTTGGAGTAAAAGCCTGATGAACCGTTTTCAAAAACTCAGCCATTGAAAGCCGGTGGAGCAAAGTTCTACTCCGACCCACACGGGGTCGCCGGGAGTCAGGGCCCACTTGATGGCAACTAGTCTGGACTTTTCGTGTGTACATAAAACGAAACCCACTGCCAAGAGTTGATGCCGACTCATAGCAACCCTATAGGACAGAGTACAACTGTCACACGGGGTTTCCAAGGCTGTCAATCTTTCCAGAAGCAGACTGCCTCATCTTCTTTCTGCGGAGCGGCTGGTGGGTTCGAACCACCAATCTTTCAGTTAGCAGCCCGATGCTTTAACCACAGCACCACTGTAATACAGCAAAATAAATACACTGGATTCTCTGGGTGGTGCAAAAAACAGGCTGCAAACCAAAAGATTAGGGGCTCAAATCCATCCAGAGGGGGCTGGGAAGCGACGCCTGCTGGGAGTCAGAGCTGACTCCCGGCTGCAGCCGCTTTTTTAAATCCTGGGATGGAACCTTTTGGATCGGTTGGTCAGACTCATTCACAGGCTCACAAAGAATGCAATTGTCAAATCGTCTCCCGTGTTTCCGGGCAGGCGAAGGCGCCCCTTCCTCCCCCGCAGCCTTGCCAGCCTCCCGCTGCTACGGATTGCCTTTGAAACTGCACGCTGAGCCTAATGGCACTCGCTGACATCATCACACAGCCGGGGCCAGCACCTCCGCCCTTCTGCTAGTCTGCAAAATGAGTTTCCACTTTATTTGCTTTTGGAGACATCCCCGGTCCCAAATGGAATTATCCACACCTACGTTCAGGGGCGAGGAGGAGCAGAGGGATGGAGGAGAGACAGGCGCAGAGACCCAGGAGTTAGGCACCCAGAGAAAGAGACGCGAGACGCGAGGCAGGGGAAGACCGGCGTGAAGGGACTGCGGTCTAGGGATGAGTGATCCAGGGACCGGGGTCCAGAGGCGGCGAGAAACGGGGCTGGAGACAGACTCGCGGCTGAAGGCCTGGGGATGGGGGGTCTAGCGCCGGGCCGCGGCAAGATGGCACCCCACCCTCCCCGGGTCCCCCGCGGGCGGCCCAGGCCCGCTGAGCACCCTGTCCGCCACCCTATCCGCGCTCACCCGCGCCCGCGCCCGGAAGTGACTCAGCGTGTGCGACGCGGCCCCGCCCACTCGCCGGGCCCGCCCCCAGCCTAGGCCCACCCAGCACCCCTGCCTTCAGCCCACTCACCGGCCCGCCCATCGCATCCGGCCGCCTCCGCCGGAAGTGCAGGATGAGACTTCCGGTCCCCGGCTCTCGGGCTGTCCGGGTCGCGTCAGCAGCTTCGTGCTCCCATGGGTGCCCGCGCTGGGATGCACCGGGCGCCTTAGCGCATGTTCCGCGGGCCCCAGGTCCCGGGTCCTCAGTGAAGGCGTCTTGGGCTTCTTCGGAGGGGTATCCCCAGGTCCCTGGTCGCGAGCCTTCGCAAGTGGGCGCGGGAACCCTTTGGGAGGGCTTCTCCAGGACCCCGGTAACAGCTCCCAGGGGCCCGTGACCCGCAGTGACTCCCGCAGTCCCTGGAGATCAGGCATCCGGTGCTAACCCGAAGGTTAGCGGTTCAAACCCACCAGCTGCCCCGCGGAAGGACGACGGGCCCTCTGCTTCCGGAAAGCTTTATGGCCTCGGAAACCCAGTGGGGATCGCTGTGGTCGGAGGCGACTCCGCGGCAGGGACTAGCTGCCTGTGGGGCGTGTAGCTCAGAGCCGGTTTTGGGGAGCCCACGCCAGCCAGAGCGGGAGTCACGTGACTGGGGCTGGCTCAGCGCGTTTGGGTGCCAGACTCTGCTGAGTGCTTGGTGTGAGTTCGAGTTCTCAGAACACTCTTCTGAGTAGCAAAGGGCTGCTAACCAGAAGGCTGGAGGTGTGAGTCCGCCCGGACGCACCTCGGAAGAACGGCCTGGCCTCCCGCTTCGAGAGATCCTGTGGCGCTGGCGCCGGTGCCACGAGCGGGAATGGCCTGGACTGGCACTCTGTCCCCATTTTACAGACACGTCCAGGTTCAGACTGCTTGTCCGATAAGGGGTAGCTCTGGGCTTCAGACCCGTCCCCCTCATAACTGCTCCTGACGTGCTTAGCCCCCACAGGGTCATTTCCGGTTCTTCCCAGGGACCCTACCCCAACTGCTCATCTCCAAGCGGGAGGTTTTACTGGAGGGTGGGCAGATGTTGGAGGAACTAGAGCCTTGCGATCCTTCGGGGTTAACACACCTTGCAGACACCACACTCAGGAGCCTTTCTGTGTGTTTCGGGACAACTGTCATGCGGTATT
>NW_006921593.1:15816020-15828432 GCF_000298275.1 Orycteropus afer afer | reverse complement strand
TTAGGGATCTGGGGCATCCCTGTTGCCTTTGCTCCCCGGTTATAATTTAATATCCTTATTCAATCCAAGTTAAGTCAGATGGAGCATGCTCTTACCAAAAATTATTTCTGGTGGCCTAAAATGACTAGGCATGCAATCCAAAATGGTACACAGAGACACATAAGAATCAGGACGTTTGTTCTCGAGGTTCCTTAAAGCCAGGACACAAAGGCACAGATGATGAGCTTCATGGTCCCAGTCGTCAGAAAGGAGGAAGCAGATCCATTTCTCAGCAAAGTATATGTTCTCATTGGTTCTCAATTTAACATATTCACCCACAAAAGGAAAATTGCCAGTGTATTACTTACCACATGAGACCTTCACAAGGCCCGCTCACTTGTACTCACCTATTTGTGCATTTTGTCTGTAGGCAGGAGGATAGGAGAAGTCTGACAAAAACCAAACAGATATACAATCCTAAGATAAACTCACCATTTTATGAGGAGGGATGCTGAAGAACAAGGTGGACAGCATTTTGATGAAACAAGCAAACACGCAAAGGCTTGTCTTTGGGCTGCTTTTGCCTACGTCTTTGATGAAGGCTGAATTTGAGAGAAATGAAAGGTGGGAAGGGTGTTCTCGACTCAGGTAGTGATGGTTCAGGGAGATGGCTTCCTGGAGCTTAAATGGATGTGTGTGCAGAATTTAAATACTTAGAAGAGTGGGTGATAAACCTTTTCTGCTGTAAGATGTTTTCTAGTGCAGGAGGGCAGCTGGACTACAAGGGGAAACCCTTCCAGCAAAGCCACTTAAGATCGGAACCTCATAGGAACAGGGGCAGTTGTGGGGGAGAAGTGTTTGCTCAAGAAATTAAAAGAAGAAAAGGAAATATCTTGAACTTGTTTCATATTCCAGAAGTTTTCGAGTATGAATGCAATGGTCATCTACAGAGCCAACGAATAAACTGAGTGTCGAGGGGGGACAGGTCATCATTTTACAACACATTGTGTGTTAGCCCAGTATGCCCTTCTTCACATGGTGTGTGATTTTCCCCACTCCACCTATAAAGAAGATTGGTTTTACTAAACTGCCGGGCATGCTCACTTTCCTCCAGAGCCTCTCTTAATCTGTTGCTGTTCAGATCATTTCTTGATGTGCGTCCTGTCGTTAGCCTTGTCGGTTTCCTTGGTCTCAGTGGCTGTAATTGCCAGTGGCTCTGGGCTCGATCTCTTCATTCCCCAACAACACATCATTGGCCTCCTGAAGTCTTGCATCTTTGTGGCTGAATTGCAAAGGACTCCCACCCTACTTCCCGAGACTATTTCCAATCCTTTCAGCTTGAAAGGGGGAAGGTTCTGGAGCTACACCAGGAGGGATATTTGAGTGAGGCCAAGATCTTGTTTTAAGAGGATTTTTGTGTTCCTTTGCAGCCTCATAACAGTAGGGTCTCAGATAACCTGGTCTTCAGATCATGAGGACCTCCTGGGTAGGATGCTGTTGGGATTTAGAATCAGCCTCTTTGGCCCTTACTGATTGTGTGACTCTGGGCAGCTTGCCCTCTCAGCCTGTTTTTCCACTTAAAAATGGAGATTGCACACCCTCTCTGGATGAAAAACCTCAAGAAGATTGGAATAGAAGGGAAGTTCCTCAGTATGGTTCAATGTATGTATGAGAAACCAACAGCTAACATTATCCGTAATGGGAAGGATGGAGAGCTCGTCCCCTTAAAGCAGGCGCAAGACAAGGGTGCCTGCTGTCACTTCTGTTCAGTGTTGTACTAGAAGTCCTAGCCACAGCAATAAGACAAGAAAAAAAGAAGACATGAACAGAGCAGGGAGAAGTGAAAACAATGTGTAAAGATGGAGGTAATTCCCCTTCATCGTAGGATTAAGTGAGGTGGCCTGTGCACAGGGTTCACGCTGGAACGTCGTAGGCTTAGCTGTTAAGCACGTTATTGGTTAGCTCTTCTTCCCATCCTTAAGTGAATGGAATCCTGGCACTCTGCCAGGTGAGTAGCAGTGTGAGTGCAAGTCAGCCCTCGCAGCTTGGGAGGAACTCATATGCAAGGTGGTTTGTTGCTCTTGACCCACACGGCCTGAGCTTCCCAGAACTCACAGGAGCCTCTCTCCAACCTGCTGGGAAGGTGACCCCCAGGCTCTCTAGGGGGAGCCCAGAGTCTGCCCCGGTAACCATCTTGTGGGCACTTTGTGTAGGTTAGGCCTTCCCGACTTGTCCCTAGGTGTTGCTGCCCTGCAGTGATAGGTAGAGGTGGCTTATGTGAGGCCCATTCTCATCTCAGCCAGGTTTGGGAAGGGGCTGGTTAAGAGCTGCATTCGTGATGTGGACGTTCCCACAGGTTGCTCAGAGGAGAGCTGTGCTCTGTGCGGTTTGCAGTGGTGGTTTCTCAGATCATCGGACCTTTCTCCCGAGGCAGCTCTGAGTGGACTCGACCCTCTGACTGTTGGGCCAGGTGGCCGTGTGGAGATGCACCTGCAGGCTGAGAGCACCAGGAATGGCCAGGGACCACTGGAGACTGGAAGAGACAAGGCAGTGTTCTCCCCTGGAGCCTTCAGAGAGACCACAGCCCCACTGACACCTTGACTTTGGACTTCTGGCCTCAAGAACTGGGAAGCTGTGTTTCTGTTGTAAGCCACCCGGTCTATGGTGCTTGGTTACGACAGCCCTAGGAAGCAGACAGACTGGGTGGGGAAAGTGGAGCCCGCCTCCCACCAGGTCTGTCAGTTCTTGCCTGCAGAGTTGCCAGGGTCGAGGAAGATCTAGAGAGAGGGCAACAGGTGAGCCCGATCACTCTGCTGGCCTCGTCTCTGCACTTGTTTCTGCTTGCTCAGAAGTTTATACCCTAATACAAAATGATCTGGCCTTACCCCTTATCTGTCCTTCCTCTGGTCTCTGTGTCTCTTATCTTTTTGTAAGAAAACCATTCCAATGGATCAGGACCCACCCTACACCAGCATGACCTCATGGTAACTCTAACATCCCCAAAGACCCTGTTTCCCAACATGGCCATGTGCACAAGGACCAGGGTTAGGATTTCAACGTGTCTTTTTAGTGGGATGAACTTCGACAGGCCTCATCATTGCCTTTTTTTTTTTTTTTTTTTGCCTCCAACTGGCTGTGACTTAATCTTGTGGCCTTGTGTGTGAAAACGCGTGGCATAGTGTCCCTCCCACAGTGGCTGCAAAGACCCTTGAATAAATACAACAATAGCAAAAAGCTTTTGAGTCAATTCCAACTACATGGGGACCCCATGTAGCAGCCTAGAAATAGAATTAACTCTAATTGAAGGTTCCATAGGACAGGAGGAGGGGCTCTGGTGGCATAGTGGTTAAAGCATTCGGCTGCTAACCAAAAAGTCAATGCTTCAAACCCACCAGCCACTCCGTGGGAGACAGGTGCGGCAGTCTGTTTCCTTAAAGATGGCAGTCTTGGAAACTATGGGGCAGTTCTACCCTGTCCTGTAGGGTTGCTGTGAGTCGGAATCGACTTGACAGCAGTGGGTTGGTATAAGACAATTGAGCATTGCTCAGTTTTTTACAAAAAAATGTACCGAACAATTTACTTTATGATGATCCAAGTTGGGTGTGTGAAGGGGGTGGAGGCAGGATACAAGAAACATTTGCCACTGAGGTTTTTGGAGGAAAAGATTAAATGCAACCAATTTAAAACTCGATGTATTTTATTACAAAACAAAACCCAGGGTTGTCTATGGGAAATTCCAAACTTTCCCAAGGGAAATTAACAAACACCATTAAAACCGAATCCAGCTGATAAGGATAGGAGGCGGTTGGTGGGAAAGGGGCGGAGCATCCTCCCAGGGAGCCCGTGGAAACCACAGCTGAGTGTGAGTGGCCTGCGGCTCGGGGAGGGGGTGAAGCTGCAGTTGTCCCCCGTGCTCCGTGGTGTTTCCCTGGGGGTGTGGGGTGGATAGTGTCCCCAAAAGACACATCGAAGTCCTGACCCCTGTACCTTGCACATGGCCTTGCTTGAGCTTCGCTTTTGTTACCAGTTGAGTCCAACAAGGTCAGAGCAGGCTGGGCCCTAGCCCTAATCCCTTCTCAGGGGAGTCTTAGAAAACAAAGCAAAGTCCTTTCTGGGGAGTTCCCTGACTCAGGGGCCCAGACTGTGCTCTGGTTGTTGCGCTCAGTTGCCACCTGAAAGGCTGGAGGTCCGAGTCCAACCAGAGATGCCTCAGCAGACAGACCTGGCAATCTACTGAAAACTCAGCCACTGAGGACCACGTGGAAAGGGGTTTGCAGACACACAATGGAGTAGTACTCAGCCCTAAAGAGAAACGAAGTCCTGATGCCACCACAGGGACCAGTGTTTCATTCTTATATGGGAGGTGGTGAGCTCCCAGCCTTTGGAGGAATTCAAATCGAGATAGGTGGTCATCTGGGGTGAGGAACGGTAACACGGGTTTCTGCCTTTTGGAGGTCAGACTCGAACAGTTGTTTTGTTTTTGGACTCAGAGTTTCAAAGGCCTTTCTGATTGGGTGTCTGTAGCTCTGTGAATCCCTACGTGGTGCGAAGTCAAGCACTGGGCCACGAACTGTGAGGCTAGGAGTTCAAATCACCCAGGTTCCTCAGAAGAAGGGTCTGGCAGCTTCTGAGGAACCACAGCCTGGGCTTTTCACACCTGAAGTCAAGCCAGAGCCAATCACTGCAGGGGGTGCTACCAAATCCCGTCACAATGTCCGAGCACAAAACCCAACCCAAACCCAAACCCGAACTCACAGTGTTAAGTGGAACTCCTTTCGTCACTGGAGGGAGTATAAAATACTGTGACTTGGAGACCAGCTCAGCTGTTTCTTCTCAAGTTAAATGTGCATCTGTGGCATGACTCGGCAACCCGTGTCCCACGCAGGTTCCCAGGGAGATGGACACGCACGTTCACATGCAAACGGCATGATTGCGGATGGCGGCTTTATTCGTTACTGCCCCAAATTGTAAACAACCCAAATGTCTTCAACAGATGCAGGACTCAGCCAGCTCTGGTGCATCGTGAGTGGAATGGTAGCCATAAAGACTGTGCTGCTGGAGAAAGATGGCAGGCTTGGTAAAGGGGAAGGTCGGTGAGAAAGAGGGAGACCCTCAATGGGATGGACGGACACAGTGGCTGCGACAGTGGGCTCAAGGATGACAGCAGTCGTGAGGCTGGCAGGGCTGGGCAGTGTCTCATTCTGTTGGATGTGGCGTTGCTGTGAGTCGGGGCCGACTCTCACCTGACAGCATCACCACCACCAAGTGGGAGGTTCTGATACAGCTCGCAGGAATCTCAGAGTGAAAAATAAACCCAGAAAGTAGGAAAGAGGCTGAGCACAAAATCTCAAATTTTATGTGCCCTGTATTGAATCATGTCCTTCAAAAATACATGTCCACTTGGCTGGGCCATGATGCCCAGTGGCTCAGCAGGTCTGTGATGGAATCATCATCCCCTCCGATGTGATCTGATGTGAGCAGCCAATCAGTTGTCAGGGGATTGGGGTGAGATGCACCCCCCTTACTCAGGTCAGAGCCCTGATCCTGGGTAAGGGGAGTTTCCCTGGGGTGTGGCCTGCGTCACGTTTATCCTACAGAGACAAAGGGAGAGAGAAGTGCACAGAGAAGTAGGGACCTCAGGACCACCAAGAAGGAAGAGCCAGGAGCAGAGCATGCCATTCGAACCTGGGGTCCCTGTGCTGGGAACCAGCTAGACACAGAGGAGGATTGATGTCAAGACGCACGGAGAGTTCCATGGGATGCTGGGCCCACAGGTGTTGAAAGGAGACAAAGACCTTCCCCCAGAGTCGACAGAGAGGGAGAGCCTTCCCCTAGAGTTGGCGCCCTGAACTTGGACTTCTGGCCTGCTAAGCCGAGAGAGGATAACCAGGTTTGTTAGAGCCTTTCTGTTACAGCAGCACTGGCAAACCGAGGCATCGTAGGACCTCATTCGTCCAACATTTGGAGGAAAACGAGGGACAGGAAACAGACCAGTGGCTGCAGGGGTGCTGAGGGCATGTTCTGGGGTGACACACCGCTGTATCCTGACGGTGGTGGTGGTTACGTGACTGCATTGGTCTACACTCTTAGGGGATATAAATAAAACTGAATAGCAAACAACGCCAGCAACAGAACAACAGACCTGAAGGCAGAGCCCTCCAGCCCAGAGCTGGCCCTCTCCTGAAATTAAGGCCCATCCTTGGTCCCTCTCCAAATGCCTTCATGTGGCTACAGGTTCTCAGTCTTTTGCCTGGCTTCACAGATCCCGAACATAAAATTGTTTGTTTCCTGCCCCCAAGGAAATTCACCCCTGCCCCTTCTCTTTTCTATGTGAGCCTTAAGGAAAGGGAGTAAGGAGTAGGGACCTACTTGAGAAGCTGGATTGATTGCAGACTGGGGTTGGAGGCCCCTGCCCTGCAGCCGGAGGGAGGTGGACATGGAATGAGAACAAGCCAGTGCAGGTGTGTGGTCACGGGGAGCAGGCTGGGGGGCTGTGAGGGGTCATAGGGTGAGGGCATCTCCCTCAGGAATCATCATCTTGGCTGCTTCCTGACTGGAGGTGAGCCTACCAGGTGGATGGAGGACAGGTGAGGAGGAGTCTGGAGCCAAGGAGTTCAGACTCACTATGCACCTTTGTTGTTCCTTTAAAGATTATTGTTGTTTTTGTTAGTTAACCTGTTCATGCGGTAGAATATTCCAGACCCACAGTCTATAACAGATGCTGCCAGTGGCTTGCCCATGTATCCTTGCCCTCAACACCTCATGCATGCAGGTCTGGTTTCCACTGCTAACACCTGCATTTCTTTGCTGGGGGCTTTCTGTAATAGTGCTGAAGCCATATAGCCATCCTTCAGCCATCCATCCACCCATCCATCCACCCACCCACTCATCCATCCATCCATCCACCCACTACCTACCCATCCATCCATTCATCCAGTCATCCATTCACCCACCCATCCACCCACTCACTCATCCACGCATCCATCTACTCATCCATCCATCCACTCATCCATGCATCTAGTCATCCATCCACCCACCCACTCATCCATGCATCCACTCATCTATCCATCCATCCATCAACCCACCCACCCACTCATCCATCCATCCATCCATCCATCTACTCATCCATGCATCCACTCATGTATCCATCCACTCACTCATCCATCCATCAACCCACCCACCCACTCATCCATCCACCCATCCATCCACTCATCCATCCACCCATCCATCCACTCATCCATGCATCCACTCGTCCATCCATCCACTCATCCATCCACCCACCCACTCATCCATCCACTCGTCCATCCATCCACTCATCCATCCACTCATCCATCCATCCACTCATCCATCCACCCACCCACTCATCCATGCATCCACTCATCTATCCATCCATCCATCAACCCACCCACCCACTCATCCATCCATCCACTCATGCATTCATCCATTTTTCCAACCAAGAGAAAAGACATGTTTGGTTGTTCACTGATTTTCTGCTTCAGTCTGGGCCCACAGGCCCTCCAGGCACCCAGCAGCCCACTGCAGGGATAAGACAGGCGAGCAAACAGCTTCCAGACAAGGCACAAATACCCAGTACCCTGTTGCCATGGAGCTGGTCCCAGCTCGCGGTGCCCTCACGCAAGGCTGCTCTGTGGGGTGTTCTTGGCTGCCAGCTTTATAGAAGCAGACCACCAGGTCTTTCTTCTGCAGTGCTCTTGGGGGGGGGTAGGTGCACAGAAAACCCAAACTCAAACCCCTGCCGTTGAGTTGATTCTGTTTAGGACAGAGTAAACTTGCCCCACAGGGTTTCCAAGGCTGTGAGTTAACTCCAGCTCCTAGTGACCCTGATTGGGTTTCCGAGGTGGTAAATCTATGGAAGTGGACTGCCCCATCCTCCTTCTGAGTTTGAGCCGCCAACCTTCTGGTTAGCAGTCAAATGCCTTAGGCATCGTGCCACCAGAGCTCCTTACAGGTTCATAGTCAAGTGCACCTTGTTTGCGCCCCCCATGGAGCTGCAAGGCCGGGGCGGGATCAGGCGAAACAGTCACAACCCCACCTCTCAGACAGACGAAGAGGCGATCATCCCACAGGCAGAAAGGAACGGCTGTGACGGAGGCCGCTGCGGCGCTGTAAGCACCGGGCCCTGCGAACACCAGTGTGAACAAGACCGCTGTGACACGTGTCACGGAGTCATGTTGGGGAGTGTGGTGGGAGTTAGGTGGGACTTGGGTTTCCATGTTTACATGTTTAGTTGCATTTTATAACCAGTATATCAGAAATAAAATATCAAAAATACAAAAATCAGAAAAGAAGGAAAAGTTGGTGCAGCCGCTGCAGGCTGGATGTCTTGCCCCATGTAGAGGCGTCCACAGCCCCTGAGGGAGTCTGGGATGGGAGCTACGAGGGGTGCAGGCAGGGAGACAGCCAGGAGGGCCCCCAGCTCCTGGGGAAGGTGGGTGGAGAGTGTGGCGAGGACGTATTACTGGCGAGCACCCCCGGGGGGCAGCAGAGGCCACAGAAAGTTCTTGCTGTGTTGAGCTGGGACTAGGTCCCCACAGGGCACCGGTGGGGCCTAGGCTGCCTCGCTTTCCTCACTACAGTGCCCTGGGGTGAGGGCCCTCCTCCTCCCGCTGGTGGGCTCCCACCACACCCTGGACAGGCTGCCCCAGTGCCCACTAAGTGGCCTGTGTCCTCCCAGGGGGCCGGGAGCCGCCTCAACCTCTCTTGTCTCTGTCTGTCTCTCTCTCCATCCATCCAGTCACCTAGTCCAGGCTCTGCGTCCTTTGACACCTGTACTGATGTCTCAGATCCCTGCTGAGCCCGTCTTGTGGCTCTGGCCACTGCCGGGTCCCAGGAGGTGCCGACATAGCCCTGGGTCCGTGGTGCACGTGGTGGTGGGATCACCAATCCGATCACGCCCCCCTCACCAGCCGCTGCCACGGGGCCCCGCCACCCAGCGACTCCCCGTGGGTCGGAGGGAACCGTGCCCGGAGGGCTTTCACGGCTGAGTTTCCGGAAGGAGATTGCAGGCGTTCCCCCAGGCGCCGCTGGGCGGGCTCGACCCTCCGTTTGGGTGAGCAGCTGGGTACTGTCTGCACCACCCGGGACTCAGGGTGGGTTGCCCAAAGCTGAGTCGAGGGAAATGCAAACTGGATGATTATTGCGACCTGCCGGCTGCTGTGTGGGCATGCTGGCCGCTGGTCCCCATCAGCGCCCCTCCCCAAGGCCCCAGGCTGCTCTTGCTACTCCGGGGGCCCTCCCTGACTTGAGGGGGAACCCTGTGGCCCTCCCCACCAGTGCGTTCCTGCTCCCGCTTCTCTCCTCTCCACCATGCTGTGACCCAGTGGGGCCGCTCACTGCACTCATTCACGCATGCAGCAGGTATTATGGAGTCCACACTGACTACCACCCATGGATGGGAGGCCCGACTTCCAGGGGAGACCCCCCAAGGAACAGGGTGGGCAGGTTGATGCTGACAGCTGGAGGGGAGATAAATTCGGAGATGGGCGGCTTCCTTGGCCTCTGAGGCCACTGCTGCACCTGGGATGAGCCTGGGGCATCCAGTTGGCTCTAGGCCCCCTCCTCCAGGAAGCGTTCCCAGCCCACATGACAGTTGTCTGAAGGGCGGCTCGGCTGTCAGTCACACGGTCCTGTGGTGGCGTAGCCACTGTGATGCTCAGCTCCGGGGTTTGGGGTTTACTCTCCTTCCCATCCCAGCCTGCCTTGTGTGGGGGACAAGGCAGACCCCCCCATCCTCCCAGTGCCCAGCCTGGGCCTCCTGCCCACCAGGCGGCCATCAGGATTCACAGCTGTGGACCCGTCTGTTCCCTCTCTCGTCTCTCTGTGTCTGCTGATGACCATCGTCCTGCCGGCCATCCATCATTCTGTCCTCGGTGCTGCCGCTGGGAGAGATGAATTCTCTTGATGGCGTGTAGAGTTTCCACTGCCTCCTCTCAGATGCAACCACTCACCTGTTGACACTCCACCTTGTTTGCAGGTGGCTCCTTCTGACCCTGTCCAGTGTCATACCCCGCAGACAGTGAGCACCAGCGGCTCCCAGCCCCACTGCCAGGCACTGCTGGGTATGGCTTTTCTGAAGATACACCAGGTTGTGAGGAGCCATGATTCAACTTCAATTTGTGGTGAGTCCATGTACAACAGAACCAGCGTTTCCCGGTCCTGAGCCTGTTGTCGCAGCCGTAGTGTCGATCCCTCCCAAAGGGTGTTCCTCCTCTTTGCTGACCCTCGACGTCACCAAACGCGGTTTCTGCAGTAAGCAAAATGAACTCTTGCAACCCTCGCTTCCAAGGGGCACACCGGTGGTACTCCCGAGAGTGACTTGTCTGTCCCGGCAGCCCGTGGGGCGTGCAGTACTCCTCGCCAATGCCACAGCTCACAGCCATCAATCTTTCTTCTGTCTCCCTTGTTCACTGTCCAGCTTTCATATGCACGGAGGCGATTTAAAAGACCATGGCTTGGGCAGGGAGTGCCTTGGTCGCCCAAGCGACAGCTTCGCTTTAAAGCAGTCATTGCAGCTCACTGGCTCAAGTCAGATCAGACAGTATCTGTCCTGTCGTGTCTGGCTTACTTCACGCAGCATCAGGGTTTCAAGGCTGTGGCAGGCATCGGGACTTCATCCCTCTTGATGGCTGAATAATATTCCGCTGTGGGAACTGACCTCACTGTGGCTGTCCGTGCGTCTGTCGAGGGTTCTGGGTCCTGTGAACAGCGCTGCAGTGAGCTTGCTGCGTCTCCGTCTGCTGCATCCTGCCCTCAGCTCCCTTGGCTGGGTCCCCAGGAGAGGAATTGCTGGGTCATACGGTGATTCTCTGCTTGATTCTTTGAGGAGCCTCCAGCCGCTTCTGTCAGCTGAGGGAGAGGAGGCCAGGCAGCACCTTCCAGCTCTGAGAGGGCAGAGAAATCCCCGAAGCCTTTGTTTCTGACAGCTGATGCTGAGGCTGCGTGTTCTGGGCTGCTGGACGGAGGACAGAGGGACAATGTCTGAGGAGGCTGTGGCTTCTCACATATCTTCATGGCTGGGAGGCTGCTCCCAACCACCCCAGACGCCCACTGAGGGGGATTACCTACCCATCCCCTGTCTGGAGGGCGCCCCAAGCCTGGGAGGGTCACCTGGGCAGGTAGCTGGGCCAGGCATTAAACAGTGACCAGACTTTGCAAAGCAAGTGGGCTTCCTGGGGGCCCAGGCTGGGTCTGATACAGGTGATGGTGAGGGTGGCGCTGGGTGCTGGGGGGGAAGGGTCAAGGAGAAGGGCATGGCGTCTGCCATCAGCCCCTGACACATCTCCTGGTAGCTCCGTCTGCTTCCTCCTGCCAGGAGGGTGTCCCCCTCCTCCCTGCATGGCTCCTCCCGGGTGGGCATCCCTCTCAACTCTTCCTCTCCTCACCGCGTGTCTGGCTCTCCTCTGTAGTCCTCTGGGGCTGGGTCCCTCCTTGCATCCAGCCCCCCGAAAGGCTGCACTCTGGGGGCAGACTGGCCTGAATGAGAGGGCAGAGCTCTGGGGACTGGCTTTAAACTCGTTAAACCCCATGAACCTTCTCACCGAGTGCAACCGGCCTGCGCCGGGCCTTTTAATCTCATTCAGGCCCCAGGATAATTTGCTTAGTGGTGCTGATCGGTTGAAGGTTAATTCAATTGGACTTGGGTTATTTATTTGTGCCTGGATTCACTAAGTGTCTTTGGAGGTACATGAGGTCTTCATTATGGCGATGAGATGGCTTCATTACTGTGATGGTCACTCCTGCTGGCGGCCCCTCCCCCTCCTGCTCCAAGCACCCAGCCCTTTCCTGCTGAGGGAAGGCGTGGCAGCCCTGGGAGTTGGGGTTACTGGGAGGTAGGGTGCCATCGTTCTTGCTCCATGATGCAGCCTAGACGGGAGGCAGCGCAGCATGGAGGGGTGAGCACTGTGCTGAGTCCAGGACCTGGGTTCAAATCCCAGCTCTGCTGTTCATACCCCAGAGCTCCACTTGTCCAATCACCAAGGCTAAGTAAGTTTGGCCAGCCTATTGCCATGGACCCACCCTTTTAGGGGAACCTTGCAGGCATTGACTTTCCTGAGCCTCAGTTTACTCATGTCCAAAGAGGAACTCATTACCACCACTCTCATCACCATCACTACCACCACCACTACCACCATCACCACCACTACCACCATCTCCACCACCACCACTACCACCATCACCACCACTACCACCACCACCACCACCATCACCACCACCACCACCACTACCACTACCACCATCACCACCACCATCACCATCACCATCACCATCACCATCACTACCACCATCTCCACCACCATCACCACCACCACTACCACTACCACCATCACCACCACTACCAACATCTCCACCACCATCACCATCACCATCACCACCATCACCACCACCACCACCACCACCACTACCACCACCACTA
>NW_006921593.1:15796379-15815382 GCF_000298275.1 Orycteropus afer afer | reverse complement strand
CATCACCATATCACTGTCACCATCATCACCACCATCACCAGCACCACCATCACCATCACCATCACTATCACCACCATCATCAATACCATCACCATGTCTGTCACCATCACCACCACCACCACTACCACCATCTCCACCACCACCACTACCACCATCACCACCACTAACACCACCACCACCATCACCATCACCATCACTACCACCATCTCCACCACCATCACCACCACCACTACCACCATCACCACCACCATCACCATCACCACCATCACCACCACTACCACCATCTCCACCACCATCACTACCACCACCACCACCACCACCACTATCAATATCACCATCATCAATATCACCATATCACTGTCACCAACACCACCACCATCACCACCTCCACCACCATCACCATCACCACTATCAATATCACCACCGTCATCAATACCATCACCATATCACTGTCACCATCATCATCACCATCACCAGCACTGCCATCACCATCACCATCAATATCACCACCATCATCAATACCATCACCATGTCTGTCACCATCACCACTACCACCACCACCACCACCATCACCATCAATAAATATCACCATCATCATTGTCATCACCATGATAATCACCACCACTGTCACTACCACCACCACCATCATCCTCATCTCTTTTACCACCTTCAGGGTGGACTTCATACACGGGGCATCTCACATGAGCACAGCCCATCATGCCTTGTGTACATGGACACCAGAGTCACAGGAGGTCACTGGGGTCAGCTAGGTGGCCAGAGCTCAATGCCCAGAGCCTGGGCTTCCTCTGTGGGTGGGCCAGCTTTGAGGAATGGATGACACTTTGATACCTGTCTACTGTGACTGGGACTAGATGTTTGCGGTGTCCCTACCCCTTGAGTGGATGCCCTGGCTGGTTCCCCTTTCCCAGGCCTTGGTCCACCCAGCCCAGCCCATCGCCTCAGTTCTTCAGGCACTAGAATTTTGAGCCTGGGGGTACATGCAGCACTGCTCCCATGACCCGTGGAGGCCCACCTTCAGGGTGCTCTGTTGACTTCTGCCCTTCCCGGCCAGCAGGCTCTCCTGGAAGACGGGCAGGCCCTGCTGCAGAGCTGGGCCAATGAGGCCGTCCTGGGTGGGGGTGCAGCTGGAGCATCCAGGTGAGAGGCTGTAGCAACTGAGGTCAAGGGAGAGGTGGTCCCCCCCGACGGAGTGCCCTGGACGTCCTAGAGGCTGCTAACAGGGCTGATGGTGTTGAGTCTGACCAAGAGGGGCTCCTATTTGTTCTGCATCTCTTCTCTGAAGAGCCTCCAAAGACCCTCACCCACATTTCTCCGCTACCTGGGTGCTCCCCAGAGCAGGCGGGCTTCTCCTTCCCCCCTGGACGAAATCAGGGGCGAAATCAGTGCACAGATCCAGTGCCTCAGAACTCCGGGGATGCAGGTGGAACTGTCCGGGAGGCTGAGACGTGGACCTGATGGGCTCGGAGGGCTTCGATGCTGACCTGAGATTGCCCAGGAAGCTGCTGGCCTCGCCCCAGGGCTTGATGCAGTAGGTGCTCGTTGCACGCTGACTGTGAACCTGGTGGACCAGGATGCACGTGAGTGTTCCTGACTTCTGGTGGGGCTGCCTCCTCTCATTTCCTCTCTCCTGTCGTCCCCAGGGCCAGCTGAGGCCAGTAGGCGTTTGCTGGGGGCACCTGTGAGGGGCTTCCTGGTGTGCAGCTCCCACCCACATCCGTGCCAGCCCAGCCAGCGGAGTTTCCACCTCCTCTCCCCGCAGGAGCCCCTGCCGCCCCGCCTCCCTTCCCAGCCTGCCTTTTCCTTGCACATCAGCCAACATTCAACTCCCTCGAGGCTCTCCCTCATCAAACAGCACGCCTCTCATCACCATAATTTTTCATTTGTAGGTGAAGCTGCACCTGGGGCTCTCAGAAACCCGCAAACTTCCTTGCAACTTGCAAGACTTTTCCAACGCCTCATGTTCTCACTGGCTCTCTGGTACTGAGAGAGAGGGCGCTGGGGCGTGGGCCCTCTGGGAACCCCATTCTGGACCGTGCATGGAGGGTGCACTGGCTTCCTGGGGCTGCACACCGTGGATTTCAAACACCAGAAATCTGTTGTCTTGTGGCTCTGGAGATGGAAGGCCGAATGCAGGCGTCAGCAAGGCCGCGCTCCCTCCCAGAGCCGCATTGTCTCTCCAGCTTCCATAGCGCCAGCTGCTCCTTGCCTAGTAGAAGGGCCCTCACACGGCCTCTTCCTCCTGCGTCTCTGTGTCTGTTTCCCTTTCATCTTCACCACCCAGGAATGACTAGGTGTAGGGCCCACCATGCTCTGGCATGTCCTCATTAACATAATAAAGTCAGGCCCAGCCAGTTGCTGTGGACTCACCCAGTCACAGCGCCCTCATGTGTGCAAGCAGAACTGCCCTCACAGGGTTTCCAGAGGCTGAATCACCCACCAGGCCTTTCTTCCAAGGCGACTCTGGCTGGATTCACACCACAGCCCTTTGCTCGGCAGCTGAGCCTGTTCACTGTGTGCAACTCAACAAAAGCGGGCCATTGTTTCCAAGCAGGGCCACCTTCACAGGTGCTGGGGTTAGGATGTCAATGCACCTTTCAGCCCCCGGCGCCAGGGAAGGTGGGCAGGGCTGGAGCAAACGTGGGGATGGGAGGAGGACACAGGTGAGACAGGGACCAGGTGGGTCATCTGGTCAGTATTCAGTAAGTGATTCCTCTGTGCCAGTGTCCAGGGACCATCCTGTGAAGGGGAATGGCAGGGTGCCCGTTGGCCATGTCCTCACGCTGGGGGCCCTTGCTCCCTGCCTTGGGGCAATGACCTTGTGTTGAACGCCCCCGTTTGCACTGGCCCTTGCCCCTCTCCCTAACAGTGCTGGGGCCCCCCAAGGCTCCTCTACCCAGGGTGGGGCCCACAGAGCACCCCTGCGTGCCAGGGCCTGAAGGAAAGCTGGAGTTGGAGAAGGGCCAGAAGGAAAAGACACGCCTCCCTCCCCGGAATATTCCGTCTTCCCTCAAACAACCTCAGCTCATCACTCAGCAGGCCGCCCCTCGGCGGCTCCCCGCGCAAACCCGCAGGGGCCGGGCTGTGTCTGAGCGCGCCTCACCCATTACACAGATTATGAGTTTTCATCAGTCAAGTGGCACCGCGGAGGCCGCAGGCACTTTCATCTGCAGCGGGCCCTGCGCGCATTGATCACTAAAAATTAATTAAAGTGTTCGAGACTTGGAATGCCTCTTGGCTGCAATATCCCCTTCCCGCGTCAGCCAGAGAAAAACAGCCCTGTTTATCTCCTCGCGCCAGGAGAGGTAGAGGGTGCCGCCACCTCCCTCGGATCCTGAGCGCCCGGGGTGCGTGGGGAGCTGTTTACAACGCTGCCTGACAGAAATCGGACCTGGGGGGCAGGAGAGCAGAGGTGGCCTAGAGTAGAGGGATCCAGTGTGTTCCGGCGGCTTGCCGCTCTGTCGCCAGGGCTCAGAGGGGCGTCTCAGGCCCAGGGGCTGGAGCCCAATGCAGTTATCAGCTTCCTGGGGTTGAAAACCCAATTGTCTCCGGGCCTCAGGGACGCTGCACAGAGGGAGACGTTCACACAGGACAGGAGGCAGGCGCCCCAGGGGTAGACGCTGCTCCAAGGACCACAGTGTTTCCGGGGCTTGTTCGCTGTCATGTGCCCGGTGTCAGACGTGTGGAGGCTCCCGGTCACCTTGGGGACCAGAAAGGAGGTGTGCCTGCCTCTGTGGGGTGCACACTTGGCTAACTGGGCAGACAGCCGGCCCAGGGATCTCATCAAGCAACGAACAGGCCCGATTTCTGACTCTGAGCAACGTCCCAGAGCGGCCAACTGGGAGGCGGTGCTGGGTCTCCTCTGGGGAGTTCACACTGCCGTCACGGAAGGTGCCGCAGAAGCAGCAGTGCAAAGGGCCTGAGGCAGGCGGCTCCCAGAGCCCAGAGGAGCAGGCAGGAAGAAGGGGGCGGGGCCAGGTTCCCCAAGGCCCCGGGGCCCCGGGACACCCTCAGCTTTACTCCGGGTGCTACAGCTCGGGACTGACCTAGGCTGACCTCTGGTTAGAAACCAGCCCCGGCTGCCCGAGGGAAGGGCACTGAGGGGCAACAGGTGACTAGGGAGGGGGCTGGAGACCCGGTGGAGGGGCTGGGGGGGCAGCAGGATGGGTGGGGTTGGCTGGATTCTGGATTTGGTTTGGAGGCCGAGCCAGGAGGATTTGCTGGGGGGCTGGCCGGGGTGGCGGGGGTGCTCGAGTTTATTGTTCAGGCGTTTCTCTGTGGAGACTGTTGAAGGCCAGGGCCCCTCCCCGTTTCACAGATGGGGAAACTAAGGAACCGGAACCCCTGTGGCCTGCAGGAGGTGGCACCAGGAGGCTGTGAGACATGCATGTGGCCTGGCTTACAGGGCCCCCGGCGAGGCCCAGCAGGAGGCCAGGATGAGCCCAGACTGCAGTCCCAGGCTGGGCAGGAGTTGAGCCGAAGCCGGAACCAGACCTGTGGCCGTTGAGATGGGCCTGACTCCTGGAGACCCCGTGTGTTACAGAGCAGAGCTGAGCCCCATAGGACTGTCTTGGCTGTTGGCTTTACGGAAGCAAACTGCCAGTCCTTTCTCGAGTGACATCTCTGGGTGGGGTCGGGCCACCAACGTTTAGTTTGGCAGTTGAGGGCTTGGATGGGTATCACACGGCTTTGGCAACACATTTTCTTCAAAATCGAAACCATTACCCTGTTGTGAGAGGCTGTGTCAGCTCAGTTCTCTGCCTGTTCTTCTTCCTCCTTCACTGGCCTGTGGGACTCTTCTGCCCCTAGAGCCATGGTCCCCCAGCCCTGCAAGGAAGCTACCCATTTCTGCCTCCCTAGGCTGCTCTAACGAAGGAGTCACTGTGTTTCTGCGGTTCCTTCCCCGTAGGAGCCGTTGGTGTCAGATAAGCCGACTTTGTCAGAGGGTGGTCAGCTGTGGTCTGGTGGGGCAGGTGTGTGGGTGTTGGATGGGGAGGGAAGGTGCGTCAGAAGGAGCAAGGGCTTCATGACAGGGCTGGGGACTGTGGTCACGTGCATGTGTAGGTGCACACAGGTGTGTACATGGGTGCGTGCAGCCCCACATCCAGAAAGCCAATGCCGACATGCACTGACTTACAAAACTCGCTGCGGTGGAGTCCATTCTGACTCACAGCGCCCCTAGAGGACAGGGCGGAACTGCAGCACAGGGTTTCCTACCCTGTTTCCTCCCTCTATAGAAGCAGACTGCCACGTCTTTGTCCCACAGATGGGCTGTTGGGTTTGAGGCACCCACGTTGTGGTTAGTAGCCAAGCTCTTAACCACCAGCGCTCCTTTGTACGGATCCAGTGCCCCTAAAGGTCCCTGGGTAGTGCAAACAGTTAAGTGTTCAGCTACTGCCATCAAGCTGATTCTGCCCCACAGCGCCCCTAGAGGACAGAGTGGAACTGCCCACAGGGTCTCCCATGCTGTCAGTCTTCACAGAAGCAAAGCCCAGCCACACCCACTGCTGTGGAGTCCATTCTGACCCACAGTGCCCCTAGAGGACAGAGTGGAACTGCCCCACAGCGTTTCCAAGGCTGTCAATCTTTACTGAAGCAGACTGCCTCATCTTTCTCCTGTGGAGTGGCTGGTGAGTTCAAACCATCAGCGTTTTGGTTAGCATCCAAAGGCTTTAACCACTGTGCCACCAGGACTCACCTACTAGCAGGGCTGGATTAAGAACTGTGATAATCTGTGATGCCCCTTCTCCGCTTACTCACACATTCAGATGGGGGATGAGTTATATATAGGTATGTGTATTATGTAGCTTAGTTATCTGTGGTATAATTTCTTTTTAAACGTGACTGTAAGAGCCCATCCTTGGCCAGTAACCACTCGTGTTGGATCCAGTTGCATGTTGTGTAATGCAGTGAGAGGCTTGATGACCCACCCCCACTTTTTGTTCAGGAGAAGGAAACAGTGTGCTCCCAAGAGACCCCCTGGGATAAGGCGTTTCAGTCACACAAGAGGGAGCTTAGGCGGCTGATGTCAGTGAAGGTGCTGAGGTGGAGGGGCCTTGCAGGTTAACCCGTCTTGCACGTGGGTACCCTGGTGACCCTGCGTGAACTTACTTCCGGCCGGACGTTCTCAGCCCTGGAGTGGGCATAGTTTTGTTTGGTGTCCCACCAGCTCCCTTCCACTGTGGGCTCGCACTTCCTTGTGTCCTGTCTGCTTGGCCTCTAGGGATCTTTGCTTTGGACAACTGGGCCCTTGTTTTGCCGATGCCCTGAGCACTGCTTACCTTGCTTATTCCTGACTACTGGTGGGAAGGTTGAGGGTTCAAACCAGGCCTGGAGATCTGGTTCAGAAAGGTCACAGCCCTGGAAACCCCATGGAGGCAGTTCTACTCTGGCATGAGGCCACCATGAGTTGGAGCTGACTAGAACAGCAATTGAAAACAGTAACAGCTACAGGGCCCCCCAAAAGGGGAGGGTGTCCAGATGCCTTCCCCTAATCTTGTGTGTGTGTGTGTGTGTGTGTGTGTGTGTGTGTGATTTGGGTGAACGTTTATAGAGAAAACTGGTTTTCCATTCTGCAATTTACACACGTTTTGTTTCGTGACATTGACTGGAGTCCCCACAAGGTAACGGCTCTCTTCCCACCTCCCCTATGTTCCTCATTACTCTTCAACCTCCTTCCCTGCCTTCGGATCTTTCCCCCTCAGCAGATGCTGCCCTTTGGGTCTCACAGGGGTGACTGCTGTAAGGAGTGTGGGCCTCCCTGGGGTCACTGTTCACGTCACAGGCCTGTCTGTGGTTTGGCTGCATGCTGAGCCACAGGAGTGAGTTCGGTCGCAGACTTGAAGGGTGACTAAGGGTCATAGTCTTGGGGGTTCCACCAGTCTCTATCGGATGGGTAACCTTGGTCTCTTTTATGATTTGTTCCATGTTTTTCTCCCACTTTATTGAGAACCTCCCGTTGGGATCCCATTCAGAGTGGTCAGCAGTGGTGGCCGGCACCACCTAGTTCTGGTCTCAGGGTCGTGGAGGTGGGGGTTCACATGCTCCACTGTCCTCGGGACTAATTGTTTCCATACATTTTTGATGTACTTCACTTTTCTCTGTTCTTGATGGGGAGAGACTAATAGTTGTACCTTAGATGGCCTCTTGCAAGCCTTTGAGACCCCAGTCACTACTCAGCACAGTACAGTGTAGAGCACTGTCTTTGTGGACTGTGTTAGACCCATTGACCTTGATGTTCCCTGAGACTGTGATCCTGAGCCCCAGGCCCAGAGATCCATTCCTCAAGGTGTTTGGTTCTGGCTAAGGGGTTTTCAAAGCGTTGCCCCTTGTATGTTCTACTACATTCATGAGATATTTACAGCACAAGTAAACACGTATGCAAAACTAGCCCGTCAAACCAACATGTAGTCATGGGTGAGTCCCATTCGTCTTCTCACAGCTGTTCAGCTTTTGTGTCTATCTATGTAACCACTCATGTCCCCACTAATATACAAGGAGAAACGGTATGGCCTGGTACCTCGAGGAGTCAAGGGTGTTTACTAAGTGCCCATTTTTGTGGCACTGGATTGGAGAGATTGTTCATGGCTAAGTTTGACTTACACCCCATCACCCCGTCACCCCATCATGGGAAGAGTGGGAGCCTCTTCTCTGGGTGCAGGGACAGGGAATAGAAAGGTCTGTGGGAAGAAGCCAAGAAGATGGGTCGAACAGGGTGCGTGTTCCATCTGTGCTGAACCCCTGTGAGTCCCAGAGAGAGGACAGAAGGTGGTGATACAGAAGAATGAGCTATGAAGGAAGAAGGGCCACAGAATGTGGGAGCATTGTGACCAGACCAGAGGCCATGAAAGAGGACACCACAAAACTGTCCTCATGGATATGGTGGCAGAATTGGTGCCCCGACCTCCCAGGTGACATTCTGCAGCAGAACCCAATATGCTCACGAGCTTGGCAAGCATCACCCAGATTTTAATTTGTGGAAGAAGCGACCTTTTATATTTCAAATCACATGAAGTTAATTTGCACTCCAAGTTCAAGAGAGCTCCTGAGAAGGTACAAATGTGATTTCTTAACAGCTGTTCCTGGAGGACTCAACATGACAGAAATGATGAGAAGTGAGGATTCATTTTTAGACAGAAAGAAAAGCATATTCCATCCTGAGAGCCTCCTGGGACGGTGGCAATCAGAAGGGAAGAGCCGGAGGGAGCACGAGGGCCAATTGCTCACCCTGTGTGATGTCCCCGACCCACAGCTGGCCTGGTTGTATTGGAATACCCCTAGTGTCGAGAGCTCACTACCTTTAAAGAGCAGCTAAATCTAATGGCAGGCAGGTTGGAATGGGAAGAGCTTCCAGTGTTGACTCTCTTCTTCTTTCTGCAGATGTCCATGTAAGCCTTCCTTCTCCACAGCAGCCCTTCCAACACTTGAAGACTACTGTGATGGTTACTGCTGTGTGTCACTTGACTAGGCCAAGTTCCCAGTATTGTGTGGTTGTCCTCCGTTTTGTGATCTGATGTAATTATTTTCCATTATATGTGTTGTAATTCCTAACCTCCGTATGTTAAGGAGGCAGGATGAGTGTGAGTGTATCTTGAGTCATAGCCTTACAGGAAGGCATGACTCAACCTTTCCCTTGCCCAAGTCCCACCCTTACTCAAGACCTGCCCTTACCCAAGCCCTGCCCCGACCCAAGTCCCACCCTTTCTCAAGTCACTCCTTTGCTCGGGTCACACCCTTCCTCAAGTCCTTGATGGATGGCTGCATCCAATATATATCCCATGTTCTGGCAGAGTTATCTCTCGCTCTGGGTCCTGCATCCCGCTCCTCCTCATCTGACCTCTGGTTCCTGAGACGTGAGCCAGCAGCCTGTCATCTGAGCTGTTGATTCTGGGACTCACCATCTTCTGCAGCCCTGTGAGCCAGCAACCTGCCATCTGGCCTCCCAATTGTGGGTTCATCAGCCCCTGCAACCACAGGAACCAGGGGAAGCCTCCAACCTGATGGCTGACTCACGGATTTGGGACTTGCCGGTCTCCACAACTGCATGAGCCATTGCCTAGAGATAAATCTCTATTTATATAAATGCTTCACTGGTTTTGCTTCTCTGGAGAACCCAGCCTAAGACAAGGCTCCTTCACCTTCTTCCTCTCTTTCTTCTTCCAGTTCAACACCTCCCATTCCTGACCATGACTCCCTATCCTGACGTCCAGGTCCTTGCTGCCCTCGGCCTTGGGAACATTCTGGTTTATCAATACCCTCAAACTGAAGCACCTGAACCAAGCATAAGCTTTCTTTGTCTGGCTTTCTGACTGGTCAACCAAAATTCCTATCTCTTTCTTAATTCTAGATACCATGCCTCTAATAAGATAGCTGGGACCCAATGGCCAGTGTTCTTGGGAAAGGTGAGGCTGTAGACAAACAAATAGGGCACCAGCAGTGCCTGCTCATTTTGGTGAAGATGGCGTGGGGGTGTTGTCTGACCACCTCTAACTTCACGAGGGGGAAGGAGAATCACTATCAGCATCCACAGCCCAAGGCGGATTCCTACGAGGCGGAGGTCAGACATGCCTCCACTTTCCCACCTTTTTACCAATTCTGATGACCCGTCCTTTCCACCGCACTCTCTGCTTCTCTACTGGGTTTGGTCATTCACGGCAGTGGCCACACACAGAGCTCACAGACCATTCTCACAGTTACGGTTTATTGGGGAAGTAACAGTTTACAGTTCAGGTTCAGGAACACTCAGGGTGCAGGTCTTTGATCACAGCCTCTTCTCAGCTGTGCCCATGGGTAGGTCTGTCTCTGGCCCTCGGCCCCTCGTCCTGGCCTCTTCTCTGCTCGGACAAGTGTTACAAAGCTCTTTAGCTCCGCAGATAAATGCCCGGAGGCACCTCCCGCCACCAACAAGCCTCAGCCTGAAGGCACTCAGCCCCAGCTCTGCGGTCGGTAAACTCCGCTCAGTGCTGGACTCACCCCACTCTGTCTGTGCCGCCTGCCTGAAGGTGCACAGCCTTCTTGCCCCTTGAGCTGCACCTGCCTCAGTTTCTCTGCCATTGCTTTTCGCCATCCCTGGTGTTACATCTCCCCATCTCCTGAATCTAGGAGGTTCCCAGTGCAGGGACCTTGCATCCGAAGGACACACTCTGCTGCCATCTCTTCTTCTTGGTGACAGTCAGGTCCCCTGTCTGCTCTGGAATTGGCTTTCTTTTAAGCCAAGCGGGAATGCAAAGCTTATCAGCCCCCCTGTTAGTGTTCCACACACCTTTTTTGCACGGCCCCACCCCCACAAGCGTGCCATGCACTTTATTTGCATCACTAGTGAGCTGTCCAATCCACTTGGTGGACCACAAGCCTTGCATTTGCATAGCCCCACCCGGTCATTTGGTGGGAAATCAGAGACTAGGGCTAGAAGGGCCCTGTTAAGTAATTCACTGCTCCACACTTGGCACAGTCACCCCAAAACTTAGTAGCTTAAAACAGCAACAATCATTTATTATGCCCACAGACCTGCCACTTGGCAGGCCTTGGTAGGGAAGATCATCCCAGAGGGTGTCCAGTGGGGGACTGGATTGGGGCTGGAGGACCTACTTCTGAGATGGCGCACTAACATGGCGGCCAAGTTGGTGCTGGCTGTTGGCTAGGAACTCAGCTGGGGCTGAGGACTGTGGCCTTGACTTCTCCCCCTATGGTCTCTCCGTGTGGCCTGCGCTTCCTCCCAACATGGCGACTGTGTTCCCAGGCCAAGCATATTGCCTTCAATGACCTAGCTTTGGAAGTCAAGTCACATCACTTCTGCTGCGTTCTATCCACCAAGGCAACCACAAAGGCCTGTCCAGGTTCAGGGGACACAGAAGACCTCAGATGGGTGTGGTACTTAAGGTTGTGTGTCAACTTGGCTGGGCCTAGTTGAGTGGCTGGGCCGCTGGTGGTAGTTATTCCCCACGATGACATTGGCAATCAACTCCATGGTGGGATCCGCCACAAGCAGCTGAGTAGCTGCCTTAGGGCTGTGGTCTGCTTCCTGTACATAAGGAGAAGCCATGGGGAATGATCTCTAGCATATGGAACGTTTGAACCCTGCATGTAGCCAAGTTATTGTTCAGCAACCTGCCATGTTCTGCTAACCTTGGGACTTGTGATAGACTTGAATCAATGACCTGCTGTGTGGTTTGGTAACATCGGGACTGTGCCCTTTTATGTTGACCGTGGGCTTGTGGTGTAGTGCTGAAGGCATTTGACTGCTAATCAGAAGGCTGGTGGTTCAAAGCCACCAGCCAGCCACTCCTTGGAAGGAAGATTGGGCAGTCTACTTCCATAGTGATACTGTCTTGGAAACCCAAGGAGGGGTCACTATGAGTTGGCTCCGACTTGATGGCAGTGAGTTTTGGTTTTTGGTTGGGCTTGTCAGTTTCAGCAGCCAGTAGCTGTCTGAGTGAAGAGATGCCTTCAGCTTCAGTGGGCCAGGAGCAAAAGGCAGAGCTGAAGCCCAAGGTCGAGGGGCTTTCACACAGCCCCTAGATCTTGGCACTTGGAACTCCAAAAATTTGTAAGAATAAACTCCTGTTTGTTAAAGCTACCCCATTTGTGGTATATTCCTGTCAGAGTAGCACCAGGGAACCAGGACGATGGGGAAAGTCTGGAAGAGCATAGGGGATGGGAAGTATGTTTTGATTGTTACTGGAAAAATCTCCTACCTTACCCAGTCCATTGTCTAGAGATTCAGAGAGGTAGATCGGCAGGTGTGGGGGAGTCAGCACCAGGGGCAGGATGGGCCCTGAGAAGACCAAGGTGCCTGGGACACAGGGGAGAAGGCAGACAGAGGCCAGAGGGGAGGGCAGAGCCAGCTGTGTCAGGCCAAGGGGTTTACAAGGCATGGCCCATGATAGAGATTATTAACCAGCCTTGCTGGGACCTCTAAAATGTAAAAAGTGCAGCCTGGGAGGGTCTAGAAGAAGTAACATGGAGACAGCAGACAGTCCCTCTTGTCCTGGCCACGGATGACTCCGGGGACTGCGCCTCGAGGCCCCCACCACGTGGACAGCGGGCGCAGAGCCCCTCAGCCCACTGCTCTGGTGCCTCCCCAGACTCCCGCCCGGTGCCCACATCAGGATTTGGGTGCTGGGCTGGGCAGAGAGGTCCTGTGTCCATGCGTTTCATTCCTCTCATTACTTTGTTTAACGAGCTGTTACTGCTGCTGCAGACAGCGTGGGGCAAAAAACGCACCTTTTAGAAAAGGTTGTTAAAAAGAAAGATCAGAAAAGAATGACTCCGTGGAGAAAGTGGCGGTTCTGATGGTGCTTTCCCAGAGCGAGGCTGAGCCGCGAGGTGGACGAGAGGAAGAGTGACGTGAGAGGCTGTGGGAGCAGTCACCCGCCTCCGGGGCACCTCCAGACCCACCTGGATGCAGGAGGCGTCTCGGGTCCCAGCCCAAGCCAGAGCTCAGCTGTAAGATGCTGGACACGAATGTGTCCCTTCTCCTTCTGCTCCTCTTCTCACGGGTCCTCCTCACTTATTCATTCACTCACACTCTCACACACTCACACACTCACACACTGACTCATCCACACATTCATATACTCACTCACACACTCACTGACTCACACACCCACACACTCACTCGCACACTCACACTGACTCATTCACAAACTCACATACTCACTCACACACATTGACTCACACACCCACACACTCACTCGCACACTCACACTGACTCATTCACAAACTCACATACTCACTCACACACATTGACTCACACACCCACACACTCACTGACTCAGTCACTGACTGACTCATCCACCACTCACATACTCACACTCACTGATTGCCCCATCTTCCTTCTGTGGAGCAGCTGGTGGGTTTGAACTGCCAATGTTCTCGTTAGCAGGCACATGTCTTAGTGACACTCACTTACTGACTCACACTCACACACACACACACTCATTCACTCACTCACTCACTGACTCACTGATTCACTCACTCACTCACTTGCACACTCACACACTGACTCATTCACACACTCACACTCACTGACTCACACACCCACACACTCACTGACTCACTCACTGATTCACTCACTGACTGACTCACACACACTTACTCACACACTCACTGACTGACTCACTCACACTCACTTACTGACTCACTCATACTCACTCACACACACACACACTCACTCACTGACTTGCTCACTGACACGCCCACTCATGAAAGAGCTCAGAGCATAGGCCATATCAAACCCAAAACCAAACTCACTGCCACCGAGTGAGTTCTGACCATAATGACCCCCACTGGGTTTCAGAGGTGGTAAATCTTTGTGGAAGTAGATTGCCCCATCTTCCTTCTGTGGAGCAGCTGGTGGGTTTGAACCACCAATGTTCTCGTTAGCAGGCACATGCCTTAGGCACTACACCACCAAAGCTCCTGTCATAGAGGACATTCTATGAGAATGAAAACTCCAGGCTTTTGGGACCAGAAGCACCAGCTCTTCTGTCTCCAAAATAAATTCTTTCTGAAACTGACAGTTCCTCAAACAGTTAAACATCACCCATCACTGTCACGTCGGTGCAGAGTAGAACTGCCACATAGGGTGGGGGAAAGTGCTCTGATGGCACAGTGGTTAAAACACTCAGCTGCTAGCCAAAAGGTCGGTGGTTCAAACCCACCCGTGGCTCCCGGGAGAAAGATGAGACAGCCTGCTTCCGTGAAGACTGACAGGTTTGGAGATCCTCTGAGGCAGTTCCACTCTGTCCTCTAGGGGCCCTGTGAGTTGAGATTAATTCAATGGCAGTGGGTTTTCATCTTTATGGAAGCAAATTACTGGCATTTCTTCCATGGCACCACTGGGTGGGCTCAAGCTGCCAGCTTTAGGTTAGTGGCCAAGCTCAAATAGTTCATACCACCCAGGGACGTGACATGGAGTTGTCATGTTGTTGTTGTTGTTAGGCACCATCGAGTCATCTCCGACTCATAGCGAGCTCACGTACAAGAGAACGAAACACGGCCCGGTCCTGTGCTAGCCTCACAATTCCCACTATACCTGAGCCCATCGCTGCAGCCACCCTGTCAGTCCGTCTCATTGAGGGGCTTCCTCTCATGTTGACCCTCCACTTTACCAAGCATGACATCCTTCTCCAGAGAAGGGTCCCTTCTGACAACATGACCAAAATAGGTGAGATGAAGTCTGGCCATTCTCACTTCCAAGGAGCATTCCGGCTGCACTTCCTCCAGGACAGATCCGGTAGTTCTTTTAGCAGTCCATGGTACTTTGAGCATTCTTCGCCAGCACCACAACTCAAAGGAATCAACTCTTCTTGGGTCTTCCTTGTTCACTGTCCAGCTCTCACATGCATATGAGGTAATTGAAAATACCATGGCTTGGGTTAGGCGCACCTTGGTCTTCAAGGAGACATCTTTGCTCTTCAGCAGTTGAAAGAGGTCTTTTGCAGCAGATTTGCCCAGTGCAATACGTCTTTTGATGTCTTGACTTGGCTGTTGCTTCCATTGGCAATGATTGTAGAACCAAGTAATACGAAGTCTTTGGTAACTTCAATCTTTTCTCCATTCATCGTAATGTGGCTTATTGGCCCAGTTGTGAGGATTTTTGTTTTCTTTATATTGAGGTGTAATCCATACTGCAGACTGTCGTCTTCAATCTTCATCCGTAAGTGCTTCAAATCATCCTCACTGTCAGCAAGCAAAGTTGTGTTGTCAGCATATTGCAGGTTGTTAATGAGTCTTCCTCCAATCCTGATGCCACGTTCTTCTTCATATAGTCCAGCTTCTCGGACTATTTGCTCAGCATACAGATTGAATAAATATGGTTAAAGGATACAACCCTGATGCACCCCCTTCCTGATTTTAAACCGTGCAGTAACCCCTTGTTCTGTTTGAACAACAACCTCCTGGTCTATGTATAGGCCTCTCATGAGTACACTATTAAGTGTTCTGGAATTCCCATTCTTCTCAATGTTATCCACAACTTGTTATGATCCACACAGTTGAATGCCTTTGGATAGTCAATAAAACACAAGTAAACATCTTTCTGGTATTCTTTGCGTTCACCCAAGATCCATCTGACATCAGCAATGATATCCCTCGTTCCATTTTCTCTTCTGAATCCAGCTTGCATTTCTGGAAGTTCTCTGTCAATAGACTGCTGCAACTGTTTTTGAGTTACCATATGGCCTAGCAATTCCACTCCTGGGTATATACCCAAGACACCTGAAAACATAAGTCCACACAGAAACTTGTATGTGAATGTTTATAGTGTCATTTTTCATAATTGTCCACAATAACCAGACGGAAACAAACTACCTGTCCATCTCAGGATGAACGGATGAAGAAAAAGCGTGTGTACAGACAGTGCAACGTTTGTATTGATAAAGTGCATGTGTACATACAGTGGAACGTTTGCTTTGAATCAATGCATGTGTACACACAGTGGAATGTTTGTATTGATAAAATGGGCATATACATAGGGTGGAATGTTTGTATTGCTACAATGCATGTGTACAAACAGTGGAACATTTGTACTGGTAAAGTGCGCATATATGTGCAGTGGAACGTTTGCATTGATAAAATGCACGTGTATACATGGTGGAACGTTTGAATTGATAAAGTGCATGTGTACATACAGTGGAGACACTCTGGTGATGTAGCGACGAAGGCATGTGACTGCTAACCAGAAGGCTGGTGGTTCAAACCCACCAGCCACTCCTTGAAAGGAAGATAGGGCAATCTACTTTCATAGTGATATTGCCTTGGAAATCCAAGGAGGGGTCGCTATGAGTCGGATCAAGTCAATGGCAGTGAGTTTGGTCTTTGGTACATACAGTGGAATGTTTGCGTTGAACCACAATAGGAATATTACTCAGCTGTAAGGAGAAGTGAGGCTCTGACACACGTGACGTGGATGAACCCGAACCATGATGCTGAGTGAAAGGCGCCAGACACACAGGGGCGAGGAAGGTAGGATCCCACGTGACACACCCAGCGCAGGCACACCCATAGAGTCAGAGGGCAGATTGGCGTTGCCTAGGGCTGCGAGTGAGGGCTGAGGAGACAGGGTTCTTTTAGGGTAGTGGTAGCCAGGGGCTGGGGGCGATCTGAGGGGGATTTGAGGGGGACTGGAGGGCAACAGCGAAGGGCTGCAGGGTTTCATTTTGGGGTGATGAAAATGTTCTCAAATTGATGGTGGTAATGGATGCACCACTCTGTGGATGCACTAAAAGCCACTGAATTCTACACTTTAAGTGGGTGTGTGGTGTGGCTGATGAGTCAGACCAAACCACACCCACTGCCATGGAGTTGATTCTGACAGCGCCCCTAGAAGACAGAGTGGAACTGCCCCACAGAGTCTCCAAGGCTGTCAATCTTCACAGAAGCAAAGCCCAAACCACACCCACTGCCATGGAGTCCATTCTGACCCACAGCGCCCCTAGAGGACAGAGTGGAACTGCCCCACAGGGTCTCCAAGGCTGTCGATCTTCATGGAAAAAGACTGCCTCATCTTTCTCCTGCGGAGTGGCTGGTGAGTTTGATCTGCCTACTGTTTGGTTAGCAGTCACGACACCACCAGGGCTCCCACTTGAATTATAGCCCAATAAATAAAGCTGTTAAAAATAACAGTGTCTACCTTCACAGGGTCGTTACAAGTATGAGTTATTTTCTGCAAAGTATTTAAAATAGTGCCTGGTGCATGCTAAATGCTGAATAAATGTTAGCTATAAAAAATAATAAATTCCTTTTAAGCACTGACAGCCCCTGCCCCCAGGCAGCCTGCCGAGCCCAGATGGGCCCTACTTTCTCAACAGCCTTCTTCCCAGGTCCCTGTGCGGCCACCTGCCCCTCCACCTAATTTCTTCTTAACACCTGGGTTTCAGCTGTGTGTGCTCTGCACCTCTGTCGATGGTTTTAGGGTTCACCCTTGATGAGCCCCAGCATTGGGTGGGAGGTGGGCCTGGTTCCCTCCAGGCTCCCTGTAGCACTGATTTTGGAAGTTCCGCAGGGCTGGGCTAACCTGGTCTTTCTATGGGCTAGCCCAGGGCTTTCTGCTGCAGGGCTTGGTTGGGCAAGCCTGGAGCCAGGTCCAAAGGCACACGGGGTGTCGGAGGCACGGTGACAAAGAGAATGGCCTGATGGCAAGCTAGCCCCTCGGGGTCTGGTGAGGGTGTGGGCATGCGGACCCCAGGATGTACTCCTCCAGATCACAGCTCCATCAGCCCAGGAGGGGCAGCCGGGGTGGAGCCATCCTGCTCTCTTATCTTAGCCAGTTCAGTGACAGGTGCCGAGCCCCCCAGCTGTGTGGCCAGTTCTTGAGAAGCACCAGACCCTGAGCTGCAGGGCCTCCTCCCCCAGCTCCCTAGTCCCTAAGCGCTGGTCCCTCCTTTGAGCTGTCCTGTTTGCCTTTCTCTTCTTGTTCCTGTTGGGGACTGAACTGTGCCCTCTTGTTGTAAACCCTCATCCCTATGCGTGAGGCTGCGATACCATCTGGGGACAGGGTTTTCTTTGTTATGTTAATGAGGTCACCAGCGTAGGGCATGTCTTAAGCCAACTCTCTCTGAAATACAAAGATTATCCACAGAATCTAGGAAGCACAGATGAGGGAAAGACTGACACCATATGGAAGTCACCAAGGAGGAGGTGCTGAAAGAGACAAGGACCTTCCTCAGAGTGGGCAGAGAGAGCTACCCCTGGAGCTGGTGCCCTGCATTTGGACTTGTAGCCTCCTGAACTGTGAGAACATAAATAAATTTCTGTTTGAAAGCTACCCCGTTTTGATAGTTTTGTTGCTGCACCACTAGGAGACCGAGACAGTCCGCCAATCAGTGCCTTCCCACCTCCGTCTGGCCCACGTTCCTGTCCCTTCACTTTTTCATGGATAGGGTCACAGAGTCTGTCCCTCCCCAACTCCTTTGTCCCCCTTCTCCTCTGTGTTCCTTCCTCCGCGTCTCTGCGTGATTATCTCTTCTTCCTTCCTCCCCGTCTTGCTGTCCCAGCAGCCAGGTGCTCACGCTACCATTCCTCTCTGAACACTACCCCCTTCTTGTCCTCCCCAGCCCCAGCAGCCCATCACACACACCATCACTCTTGTACTCTGTGGCTTGCTCCCTGGAAGAGGTCCCACAGATGGACAAGCCTCTTGAACGGTGATGCCTGAGCCCTCGACACTCGGGTGGGTCCAGCTTCCAGGACCCCAGTGGGGGCTGCTTCCATGGAGCATATTGTTCCACAGCCTGGAGGACCGGATGGCCAATCCGTCAACGACAGATCACGTGGAACTGGCAGATGACCTGACAATTTAAAGGGTATTCAAACTATCCAACTTCATTGATAAATGGAGAAAAGATTTAAGTTGCCAAAGACTTCACATCACTTGGTTCTGCAATCAACACCAATGGAAACAGCTATAAGGATATCAAAAGACGTATTGGATTGGGCGAATCTGCTGCAAAAGACCTCTTTCAAGTGCTGAAGAGCAAAGATGTCTTCTTGAAGACTAACGTGCACCTACCCAAGCCATGGTATTTTCAATGGCTTCATATGCATGTGAGAGCTGGACAATGAATAAGGAAGACTGGAGAAGAGTTGATGCTTTTGAGCTGTGGTGCTGGTGAAGAATGCTGAGAGTACCGTGGACGCTGAAAGAACTAACAGGTCTGTCCTGGAAGAAGTGCAGCTGGAATGCTCCTTGGAAGTGAGAATGGCCTGACTTTGTCTCATCTACTTTGGTCAGGTTGTCAGTAGGGACTATTCCCTGGAGAAGGGTATCATGCTTGGTAAAGTGGAGGGTCAATAAGATGGATTGACACAATGGCTGCAACAATGGGCTCAGGTGTAGCAAGGATCGTGAGGCTGGCATGGGACCGGGCAGTGTTCCGTTCTGCTGTGCACGGGGTCGCTACAAGTCGGAGACAACTTGACGGTACCTAACAACAACAACTTCATTTGGGTAAATGAGACTTGTTAAGGGTAAAGTTAGAGCAAT
>NW_006921593.1:15764599-15796054 GCF_000298275.1 Orycteropus afer afer | reverse complement strand
TCAATATTTATCTCTATCTATCTAACAGCATTCCCTCCCCTTCCCTCCCACCCCTGGTAACCAACAAAGAAAATGTCCTCCAATATATAAACATTAAAAAAGGAAGAAGTTTTGAACAATGGAGACATAGACAAGGGCTGGGAGATAATTGCTGATGAGAAATGAAATGCTAATCATTGTAATAAGCCCTCTTATTCTACTCGGGGATTCCACTCAGGGAGCTCAGAGCACCTTACAGGCTTGAGCTGAGTCATCTCTTGCTCTCTCCTCTTCCTCTTCTCTGAGTGGGTCCCTCTCTTCCTGAGAGTGGGCTTTCTCCCTGTAGCTGGAGAGAAGGCCACTGGAAGTACTTTCCAGCATCACGACCCCACAGGTAAGAGAGAGGCTCTCTGGAAGAGAGGTGCTGGACAAGTTTGAGTCACAGATCACCCCTGAACCAATCCTTGTGGCCAGGAGAGTGAGTTCTCCAGCTGGTCAGTCTGGGCCGCTTGTTTGGAGTGGCCTGAGCTCTACTGAGACAGCCCACTCTGACTCACGACTCTGGGAAAGGCTGGAGTCCCAGCAGACACGTGCTGGGTTGCCCAGTACACTGTGGTCAAAGCAGGAGGTGAGAGTGACCTGAACCAGCATGGGGACTTTGAGGAGAGCACACTCAATGAATGGTTTTCAGTGAGATTTTGAAAGTCAGAGGGGCAGGATTTGGTGGTTGGTCAGATGTAGGCAGAGGATGGAACTAAGAGATGATTTCTAGGGCTCCACTGTGACTGACTAGCACAACGATGACATCAGTCACTGAGATGGGGAACCCAGAAGAGGAGAGCGTTTTCAGGAGAGATGATGAGTCCCATTTCAAGCACACTGAGTTTGAGGTCCTGCAAGATCTGGAGCTGGTGTTGAAAGAGAGGCCTGGGTTGGAGATAAATTTGAGGGACGTCTGCTATGGGGGGGATAGTTGGAGCTAAGGTCACGGGTGAGCCACACCTGGGCCAGGAGTGTGAGCCAGAGAGAGACCCTAGGAGTGCGTCTTGAGGAGCCCCAATATTTGCTGGCCAGGTCGACAGGGGCTGAGCTGTCCTGTTTGTCTTTCTCTTCTTGTTCCTGTTGGGAACATTGACGTAGGAGGGCAAGCAGCAGAAGCCAAGTGAAGAGGGAGCATCAAGGAGGGAGTGGTTGACCAGTTGTCTTGCCCCCCAGCAGGCTCCATACTGTACTGAGGACCCCATGCCCTCCCAAGGCCCTGTCTCAGGGCGTCCTGTGAAGCGGTTGGTGACAGAGGCAGGGGACAACGGGCCCTGGGGAGAAGACAGTGGGCTGGAGGGAGATGGCCTCAGGCCTAGCAAAGCCAGGTGAGTTCAGAGCTGTCACCAAGCTGGCTCTTGTGGGGAACCGAGGGGACTCCCACACCAGAGTCCGCTGGAGGCTTCTGGGTTCGGCATCCCTGGCTCCCTTTCTGGGGGGCCTGGTCCCAACAGCGCACGGGCACATCCCTGGCTCTTTCTCCCAGACCCCTCTGCTGGGCCTCAGACGCAGGCTGAGGATGGATGCAGGCTGAGGATGGATGCAGGGTGAGGATGGACGCAGGCTGAGGATGGATGTAGGCAGTGGGGAGAAAACCCTTTGTCTTCCCGCCAGCTGCCTGTGCCAATGGCCACCTCCTGCCCGTCCAGATAAAAGGCTGAACCAACAGTTTCGTCCCTGCTTCTCATACAAGAAAGAGACCGAACCTGCCAGCAGCTGTGTGCTGGAAAGGGCACCTCAATCGAGGGCAGATGCCGGCACTCTGCTTGGCTTTGCTCTCAGGCTTAGCAAACCCTCCTCCAGGACGGCTGAGCCAGGGAGACAAGTGCCAGCATTGACGGAGGGACCCCTCAGCCTCTCAGGGTGGGTGGGGCTGCGTGGGGACAGGCCTGGGGTCCCGCAGCGGCCATCTGGAATGAGGCAGAATGAGGGCTCTGAGAGGTGGGGTGAGGGTGCCTTTCCGTCACTGCGGCTGTCTCAAGAGCGCTAATGATGGCTCAGTGTCAAAGCCGGCCCGAGGCTCGCAATGGAGCTGGCATCTCCAGAGGCACCGTGCCAATTAACAGGAGTTCAGCATATCCTTAGTTTCCAAATCGTCAGGAATCCAATTAGGTGCGTCTTAGATCCACTTGAGCAGCCTTGCCAATTGTCCACGCTGGAGAAGGGGGGCAGTGGCTGTACACTGACAGGCTTTGCCGGGCTGAGGACTGGATTAAATTGTCAGGGCAGGGTGGATCTGTAGCACAGTCATGCCAGGGCCTCACCAGCCTAACTGGTCAGTGGGATCCTCAGCAGGAGCCTTCTTCGTCCTGTGAGTGATGGGCTGGGCCGACCGGAAGTCTGCTGGACACAGCTCTCACCATCAGTGATGGGTTAGGCCGACCGGAAGTCTGCTGGACACAGTTCTCACCATCAGTGATGGGTTAGGCCAACTGGAAGTCTGCTTTTCTATCAGACTTGGACCCGAGAGGCCATCGGGTCCACGTCTTCATTTTACAGTGGGGGGAATTGAGAACTGTAGAAGGAACACTTGCTCCCCAAGGCTGGGTGAGACTCTAGAGGTGGACCTAATCCACACCCTACATTCACTTGATCATTGAGCTCCTGCCAAGATGGTCCCAGCAAAGTAGCAGGTTCTCATCCTGTACCATAGGTGTCCCATACCCAGAGCCAACACGCAAGTGTGGAAGACAGAAACCAGTGTGATTTGAAGATAGTCTAACGTAGGCACTTCTGCATTCTCATGAGGAGGTGGGTGTCGTTAGGTGCAGTTGAGTTGGCCCCAGCTCATGGTGAACCCTTGTATTGCAGAATGCGGTGCCTGGTCCAGCACTGTCTTCATGGTCATTGTCATGTTTGAGCCCCTCCTGGTAGGTGGTGGGTTATAATCAGTCATACGAATGAGAGAACCTGTCCACTGTTGCCTTTCTCCTGCACAGCCTGGTGAGAGGGGAGAGACGAGCCCGTTTCCCAGGATGCCAGCACTGCATCGGGAGCCAAGGAAGGAGCCCAGCATTGAGCTGGGACACTGAAGAGTTTGGATGAGTGTGTGTGGGGGGTGCTGGCCGGAGTTGACCCAGGAGGGTAGGTCATGCCACCCTTAGGATAATCAGGATGATTTCCAAACCTACTGAATAGTATAGAAAATGAATTAGCTCCTGCGTTCCCATCACCCAGAGGAGGAAGTAACATTCTAAAGTATTTGCTCATGTTTGTTTTCACGTATGTCAGTCTCAGACATATTTCTTTCATTGTGGTGAGAACATACGCAGCCGCACACACACCAGCTCCACAGCTTCTCCATGTGTAAGTCACTCTTCAGGTGGTGCAGCCATTCTCTCTGTCTGTTTGCAAATTATTGTGCCGCCATAAACACAAACTCACTGTCCTCTAAACAAAAACACATCCTCTCCCCCTTTTCCGCTGCTGTGGACCACGGTTGATTTTGAGTTTTATATATTTACTTATTCCTGATAAGTGAGATCATACAATATTTGTCTTTCTGCGTCTGACTTTATTTCACTCAGCGCCATGTTGCAAGCTTCCTCCATGTTGTGACACACATGAGGACCTCATTTCTGCTTATGTTTGGGTCACATATGTTTTCATACGCTTACAATGCACGCTTGCAGCCAAAACAGCCCACAGAGTTACTGTTCCCAAACTTTATGTAAACGATGCAGTGTTGTACACTGTACGTGACATACAGCAACTTGCTTTTTTCACTCAATATTCAGCTCCCGAGACGTGTCCGTGCTGGCAGGTGTAGGCACTATTTATGTTCTCTGCCCTGTGACTCTAATACACATGCTGTCAGTTATTGGCTCATTTCCCTTGAAATATACATTTATTCTGTTTCTAGATTCTCGTGATCACAAACAATGTTGTCGTGAGTTGTTACAACTCATTCTTCCAAGACATCTTTGCAAGGATTTCCTCATGGGTATAGCTAGGAGTGGGATTTCTGGGTTGCAGAGGAGGTGTGTGTTCAAGTGGGGCAGAAAATGCCCAACAGCTTTTCAAAGTGATGGCACCCGTTTGCAGTCCCACCCACAGAGCATGAGCATTCCTGGTGCTCCACGTCCTTATCAACACTTCACGGTGTCAGACTCTAACGTTTGCCCATCTGGCGGGTGGAAACTGAATCTCATTGGGTTTAATTTGCATTTCCCTCCTCATCACTTCCCCGGGGCTTTTCTTACAGGCTGCCAGACATTCTCTTGGCTTGCCCTCCTCCTGTGGAGTTCTTCAGCTTTTCTTTCTTTCCTGTTTAATTGACTTACAGGAGACCAACACGTTTCTTGGGCATTAATCCTATTGCTGGAGATATGTGTTGCGAATATCTCCTCTCTGTCTCTGGCTTGTCACTTTGTTTATAGTGTGATTTGTGATTTGTCAAACTGCACTTTTTAATTTTGCTGTAGTTGAATTTATCAATCTTTCTCTTTATGATTTGTGCTTTTTATGTTGTTTAAGAAATCCTTCCCTATCTCATAAAAAGTGTTGCCTTACACATTGAGGTTATTCATCCATCTGGGATGAATTTTTGGGATGGTACGAGGTAGGGGTTTAAGTTAGTGTTTTCCACACACTTAGCCAGTTTCTCCAGCCCTACTTATTATGTAATCTGTCTTCTTTCTCTGATTAGCATTGCCACTTTGTTGTATCCTAAATTTGCCTCTCTGTGTGGGTGTATTTTGGGATCTTGGTCTGATAAGCTCTTCCTCATGAAAAATGGTGCTGTTTTGAGTTTGTGGAAGCCCAGTGTATGTGTGGGGGGCACCCAGGAAAGTGGAGAAGCAGAGAGATGTGTGGAGAGTCTTGAGGGAGAAAGTCAGTCACACAACATGCAGGAGGCTGGAGTGGGGAGAGGATACGATGAGTGGAAAACGCAAGAGTATTGTGTGTGTGTGGTGGGTGGTGAGGAGTACCCAACAGCAAGCAAAATAAGTCTTAAGAAGATTTTGAGAAGGGATGATGTGAGGGTTTGAATTGTGTCCCTCAAAAAGTAGGTTGAAGTCCTAACTCCATCTCTGTGAAAGTGACCTTGTTTGGGAACAGAATATTGGAAGATGTGATCAGTTAAGCTAATGTGAGGCTAACGTAAGCTAATGGTGGGTCCTGCTCCCATGTGAATGGCATCTTACAAAAGGAAAGAGACGGACACCCCGGAGGGAAGAGCAACCATCTTAATTGTACAGTTTGATCAGGTAAGACACGCACACTGCTGCACAACCTACATCTATATAAGCCAAGAAAGCTCCCATCACCCCAGAATGCTCCTGGTGCTCCGTCCCAAGGGACCCACAGCCACCAGTCAATTCCAACCCACAGCAACCTGTGTGACAGAGTAGAACAGCCCCATAGGGTTTCCTAGGCTGTCATCTTTATGGAAGCAGATTGACAAGTCTTTTCTCTCATAGAGCAGCTGGTACATTTGAACCAGAGACCTTTTGGTTAGCAGACAAGCATTTAACAATTGCACCACAAGGCGCCTCAGGTTCCCCTTAAAAAAATAAAAAATCAAACTCACTGCGGTGCAGTCTGACTCACAGCGCCCCTAGAGGACAGAGTGGAACTGCCCACAGGGTCTCCAAGGCTGTCTGTCAATCTTCACGGAAGCAAAGCCCAAACCACACCCACTGCCGTGGAGTCCATTCTGACCCACAGCGCCCCTAGAGGACAGAGTGGAACTGCCCACAGGATCTCCAAGGCTGTCAGTCTTCACTGAAGCAGAGCCCAAACCACACCCACTGCTGTGGAGTCCATTCGACCCACAGCGCCCCTAGAGGACAGAGTGGAACTGCCCACAGGGTCTCCAAGGCTGTCAGTCTTCACTGAAGCAGACTGCCTCATCTCTTTCGTGCAGAGTGGCTGGTAGCTTTGAACCATCGACTTTTTGGTTCACAGCTGAGTGCTTTAACCACTGTGCCACCACATCTCTCTCTGTTTCCCCAGGAGGGAGACATGTGAGGGGCAGGGAGAGAGGAGCCTGGAACCTGGAGCAAGGGGCCTGTGGCTTCTGGGTGGAGGGGCCCTGAGCCTCCTGCACTGAGCCTGCAGGAGGTAGCAAGAGTCCGGAGAGGTGTGGGCATGGGGGCGGGGCCCAGCATGTGGTGTGTAACGTGCAGGGTGTGGGTCGTGTGTGCTGGGTGCTATGTAGGGTGAAATGGAAGGTATGACGTGTGCTGTGTGACGTGCGGTGTGGGGGGTGTCAGTCCAGGCCACCAGGGCCTGGGCAGTTCTCCAGAGCGCCTTCTGCTGGCTGGGTAGGAGGCAGGCGTGTGGTCCCCATGCCCTAGAGTGATGTGAGAGAAGCAGCAAGGCCCTGGACCTGGAGACCAAGTGACCTCAGGGGCGAGGGATGCCCCAGAGGGCCTTTGGGGACAACACTAAGGATGGCAGGCAGCATTGGGACCAGGAGCCCTGATACACACTTAGGATCTGGGACCCAGTCCTGTGGGAGGAGGGAGGGCCCAGACGGGTGGAACATATGCTCTTGTCATTGCTGGGTCTCCAGACAGATCTTCAACCGAGTTGGCAAAACTCTGAACTGTCCTGGCTCATGTCACCAAGTCACCAGGGACCAGGCACCCCATCGTTAGATGGGAGCCCCTCACCCCCAGGAGCCCCGGAGGCTGCAGGGCCAGGCCAAAAGGACGGGTCCCCACTAGGGCCCACCCTCTGCTCCTCTCCTGGCTCCTTATTGGATCTAAGCCTTGAGAGCTTTGGGAAGGCTGCAGGGATGGGTGGGGAGAGCAGGTGGCAGGTCTCAGGGCCTCACAGTTAAGCTTGGGTAGGGAGGAGCAGACGCAGCCCTCATGTCTGCACTTCCTGCCTGTGGGATTAGGGGCACGAGGAGCCCTCTTGCACCAGTAGAGCCCCTGGGCATTAGATGGCTCCTTCTGACCTTGAGGGGAGACGAGGCCGTGGGGTGGGATTCCTAGTGGGGATGGTGGCAGGGACACAGCCAACCTGGCCCAGGCCCAGAGCAGCATCTCTGTGCTGGAAAGTTGAGTCCACGGGAACTTGAAATTCTGTTCTGCATTTCATTCCTCTTTTGCTCACGATTCTTCCATGGAAGCTTTGATCAAAACACTCAGTAGATCCATGGGGGCTGGATGAACTCCTGAAAGTAATGACGGGAGACACTCTTTAAAACCTGGACCAAAAATATCCCCTGAAACCTTAAAACCCAACAATAGTTTAACTTAAGCAGTGAAGAAGGTCTGTCTTGCAAAGAAGAATGAGGAAAACCAAAGATGCATGGAAACAATTAGTCCAAAGGACGGGTACACCATGCGATCCTCAACCTAGCCAACCTAGCCGACTATGAGACCAGAACTGGATGGTGCCACTGTCAGCCACTCGGAGGGGGATCTATGGAGGAGATCCTGGAGAGAGTGGGAGAATAATGTGGAACAAAACTCAAAATCATGAAACAAAACAGGGACCAGGTTAGTTGGTCTGATAGAGCCTGGTGGAACCGCTGAGACTATGGCCCCGAGCTGCCCTTCAGGTTTGGAATTGAACCCACTCCTGTGGCTTCCAGCCAAACAAAAGACAGGCATATGAGCTGAATATTTACCTGACGTAGATACACTCCTTGGAGAGAACAATCATGGGAGAATAGAAGGGCTGTGTATGCACAGGGAGACAGCTCAGGGGGCAGGAGTGCATGGAGGGAAGGACACAGGGAAGAGGTAACCACAGGGAGGAAGTGGGGGGGGAGCTGTTGCATTGTGGGAAACAGTGGTCAATGTCATGAGACAAAGTGTATGTGAGCTGCTGTATGGAAAGTAAATTTGCTCTGTAAACTTTCACCCAAATCACAATAAAAAAAAAAAAAAGGTCTATTTTGAGCATTATGCTCTTTTAGGAACTATCTCCATGAGATGAAGGAGCTCTGGTAATGTTGTGCTTGAAGTATTGTGCTGCTCACCAAGAGGTCAGTGGCTCAAACCCACCAACTGCTCCACAGGAGAAAGATGTGATAGTCAGCTTCCCTGAAGACTGACAGCCCTGGAGACCCTGGGGGCAGTTCCACTCTGTCCTCTAGGGGCGCTGTGGGTCAGAATCGACTCCAGGCAGTGGGTGTGGTTTGTTACGTGGGATCAAATTGATGACAGAAAGAAAGGTAGGAACCTTAGGGGGCAGTGAGTCCATGTTAATGGTGGAGGAACAACGGGGAAGAGCAGGGTGAGGTCGGTTGTACCACATGAAGGGCGTCACCCCTGTCATCGACTTGTCCACGTGGAAGCTGTTGAAGTCGGTGTCCACTGTGTAGATTCCGAAAACAAAAATAAAATACATGAAATTCTAAAAATACAACCCTAAAAAAAGAATCAGTCACCAACACCCAAAATTGGAGGTTTTCTACTAAAATCTCATCTCTAACTTCTTTTACGGGAAACTAAAGGGAAGCAGGCATTCGAGTCACACTGGGCTCGCCTTTGAGCTCCACTCACACCGCCAGGGTCAGAGAGGGGTCTGGTGCCCACAGTCCCGGGGACAGAGCCCGGCCTTGCCAGCCCTTCCCTCACCTCAGTGGAGCCGAGTCCAGGAGCTGAGTTCCCATCACAGAGGTGAGCACAGAGGCAAGGATGGTCCCTATGGCTGCAGGTGCAAGTGAATAGTGTACCACCTGTACAGTGGGGCCTCCTGCTGACCTCAGAATCCACGGCCCCGGGGCCGGCAGATGTTGACTATGGGTTGAGACCAGCGCTGGCGACCCAGGGCAGGGCCAGGGGACGCCTCTTCTAATTGTTCCCTGGGTCCCAGAATCTTGTCTGCAGGCCCATACGGCAGACGTGGGCTTTGAGCTGACGTCATCCTCGACCTTGGTCAAGCCCTGCCTGCATCTCCTCCCCTCCCCCTCCACAGCCTAGCACCCGTGACCTCACAGGAGCCAATGAAGGGCAAGTTGGGGGCTGTCAGGTGGATCCCAGAGGACAGCCCTGAAGGGTGGAGGGAAGGCAGGTGGGTGCGGGCAGGGGGACACCGCCCCCCTTCTTCCTGGCCCCTCTTCCCACCACCACTGGAATTCTGAGCTTGTCCCGATGGCCATGGCAGCTGTGCTGTGAAATTTAGGTCTAATCACCGAGGTCCTGTCTAGTCCACTGCGTCCTTGCTGCTTGGCGTCCTGAAGGAGGCAGCACCCAGAGAGCCAACAAGTCTGGGGGCAGCTCAAAGTCCCAGGGGTTCCGAGACGGGTCGGGCCCATCGGCCAACTTCCGCATGCACAGTTCATTGAAACTGATGATATTCTCCAAGCGTGAAGCTATTTGCACCCTCCTTTTCTGGATGGCTCCTCCCTGTCTTGGAGGCCTGGTGGTCAGGAGAGGGAGCTCCAGCGGGATCTGAGTGGACTTGCCCTTGGAGAACAGGGGACAAGGCCGTGGGCTGGAGCTGCCAGGGGATAGATGAGAACATTACCAAGGCCCATGTCTGCAGGGGACAAGGACAGGCCCCAGGAGATGCTGGCCCTCACCTCCATGGCCCGAGGAGATGGGACAGGTGAGGATGGAGAATTAGGGTGGAATGAGCGTTGATCCCAAAGAGGCTGAGACAGCTGGGAGGGGTGGAGTAGCCTTGAGTTGTAACTGGGGGCCAAGAGCGGTCGTCCAAGGAGAAGAGATGGGCCTTCCCATACACAGCGCTGGTTTCTGGGGAGTTATTGCCTGTCCGTCGTCATCTCTAACCTCAGTAACCCCAACTCTGACAGTCTCTCTTCCATGGGTTCTGGGATTTCCCCTGGCTTGAGACAGCCTTTCCCTGTGAAGGTCATTGTGGTCCCTTCTGGGGGCACATACCTCCTGGTCCCCTAATAAAGGTAATTAACTCACAGAGAGAATTCACTCTCAAGATGGCATACACACAGGGCCAGCAAATTGGTGCTAGCTATCAGCTGAGAGTCAGCCGGGACTGTGGGCGGGATTCTGAGCTCCTCTGCACACGGGCCTTGGCATGGTTTGCCTGGGCTTCCTCACAGCATGGCGTCTGGACTCCAGAAGTGAATATCCCAGGAAAACAAGGTGGGAGTGCACGGTCCTGTTACGATCCAACCTGAGAGGTAACAGCATCACTTCTGCTCTACTCTGCAGGACTGGAAGACCTTCTATGAAGAAGGAAGCCACAGATGGGAGAAAATATTTGCAAAACATGTATCTGACCCAAAGCTCGTATCCAGAACAGATCAGTGTCTCATAACTCAATAATAATTAGACCAACAAGTCATTTGCTTAAAATGGGCAAAAGATTTAAACAGACCCTTCACTAAAGAAAATATGGGAAGGAAGTACACAGAAGATACTCAACCAAACCATAAGGAGTTACCATTACACACCCACCAGAGAGAGTGGTGCTCTGGTGGCACAGTGCCTAAGACATTTGACTGCTAACCAGAAGGTAGGTGGTTCAAACCCACCAGCCACTCTGTGGAAGGAAGATGGGGCAATCTATAAAGATTCATCACCTTGGAAACCCAAAGGGGGTCAAGTTGGAATTGACTTGAGGGCAGATGGATGGATGGGTGGACGGACAGATAGCTATCATGGAGTGGACTCTGACCTACGGTGACCTTATGTGCAACAGAACACAGCATGCCCCAGTCCTGTGCCAACCTCACTGGCAGGTTTAAGTTCATTGTTGCAACTACTGCACCAGTCCATCTCACTCAGGGTCTCCTTGGACTTCACTGACCCTCAGCTTCCCCAAACATCATGTCCTGCCCTCAGGATCGATCCTTCCTGATGACATGTTCAAGGCAAGTGGACTGGACAGCGTTCTGTTGTGATGCACGGCATCCTCACCGGCTCATTCTCAGAGGGAGAGTGCAGGCTTCCCTCCTAGTCCACCTCAGTCTGGAAGCTCTGTTGGCACCTGTCCACCTGGTAACCCTCCTGCTAAGTGAAATATCAGTGGTATCGTTCCTGGCATCACACACGCAAGCCACCACAGGATGACACATGGGCAGGTGGGTGGTGGATACACCCACTAGAATGGCTAAAGTGAGAAAGGCTGACATCACCAAGTGTTGGCAATGATGTGGGGCAACTGGAAGGATTGCTCACTGTAGCTGGGAACGTGAAACGGTGCAGCTGCTGTGGGAAGGTTTTCAGTTTCCTGGAGGGTTAAGCATCTTCCTATATGACCCTGCTGTCCACTCCTAGCTTTTTACCCAGAAGAGATGGACAAGACGTACTGTCACCAAAAGGCTTGTACAAGAAAGTTCACAGCAGCCTCATTTGCAGGGGGATGTAACACCCTCCATTTTGGACTCTTGGGGAGGATTGATTTTTTTTTTCATAATTTATTTTTTGTTGGCAGTAGACATAGCAGAACACACACCGGTCCAACAACGTCCACATGCACAATTCACCGAAATGGATGATATTCTCCGAGTGTGAAGCTATCTGCAGCCTCCTTTGCCGAATCACTCCTCTCTGTCTTAGTTCTCTAGTTCTGCTTCAACAAAATTCCACAAGGGGATGTCTTTACCGAACAAATTTATTTTTTCACGGGGCAGGAGGCCAGCAGTCGGGATTCAGGGTGCCGGCTCCAGGGGAAGGCTCTCTCCCGGTCAGCCCTTCTGAAAGCCCTTGTCTCTTTTCACCCCATGTCCTGGTTGCTTGTACATCTCCATGTGGCTTCGAGTCTGTCTTCCCCCATCTCCGCTTGTCTAATCTGCTCCTTTTATATTTTGTAAGAGATTGACTCACAACATATCCGACACCAATCCTGCCTCAAAAGCGTAACAAGGACAACCACTCCTGAGTGAAATGGTGACCACATGCATAGAGGTTGGGATTGACAAAAGCCACTCAAGAGGTCACAGAGGAAGCTTATAGCTGTGCTGTGATAGGGTGACAGTGAGTCGGAGACGACTCGATGGCTGCGAGTTGGATTTACAACACACAGACACAATTCCATCCACAGCTTTCCTCCATTAACATAAACTCACCACCCCGTAAGCTTCCTCTCTGACCGTTTGAACTGCTGTTGTCAATCTGAAGATAATTCTTCAAAAAAGCACAGTGCTCAAGGCACACATCCCTCGCTAGTTAAGCTAAACTATTACTTGGTTTGAAGAAGACTTCAGGGGATATTTTGGGTTGCAGGTGTAAAGGTCAGAGCAATAGTTTTGGGGGTTTGTCTAGCCTCAGTGGCTCCAGAAAATCTAGATCCTGTGGGCATTTCAAGTTCTGTTCTGCATTTCCCCCCTTTTGATCAGCATTCTTCTATAGAATCTTTGATCAAAACATCCAGTAATGGTAGCCAGGTACCATCCAGCTCTTCTAGTCTTCTGGTACAGGAGGCAGTTGTTCGTGGAGGCAATTAGGCCCTCCTTCCATTTGGGAGGATTAATTTAGTTGATAAGTGTCAAGGACTTGGCACAATCTGGCCCATAGGAATTGCTGAATAATTGGTGCTATTATTATTTTATCTCCCTGTTTCCTCTTCATGTCACCCAACTTCTTTGGTCTGCAGATGGGGAAACTAAGGCTGAGAGAGGGGCAGAGCAGTGCCCGGGACCAGCCAGCAGGTCAGAGTTCAAGCTGGACCCAGCAGCCAGGCCTCTTTCTCCCACCTCCTGGTACCCCTGCCTGTGGTGCCAAGTTCCCCCTTCTTCATCTTGGTAGAGACAAGAGCTGCCACTGGACTTTGATCTCAGGGCGATGGGGTTTGTCTGCTAACGTCCCCGTTAGCTGTCTCCAGGGGGCATTAATTGGGCAGGATCTCGAGCCAGTGCCCCTCCCTGAACCCCCCAGCTAATAAGCTCACCATTAAATCTCAAGTGGGCGCGCCCTCCAGAGAGTCCTTGCTGGGTTGGGCTCAATTAGCCCGAAAACAGAGCTGTCTGATGCTGAGACCCATCACTTCCGGGCAGTCCTGACAGCAGCAGAGGGGAGGGAGGCAGAGCTGTGGGCATCGCTCTGAAAACAGCCCTCGGCTCCTGGGTGAGGACGGGAAGGTGCAGCCCGGTTCTGGCAGCTGATTGAGGAGACAGAGCTGGGTCCTGAGCAACCACCACTGTCCCTCCCATGCCCCCAAGCAGAAACTCCTTAAGCAGTAGCCCCGCCCCCAGCCCCTAGGAGGCACTGAGCTCCTCTGTCTCTCTATGCGTTGCCTGTTCTCGACATGTCACAGGAGTGGGATCCTGTAACATTTGTCCTCTGTGTCTGGCTTCTTTCACTCAGCATCATGTTTTCAAGGTTCACCCAGGTGACAACGTATCAGGGCTTCAATTCTCGTTATGGCTGGGCGGAATCTCATCGTGTGGGTGGACCACACTGCGCCCATCCGTCATCTGTTGGTAGGGACTTGAGTGTGTCCATCTTTGGCCACTGGGAATGTTGTTGCAACAAACGTTGGTGTACACGTATCTGTTTGAGTCTCTGCTGTCAGGTCCCTTGGGATGCACTTGGGGTGGGATTTCTGGTTCACACGGTAGTTCTAAGGAGCCCTGGGGGCACAGTGGTTAAGCGCTTGACTGCTAACCAAAAGGTTGGAGGTTCAAATTCACCTAACGGCTCCACAGGAGAAAGACCAGGTGACCTGCCCCTGTAGAGACCACAGCCAAGGAAACCCTTTGGGCAGTGGGCCTCTGTCCCAGGGGGTTGCTGTGAGTCAGAGCTGGTCCAACAGCAGCACCACCACCAACGCTGACTAATGACACTGGGCATCTCTCCTGGGGCTTGTGGTCTCTGTGTGTACCCTCTTTGGAGAAATGTCTATGCAAGTCTTTTTTTCCCATTTTAATCATGTTGCTTGTCTTTTTGTTTCAAACATAACTTTTTATCTACAGTCCAGCACAACTTTCCCCATCCTCGCAACCCAGGAGGGCTTCCTGAAGGAGCAGGTCCTGGCCTGGGCCTCATGAGGGGAGAAGGGCAGCGGGGCAGAGGCCTAGTGGGAAGGTGGCATGAGGAGGAGGCTGTGGACGGAAATGAAGGTGACCCCCATCCTGGGCTCCTGGGCCCTAGCCGTGGATCCGCCCCTGGTGGCCAAGGCCCTGCTTCCACCAGCCTCCATTCAGGTCAGTCCTGGGGAGCTATGAGGGAACCACTCACTCCCACAAGACCTGGGGCAGGTCACTCTCCCCCATGGGCAGCTGTCTTTCCATTCTATAAACAGGGCTGCAGCCCTGCCCCCAGGTGCAAAAGGAGATGAAGAATGAGAAGGCGTGAGGCCAGTGGGAGGCTTGGCTGCAACCTCCTCGAGCTCCTGCAGAGTGGGGATGTCGGTGGGGACCCCAGGCTCCCCTTTGCCGGATGAAAGAGGGGTCCCCGCTGTCCTCGCTGAGCCCCCCAGCAATCACACTGCCTGGGCGTCTGCCAAACTCCGGAGTTAACAAGTCCGGGCCTAATGATTACCTGAATTCACAAAGTTGATGAAAAAATTAGGATATAAATAAATATTCCTGGAGCCTCCCCACCCCCGCGGGCAGGAACTTTGAATAATTGGAAAGAATTATGCTGAAGACTAATCAGAACTTTTTTTTCCCTTTTGCTAATTACCGCTGGGTCTCATCAGTGTCAGGTTCCAATCAACCACAGACGTCTTAATTGACCCTCGGGAATGTTAGAGGTGGGAGGCGTCAAGCAAAGGGGGCCTGGAGCTGGAGGGCTGGGGGCCGGGGACTGGCCGGCGGGGAGCCCTGCACCCCGGGCTCTGATCATGACGGATGCAGCCCTCTGGGGGATGGCCGTGTTCTTCCCTCTCTCCCAGCCCCTCTCTGTTCTCATCACGGCTTTGGCTGGGTTTCTCCTGCGAGATGGATGGAGGCCAGGACTGGGTCTGGAACGGGAGCAAGGGGCGGCCAGGACTCGGGGGAGGCAGGGGTTCTGTGCTGGGCCTTTTTCCTGGAGGGGATCATTTGCATGAGATGATGAGAAGTGGCTCCCAGGGGGCACCGAGCCTGTGCCAAGCGGAGGAAGAGAGGCAGCCTGCTCCCTGCAGGTCCCGGCCTCAGAAGGCCACCCCGCCCGAGCCAGGCCACCCCAATCCTCCCCTCTCCCTCTCCCTCCCAGCAGCTCAGGCTCCGGGAATCCTCCGATGAGCTCCACCTGCATGAATGGTAACCTTGAGACCATCCTTCCAGGAAGCCAACGTGCCCCCAAGGAACACCTCCAGTCCCTGAGCCTTGTACCCTCTGGCCACCGCCTGGGGGCCGCCTGGTCCCTCCCTCCCATCCCCCCCCCCCGGGCCCATCGCAGCCTCTGGTCAGAATAAACTGACCCACCCTGCTCCCTAGAGTCTCTCTGCACCCCCGCCAGTCTTCAGAGCCTCAGTGCTAAGGGGCCCCCATGTGGCTTCCCCAGGGGTTGTCCGCCCCCCATGTGGCTCAGTGGGCCCCTCCCTCCCCTTCCCAGGACCTCTGCTTCCCTCAGTGCCCCCCAGCCTCCTCGGGGGCCCCTCCTCAGTCTGACCCTGACTAGCTCAGCCCACCCCTCTGTGCCGCCCTCAGGTGGGCTCACTCCAGCCCTTTCTGCCACCAAAGGCCGGTGACCACCCGAGTGTGACCACTCCAGCCTCTCTCCCTGTGCTTCCTCCCTGACCACACCCAGCCACCCGAACCCACCTTTCCCGGTCTCCCCAAAGGACGTCCTGAGGGGCCCCTGACTCTGCTCCTGCTCTTACTTCAGCCAGGGCACCCCCAGGTCCTGGCCCCTTGGCCCCATGGTGACCCTGACCGCCTCCTCGGCTTCCACAGCTCAGCTACCATCTTCTCCCCGGGCTACACATGGAAGTGGGGGTCCTGGGGGGAGGTTCCAGAGGAAAGGGTCCCAGGGAAGGAGGGTCCCAGGGGAAGGGTCCTAGGGTGGGAGAGTCCCAGGAGGAAGGTCAAGGTGGGAGGGCTCCAGGGGAAGGGTCCCAGTGGGGAGGGTCCCAGTGGGGAGGGTCCCAAGGAGCCGGAGTCTCCAGGAATCGGGAGTCTCTCCCCGTCTTTGTCCATGCCTGTCTCTCCTTGTCTCTGCCGTCCTTCCCTGCTCCCCCTTCTCTCTCTCTCTCTCTGTCCCCGGCTCCCTGTCTTCCTCTGTCTTCCACCCTCTGCTCTGGGCTGGGCTGCAGGGAGCTGGCTGGGGTCCACTGAGGCCCGGGCCCGTCTGGCTGGTGTGCTTCTGGGAGGTCTACCACTGCCCGCTCTCAGGTCGGAGGGTCCCCGCCAAGCCTCCATGCTCAGAGCCCGACATGCCAGCGCTGCGTCTGACCTCCCACGGCCCCACGGCCCAGAGAGGGACGGGCCTGGCCTGCCCTGCTCACTTCTGGCACCTTGTCAACCTCAGCCAGGCCTTGGCTGTGCTTCCCTTCCTGGCCAGAGTTGGGGCACTGACCCCTGACCCCTGGACAGGAACGCTTTGGTCCTTCTCTTACAGAGGTCGGGGGCAGTATCTGCCTTGGCAGATGAGGGTCCCTACAGCCCCAGTGCTGGAGCAGGGTCTTAGCCGTGCCATCAGTCAGAGGTGCCCCCGGGGCGGCATTTGGCACTTGCTCCCTCGTCATTTCCTGGTGGGAATTACAAGGTGAGGGGAATTGTGTCCTCCAGAAAGGCAAGCCGGAATCCTAGCTCCAGCCCCTGGGAGTGTGCCCGTGTGTGCAAATAGAGTCTTTGGAGGCGTTACAGTTCCCATGAGGTCTCCCTGGAGCAGGGGGCTCCTGGTCCCATCTGAGTGTTGTTGTTGTTGTTAGGTGCCGTCAAGTCATTTCCAACTCAGTGACCCCACGCACAGCAGAACGAAACACCACCTGGTCCCGCGCCAGCTCCACGATCCTTGCTATACTTGAGTCCATCGCCTGAGCGACTGTGTCCATCCATCTCGTTGACAGCCTTCCCCTCTGTCGTCAACCCTCCACCTTACCAAGCATGACCTCCCTCTCCAGGGAATGGACCCTTCTGAGTGAGGTCCTAGCAAAAGAGGCACAAGGGTGGGGAAGACACTGGGTGACAGAGGCAGAGATGGGGAGGTGCAGCTCCGCCAGGGAACCAGGGACGCCAGGAGCCCCCAGAAGTCAGAGACAGGCAGAAGCAGACTCTCCCTCAGAGCCTCAGAGGGAATCAACGTGGCCGACACCCTGGTCTCAGCCTCCCGGCCTCCAGAGCCGTCAGACAGTGGACATCTGTCCTTACAGGCCCCTCGGTCTGAGGCAGAGGGAATCAACATGGCTGCCACCCTGGTCTCAGCCTCCCGGCCTGCACAGCCGTCAGAGAGTGGATGTCTGTTCTCAAGTTATGACTGTTGGGCGCCGTGGAGTCAATGCCGACCCAGGGCGACCCCGTGTGACAGGGTGGAGCTGCCCCAGGCCGCCATCTGTATGGGAGCAGATCACCAGGTCTTTCTGCTGCAGCGCTGCTGGGGGGTTTGAACCTCCAGCCTCTCGGTTAGCAGCTGAGTGCTTAGCCGTTGCACCACTAGTGCTCCTTAAGCCCCCCAGTTTGTAGCATCCATTACAGCCGTCCTAGGATCCTCACACAGAGACCTTCCTGTCACAGTTTGTGAGCGGGAGCTCTGGGATCCAGACCCAGACTGGACGCCCCGCTCAGCCCTGGGGAGACACGGTGCTGCTTGGACTAGGAGGGAACAGGGGAAGCAGGCCCTCCTCCTCCTCTTCTCAAGGGGTCCCAATTTGGGGGTCCTGAGTGCCATTCCTCAGCCACCACGGCTGCCCCAAGAAGACCCACTTCTGATGCCAATTTGCTGTGTGACTTTGGGCACGGACCTTCCCCTCTCTGGGCTTCAGTTTCCCTCTCCATCCCAAGAGCATGGAGTCTGGGCTCCCCAAGGGCCTCTCTGGCACAGATCCTCCATTAACTGGGCACCGGGGCTCGGCTGGGGCCTGTGGGCCAACAAGGCGTCCTTGGCCTCGGCAGGAGCCATCCATCAGGTCGTGGTGATAGATGACCCGTCCCTCCTCCTGCTGCTGCCTTCGCTATTGGGCTGCAGAGTAACATTTGTCACTTCCCACGACAGTCCCACCTTCCCTCCCACCCGCGGGAGAGCCCCCCACAGCCCCCGCGGATGTCAGGGCCTCCTGGACTATTTCCATGATGTTGATTTTCTGCCCGCCCCCCTCACTCCCCCTTATTACATTTTGGGCCCTTTTTGGGCTTCTGGAGCCAGCACGTGCTTTCCCAGCAATGTTTTTAATAAAAACCATCCTTTCGGATTATTTGTCTTCGCCACTAACGTCAGCCTCCTCCCGATTGCCTCACAGGCGGCGGCTCTGCCTTAGTGGTCGGCACCTGGAACGGGTCGGGCTCTGGGTGCTGCCGCTCAGGGAGTTGGGCAGGGCCTGCTGTGGCCCCGCCCTGCTCCCACGCCGTCCCGCTCACACCCAGCGCCGGGGCCCACAGCTGCCGTTATAAATATGAGTGTCCGCTGTGACAGCCCTTGTCTCTGGCCTTTTCTGCCTGTTCTCCTGGTGAGCCACCCCTGCACATCTCTTGGCGCCGGGGCCCAGGTGAGACGGAGGTCACAGAGGAGCCAGGACTGGCCCGGAAGGCGTGGCTCAGTGAGGCTCCCGCACTGCCGCAGGGCCCGGAGGGGAGCGTTTCTCCAGCACCTGTGGGGTCTGGCCTCTCACCTACCAAGCTCCCGAAGCAAAGTGAGGCTGGCCCTACCTCGCTCCCAGCAGGGCTCGGTCAGCTCCCGTCTCCCTCCGAGACAGTCTCCCCAGCTCTCAATAGAGACAGCAACAGTGCCCACCTCTCAGGGTTGAGGGTCATTCATTCATTTGCACACACCCGTACACACTCACACACCCATGCACACACTCACACACTCACACCTACATGCCAGGAAGAGCCATGTGTCTGTCCCAGGGCAGGAGCCGGCCTACATGCTGGGCCCTCACATGGACACACACACATGCACACCCACCCACATCCACACACACTCACACCCATGCACACACACCCCATGCACACACTCACACCTACATGCCAGGAAGAGCCATGCGCCTGTCCCAGGGCAGGAGCCTGCCTACATGCTGGGCCCTCACACGGACACACCCACATGCACACCCACCCACATGCACACACACTCACACCCATGCACACACCCATGCACACACTCACACCTACATGCCAGGAAGAGCCATGCACCTGTCCCAGGGCAGGACCCTGCCTCATGCTGGGCCCTCACACAGACACACACACATGCATGCACATTGAAAATGCACATCCACATGTGTACATGCATGCACACACGCACACACACCCATTCACACACTCACACACTCACACCTACATGCCAGGAAGAGTCATGCACCTGTCCCAGGGCAGGAGCCTGCCTATATGCTGGGCCCTCACATGGACACACACACATACACACACATGTGCACGCCCACCCACATATACACATGCATGCACACACGCACACACTCACACGCACATGCCAGGAAGAGGTATGCACCTGTCCCATCAGAGCCAGGAGCCTGCCTGCACGCCAGGCTCTCATGCGGACACGCACACTTGCACACACATACACATGCTTTCATTATACATTCATAAGCACACTCATCCATACACATGCTCACATTCACACATGCATATGCACATGTACACATACACGCACACTCAAGTACACACTCGTATACACGCACACATGCACACATTCACACGCCACTCGTCCATACACGCTCCACACACCACACTCAACACACACATGTGCACACTCACAGAACGGAGCCCTGGGTTTCCCATGACTTTGTTGTGTGACCTCGAGCCTCCCTGAGCCTTCTTGGTGTCCTTCTCTGTTAAGGAGGCCTGGGGGTGGGGCTCCTGTCCCCTCAGCTCGTAGGGGACCCTGTGTCTCAAGCAGCTGCAGCCTCCCAACTATTCCCTGGCTGCCCACCAACCACCCAGGAGAAGCCTCGTCCGCAGCTCCTGTCCCCAGCTTCTCTCCCCCAGCCCGCGGTGCCAGGCGTCCAGACCACTGGCTCTGGGGCCTCCTCCAGGGCAGGGGAGGGAACCACTTGGCTACACATCCCTCCCCGCCTATGGCCGGCCTCGCTGGCCCCTGGTCTTCAGGCCCCCTGGTCTGCAGGTGGACTGGCTCCAGCCTTGGAATTGGCCAGAGGAGTGAGTGACAAGTCCGCCCCTTGCCCAGCCTCTATGTTAAGAGTCTGGAGCTGTTATTACGAATATGCACAGCAGTCCATAAATATTCACACCAACTTGAGGCACCTAGTCCCCTCCCCCTGCCCTTGGGCACCTCTACCAGCTCCTAAACCTCCCTGGCCATGTCTCTCATTTGACCCCTGTGTTTGCTGAGACACTGTCCGTTGGTGGAGCTTCCCCAGCCACCCATGGGAGCCCGTCCACCCCAGGATGGAGAAGACCCCTGGCCTGGGCTCAGGTCCAGGTCCCCATCTCAGCTGACCCCACACCCTGCAGGACCTCAAGTTGGGATGTCCATTTCCTTCTGTGCCTGTGAGGGCTGGGCCAGCCGACCTCCGTGGGCCCCGTGGCCCCGAGCTGGCTCTGCCAGGCCAACTTGTGTAGGAGTAGACGTGCCTGCTCTGGTCCCACTTTCCGATGCAGTCCATTGTGTGGGGACAAAGCAGGAGGTGTGGGTTTCTGGGGTGTGCTGGCCACACTTAGGGTTACCTGAGACAGGTAATCAGAGAGGCCTGGTATCTGGTGTCCCTCCCACCCTGTGCCAGGGGCAGGTCAGCCAAGCTGTCCCTCAGGACAGGTGAGACCAAGGTGGGCCAAGTGAGCTGTGAGGAGAAGGTGAGAAGGGCTGCACTGAGCGATGGTTGGGGCCTGGGAAGCTGAGGGGAGAGGAGGTGGGGAGACCCTCTTGGGGCCAGGGCCAGTGGGGGGCTTTGGGCTTGGGGTCTTGGACTCCAGAGCTGGAATGCCCGGGCAGGACATTCGACTTTGTGCCTCAGTGTCCCCATCTGCCAGTGCCTCTGCTGTGGATAGCATGTGTCCCCCAAAATAGTGTTGTAAATCCCAACCCTTGCCCCTGTGGTTACAGTCCTGTCTGGAAATGGGCTTTATTTGTTGTGTTAGTGAGGTGGGGTTAGAGTGGAGTGTGCCTTAAATCAGCATTATATGAGATATAAAAGAAGTTAAACCAGCAAACAAATGGAGGGGAAGATGGACCCATGTGATCACCAAGGAACCAAGCAACAGAAGCTGAAAAGAGACAGAGACCTTCCTTCAGAGCCGACAGGGTCTTCCCCTAGAGACAACACCTTGACTTTGAACTTCCAGCCTCCTGAACTGTGAGAAAATAAATTCCTGTTCCTTGGGGCCACCTCTCCTGTGGTACCTCCGTTATAGCAGCACTAGGTGACAAAGGCAAGGGGCTTCATGACAAGGGGCATGTGCACTGTGGGACCCTCTATTACACAGAGACATGAGAGGCTCTGAGCAGTCCCAACTACTCCACCCTAAGTCTCAAGTGCAGTCTTCTTTATCAAACTGTGATAAAATATAGACAGCAAAGAAGTTGTCATCCGAATCACTTCTAAGTGTACAGTACAGTGACATCAGTCACACTGCGATAGTGTGTAATGGTCACCGCTGTCCATTCCAAAACATCTCCACCACCCTAAACAAAGCCCTGTACCCCTTCAGCACCGACTCCCCATTCCTCACCTCGCTGACTCGTAGCAACCCCGTGCACAGCAGAGCGAAACGCTGCCCAGTCGTGTGCCATCCTCAGATCTTGCTCTGTGAGTGCATTGTTGCGGCCACTGTGTCACTCCGTCTCATCGAGGGCCTTCCTCTTTTGTTCTGACCCTCTGCTTTGGCAGGCATGATGTCCTTCTTTAAGGACTGTCCCTCCTGATAGCGTGTCTTGCCTGTTTACTTCTAAGGAACATCCTGGCTGTCCTTCTTTTAGGACAGATTTATTCGTTCTCCTGGCAGTCCATGGTGTAGTCAGGCTTCTTCTCCAACACCATACTTCAAAGGCGTCAACTCTTCTTCGGTCTTCCTTATTCATTGTCCAGCTCTCACATGCACATGAGATGACTGAAAATACCGTGGCTTGGAGTAGGCATACTTTGTCCTTAATGTGACATCTGTGCTTTTTAGCACTTGAAAGAGTTCTTTGGTTGCAGATTAGTTCAATGCAATATGTCATTTAATTTCTTGACTGCTGCTTCCATGGGTGTTTATGGATCCAAGAAAAATGAAACCCTTAACAGCTTCAATCTTTTCTCCATTTATCACGATGCTGCTTATTGGTCCAGTTGTGAGGATTTTTGTTTTCTTTATGTTGAAGTGTGATCCATACTGAAGACTGCAGTCTGTGATCTTCATCATTAAATGCTTCAAGTCATCTTCACTTTCAGCAGGCAAGATTGTGTCATCTCCGTATTATAGGTTGTTAATGAGTCTTCCTCCAAGCCTGATGCCTCATTCTTCTTCATATAGTCCAGCTTCTTGGATTATTTGCTCAGCATACAGATTGAATAAGTATGGTGAAAGGATACAACTCTGACACACTCCTTTTCTGATTTAAAATCAGGCACTATCCTCTTGTTCTGTTGAACAACTGGCTCTTGGTCTACGTATAGTTTCCTCATGAGCACAATTAAGTGTCCTGGATTCCCATTCTTCTCAATGTTATCCATAATTTGTTATGATCCACATAACTGAATGCTTTTGCATAGTCAATAAAACACAAGTAAACATCTTTCTGGTATTCTTTGCGTTCACCCAAGATCCATCTGACATCAGCAATGATATCCCTCATTCTACTTCCTCTGCTGAGTCCAGCTTGAATTTTTGGAAGTTCCCTGTTAATAAACTGCTGCAACTGTTTTTGAATTTTCTTCAGCAAATGTTTACTTACATGTGATACTAATTATATTTTCCAACAATTTCCACATTCTGTGGGGTCACCTACTTTGGCATGGGCACAATACAGATCTCTCCCAGTCACTTGGCCAGGCAACTGTCTTCCAAATCTCTTGGAGTGAGTGCCTCCAGCATTGCATCCATTTGTTGAAACATCTCAATGGGTATTTGGTCAATTCCTAGAGTCTTGTTTTTCACCAATTCCTTCAGTGTAGCTTGGACTTCTTCCTTCAATACCATTGATTCTTGATCATATGTCACCTCCTGAAATTGACCAATTCTTTTAGATACAGTAATTCTGAATATTCCTTCCACCTTCTTTTGATACTTCCTGCATCATTCAATATTTTGCCCATAGAATCCTTTAAAAAAACTCAAGATTTGATTTTTTCTTCAGTTCTTTTGGCTTGAGAAATGCTGAGCGTGTTCTTCTCTTTTGGTTTTCTAACTCCAGGTCTTTGCACGTTTCATCGTAATACTTTACTTTGTCTTCTCCAGTTGCTCTTTGAAATCTTCCATTCAGATCTTTTGCTTCATCATTTCTCCTATTTGCTTTAGCTACTCTCCATTCAAGGGTGAGTTTCTGAGTCTCTTCTGACATCCACTTTGGTCTTTTATTTCTTCCCTGTCCTTTTAATGACCTTCTGTTTTCTGCATAAGCAATGTCCTTGATGTGCAAAGTCACCTGGTCTCCAATCATTAGTGTTCAACACATTGAGTCTGCTCTTGAGATGGTCTCCAAGTTCATGTGGGACATAGTCAGGTCATATTTTGGCTCTTGTGGACTTGTAATTTTCATCAGCTTCAATTTGAACTTGCGTATGAGCGATTGATGGTCTGTTCCACAGCCAGCCCCTGGCCTTGTTCTAACTGATGATATTGAGCTTCTCCATCACCTCTTTCCACAGATGTAATCAGTTTGATTCCTGTGTGTTCCGTCTGGTGAGGTCCATGTGTATAGTTATCATTTACATTATTGAAAAAGGTATTTTCAATGAATAAGTCGTTTGTCTTGTAAAATTTTATCATGCTATCTCTAGCATCGTTTCTATCACTAAGACCAGATTTTCCAACTACTGGTCCTTCATTTCCATTTCATTTCCAACTTTTCCATTCCAGTCTCTAGCAATTAGCAACACATCTTCATTGTAGATTTGATCAATTTCAGTCTGCAGAAGTTGGTGAAGATCTTCAGTGTCCTCATATTTGGCATTAGTGGTTGGTGTATAAATTTGAATAATAGACTTATTAACTGGTCTTCCTTATAGGCGTATGGATGTTATCCTATCACTGAAAGCGTTGTGCTTCAGGATAGATCTTGAAATATTGTTTTTGACAATGAATGTGGCACCATTCCTTTTCAATTTGTCATTCCTGGCACAGTAGGCCATATGGTTGTCTGATTCGAAGTGGGCAAAACCAGTCCATTTCAGCTCACTCATGCCTCGGACACTGATCTTTATTCTTTCCATTTCATTTTTGATGACTTCCAATTTTCCTAGATTCATACTTCATATGTTCCACACTCCAATTACTAATAGAAATTTGCAGCTGTTTCTTCCCATTTGGAGTTGTGCCCCATCAGCAAATGAAGACCCAGAGAGCTTCACTCCGTCCACCTTGTTAAGGTTGACTGTACTTTGAAGAGGCAGCTCTTCCCTGGTCGTATTTTGGGTGCCTTCCAGGTTGAGGGACTCATCTTCCTGTACTTTATCAGATAATATTTTACTGCTATCCATGGAGCTCTGGTGGTGGGGTGGATAAGGCATTTGGCTGCTCACCAGAAGGTCAGTGGTTCAAACCCACCAGCTGTGGAAGGAAGATGGTGGATCTACTTCTGTAATGATCTACAGCCTCAGAAACCCAGTGGGTTGGATTCGACTCCATAGCCTTGCTCTCTGTAAGGTAGCCCCTGGCCAGTTTTTTCACAAGTAGATCTCCAGTTCCTTCTTTCTGGTCTGTCTTAGTCGGGAAGCTCCACTGAAACCTGTCCACAAGGGTTGAGCCTGCTGGTGTGTGACATACCTGCATAACTGCCGGCATCACAGCAACACGCAAGCCCCACAGCATGGTACACTGACAGATGAGTGGTGGTTTCAGCTTCTCCAACTCACTGTTGTCAGGTCGGATCCAACTCATGGCAACCCCTGCTTGGGTTTCTGAGGGGGATCTCTGCGGCAGTAGATTGCCTAGTCTTCCTTGTGAGGAGTGGCTGGTGGGTTTGAACCACTGGCCTTCTGGTGAACAGTCAAATGCCTTAGGCACTACACCACCAGAGCCCCCACCTTGCCCCTAAATTCAAACTCACTGCTGTTGAGTTGATTCGACTCATAGCAACACCTGCTTGGGTTTCCGAGGCGGTATCTCTATGGCAGTAGATTGCCCAGTCTTCCTTGTGAGGAGTGCCTGGTGGGCTTGAACCACTGGCCTTCTGATTGGCAGTCAGACGCCTCAGGCACAACCACCAGTAAACATTTTTTTTCTATGTACTTGCCTATCCTAGAAATTTCAAACAAGTGGGCTCACACAATGTTTGTCCTTTTTGTGGCTAATTTATTTCATTCAGAATCATGTTGTCGAGGTTCGCCCATGTTGTGGCACGTATCAGAATACCATTTCTTTTCAGGGTTGAGTAATATTCCATTGTGTGGATGGATCACATTGTGTTTATCTATTGTCTGTTGATGGGCATTTGTGTTGTGTCCATACTTTGCTTCCTGTGAATGATGGCATTGTGGCGAGCGCTGGGCACACGTGTGCCTGCTGTGTGTGGCACTGCAGTGAGCATCGGGCACACATGTGTGTCTGCACCCTTGCTTTTGATCTCTTGGGTACATACCCAGGAAAGGAAATGTTAGGTCTGGGTGGTGCAGATGGTTAAGCGCTCAACTACAAGCCCAAAGTTTGGTGGCTCAGACTCACCCTGAGCTGCCTTGAAAGACAGGCCTGGCCATTTGCTTCCAAAAATCGAACACCTTACAGAGCAAGGCCTACCTTGCACCTGACTCAGACCTGTCTTGACGGTAACAAACAGCAAGGTGACGCTGTGACAAGCCCCTGCTCCCAGCACTCTCCCCGGGAGTTCGGCTCCAGCTCACACAGTGGGGAAGCAGAGCTGCTGTGTGGTTCATTACTTGGCCAAGGTCACACAGGGCAAGCCACACAGCCACTTGCCTGTGTCACTTGGGGTTGTGGACTGTGCCCCTGTCCGGGCACAGGACAGATAGAGTTCCACTGGGGCTGGGGTCTTCAGTGAGCCCTGGGGTTGGAACCAGCTCCCTCCCTGCTGTTTCCCCAAATTTGCTCAACCTTGTCCTTCCCTGGGGACCGGCTCGGCCACCGCCAACATCTGTGTGGATGCAGCTGTGGAATGCTTAATGAAGGCTCAGTGTGGCCGTACCTCAGCGCGCAGCTAGGACAGATGGTCCATCATTGCCCATTTTTATTAATTACCGGCTCCGTGGACTGCCGTTGGCACGCACGCCAAGGCTCGTGAGCCGTGTAGCCACGACTGGGCACTAGCAAGGAGGAAACGGCCCTTCACTGAACTCAGCGGGCCTTTCCAACTGGCTCCCTTTGAGGGCACAGACATTTCTGGCTTTGTGGAGCCCCTGGGGTACCAGGCGAGGGGAGGAGATACCAGCTCCCAGCTGCCATCTGCCTATGGAGATGGGCCACAGGAGCAGTGGGAACATGGCCACTGAGTGGGCCCCCAGGCCAGGGAGAGGCCGGCAGCAGGAGCCCGGCCCCGGACATCCCGGAACCCCATCCCTGCGTCTCCTCCACCCACAGCCCCAGCTGTTGGCTGGCATCAGTAGAAGGGTCTCAGGGTCTCCAGCCCCCTGAAGCTTCCTCTAAGCTCTGCCACATGTGTCTTCTGGGGAGAGACCTTGGCACAGACTCAAGTCCCCAGCCTGAGCTGGCCTAGGAGTCCCAGAAGGCTCCAGGGTCCCACAGACCTGGCGCCCATGCCCACACCCAACTCAGTGGGGTCTGGGGAAGTCCCCTCCCCAATCAGGGCCTCACACTCCCATCTGAAAAGTGAAAGCATGGTGGCCTTGCCTCACCAGGGCCCATGTGGGCAGGGCCGGGGCACCAAGGTCAGGGCACTGTCCTCAGCCCCCACTGCTTGCAGCCCCCTGTGATGCAGTTTCCCTTCAAGGGCTCCTCTTGAGCCACTAAGTCTGCACCCTACCACCCCTCACAGCTCTCACACTCTGGAGCCACGATGCACCTGCCTTCATCGTCCCGGGGCCAGGTCTCCAACACCTGTGGGCAGCCCTTATGCCCTGGAAGAGCCCAGATTATTCAAAATCCCCACCCCCAGGAAGCCCTGAAAGCCAGCTAATCTCATGAGCTCTCGCCTACAACTTCAGTGTGCTTTGACCTGGCCCCACGTGCAGCCCACACATGGCCTGTCCCCAGGTGCAGCCCCTGTGTGACCTGTCCCCAGGTGCAGCGCCCACGTGGCCTGTCCCCAGGTGTGGGGGTGCAGCCCCCTGTGGCCCTGCCTGGCACCCTCTCGAGTTTGGAGCTGAAGTGACAGTGTACCTTTGATCTCTCTGTGGGTCTTGCATAGTGTCCCACAGCATCTGTCATCAGACCTAACCCTATGACCATGGAACACCTGTCTCCAGAGAGCCCTGGGCGCTGCTGGCTGAAAGGTGAAAGGGCTGAGTCCGCCCAGAGGTGCCTCAGAAGGAAGGCCTGCCCGCCTTCTTCTGGAAGGCCGCAGCCTGAACACCCTGTGGGGACCGTTCACCCGGGGGCCTGAGTTAGACAGAAGCAGGCCCCAGCAGGAGCACTGGGGGCCAGGTCCTGCACCAGGGGTGCTGGTGCTGGAGCAGGCCAAGAGGCCCAGAGCCCTCCCTACTGACCAGGCTGCCACGTCCTCTGGCTTTGCTGTTAGCCCAAGAGATAATGGGACAAGAGACACGAGACTGAGTCAATAAAGGAAGAGCAAGGCTTTACTTCTGGCCGTGGTGTGGTCGGCAGGCGGGTGACCTGCTGCCCCCCTGGCAGCCTGGAGAAGCTGGGTCCCTGCCCCGCACCTGCCTCCTGGCCGGCCCAGGCCTCACTGAACCCCGGGAGGGAGCCCACGCAGGGGACCCTGCTGCTGCCCCCTTGGGCCCCTTCTCCAGGCCAAGCTGGTGTCCCCAAGCCCCTACCCCAGGTTGAGAAGCCTCCTTGCTCATCCCAGTGACCTGACTCTGGGCAAACCCCTTCCCCTCGCTGAGTCTCAGACCCCACAGAGCTGCCGAGACCCCAGGCTTGGCTGAGACCAGTCAGGAGGGTGACCATGAAAACTGCAAGGTGCTGACCCCATGCGAGCTGTGCAGGTGAAAGGGTGGTCAGGAAGGGATGAGTGAGGGGGGCATCTGGGCCCCCACAGGGGCATCAGGGCTGGGCAGATGTCAGAGGCTTGGACTTTGGAGGCGGCCTGCCTAGGTTTGAACCCCAGCCCTGTCACCTTTGGCTCAATGGCTTTTAACACATTACTTAACCTCCCTGGGCCTCAGTTTTCCCATCTGGCAGAGGAGGATGTACAGTAAAACCTGTGAAAGCTGAAACCTGTGTCAGGCGGAAACCTGTCAGAGGAGGAAAATGCAGATATCTTCTGTTAACAGAGAGATGGAAACGTGTTGGGACCATGCCTGTCAAAGGCAGAAAACTCGCCAGACCCCAAAAGATAAGGCAGTCCTGTCAAGTTCCGGCTCTCACAGGTCTCACTGTGATACCTCCCCATGGGGATAGGCAGGAATGAAGTCAGGCCCCTAAAGGGCACAGGAAGCACTGGACCCGTGTTTGTACCCATGTGTTTAGGCCCGAGCTCAGACCCCATCCCATGGAGATGGACCCCAGCTCCCGCCGAGACCTCACTACCTGCTCGGCCCGGAGTCCTGTGGCCCGTGGCGTCTGTTTCCCAGAGCTCGGCTGTAGTGCCACCTTCAGGGTCCATGGTCCCATACTTGTCTCAGGAGTAGCTGGTGCTTGGGAGGTAGGGTTCAGACCAGAGCAGGTCAGCTTCACACAGAGGGGCCCCTCGGGAGGAGCATGGCTCCACTCCTGGGTGCCAACCGTGAGCACCCACTGTGTGAGAGAGGACCAAGATGGCCAGTCCCAGGCCCAGTCCCTGAGGCCCTGCGGTGAGAAGGTCGCACCAGGCAGGTGGGTACCAGCTCCAGGTCGTGTCCCTCATGTGGCCCTGGATAACCACCTCCATCCCTGAGCCTCTGAGGGGATCCCAGGGTTGCCATGGGGGCTCGGGACAGAAAGCCTCCCCGATCATCCTCGTACCTCCCCTCCCCAAGACCCCAAAACCAAACCCACTGCCATCAAGTTGACTCTGACTCATAGCATCCCGTACGGGTTGTTTGAGGGGTAAATCTGTACAGAAGTAGATTGCCCCATCTTCCTTCCACAGAGCCACTGGTGGGTTTGAACCGCCAACCTTCTGGTTAGCAGTCAGATGCCTTAGGCCCCATGCCACCAGACCTCCTTGTACCACTCCCAGGCACCTTCATTTCCCACCAAGGTCCACATCCTGGCAGCTGGCCTAGTTTTTAAGAAACAACACACCCCTGGGCAGGTCCCCTAGAAAGCCTGCCAACGCAATGTCATTTTGTTGTTCTCTAATTAAGCCTGGCGTTAGCCAGAATCCACCAGAAGGGATGGGAGAGGGGCGGGATGAATGGGGCCTGGTTCTCTGTGTCCCTTGCGAAAGAATAGCCCTCAGGCTTGGAAACACTGTGGTGAGTGAGGAGGTACCCCGTCCCCTTGGGCACAATGAGCAAAAAACCCACTGCTGTTGAGTGCATTCCAACTCATAGTGACCTTGTGGGACAGAGTAGAGCTGCCCCACAGGATTTCCAGGGCTGTAGTCTCCATGGCAGCTGACAGCCCATCCTTCTCCCCCAGAGCAGCTGCTGGGGGTTTTGAACTGCCGACCTTTTGTTTAGCATCTCAGTGCTTAACCACTGCACTGCCAGGGCTCCTTGCCCTTTGCCTCTAAAAAACCAAACGCGTGGCTGTTGAGTGGCTTCCAACTTACAGTGGCCCCAGATGACAGAGCAGAGATGTCCCGGGGGGCTCTGGAGCCGGGCTGTCCCCTGTGGAGCCACTGGGCGGGTTTGAACCACAGACATTTCAGTGAGCAGCTAAGCACCACCAGGCAACCGAAACCACACCCACTGCCGGAGAGTTGGTTCCAACTCACATGCCCTAGAGAACAGAGAACTGTCCCACAGGGTGTCCAGGGCCGTCAGTCTTTACAGAAGCTGAGTGCCTCCTCCTTCTGCTGCAGACAGCTGGGTGTTGAACCACTGACCTTTGGGTTCACACCGAGCGCTTAACCCCCTGTGCCACAAACACTGGAGCGTGATTCAGCAGTGATGAGGGACATGTGGACCTACACACAACACGCACACGCAGCTCAGAGACATCATGCGAGTGCAGGCAGCCAGGCTCAAAGGAGGGCCTCTCTGGTTCCGTGATGTTGGAGAACAGACTAAACCAACCAATGCAGGAAAAGTCAGAACCGTGGTGACCTGGGGGTGGGGGTGCCGGGAGCTCTTGGGGGAATGAACGGTCTGTGTCCTGAGAGGAGTTTGGGCCGCAGAGGGGTCTACCCTGCAAACTGACACATTTCACTGTATGTAAATTTTACTCCAAAGAAGAAAGAGAAATCCATCATAAATCGGGATCTGGAGGGTGAAGTGCACAGGTGTCCACACCTCCTGGGGAAATGATGGGCTCATGGATGATCGGTAGTGATCAAGTGCGTGTGGCAAGAGTGCTGAACTCAGGTGGTGAGGGTGTGGGTGTTTGGGGGCAGTGCAGGCCCAGTGGCGGAATTCTCACCTTCTGTGAGGGAGACCCGGGTTCGGTTCCGGCTGGTGCCCCTCACGCACAGCCCCCGTCCGTCTGTCTCTGGAGGCCTGTGTGCTGCTGTGATGGTGGACAGGTTTCAGCGGAGCATCCAGACGGAGAGAGACCAGGAGGAGAGGTTTGGGGATCGCTCCTGAAAATCCACCCCGAATACCCTGTGGGTCCCAACAGTTCGCGCCGCAACCCGCCCTGGGGCCAGCGAGGGGCCGGGAGGTGTTCTGTTCTGTTGTGCACAGGGTTGCCATGGGGAGTACCAACCACAGTGTGCGGGGTCCGCCATCACATTGTTTCCTTTCTTCGGCTTGCTTGAAAAATCTCAAGAGTGGCTTGTAGACAAGCTGCCCCGTGGCAATACGGCTCTGCTGGTCAGTGACGGTGGGACCTGACAGGTCTCTCTCCCTCCAGGAACCCCCAGGTCCTCACCACAGAGTGGGCGTGGCAACAGCCCCCACCCACGGGTCACACATGAATCAATTCAGGCAGTTAGAGCAGTGCCTGGCACCCAGAGGGGGCTTTAAAAATATGCACTTTGTTAATAGTGAGAGGTACTGGTAGTGCAGTGATTAAACACTAGGCTGAGAACCTAAGGGTTGGTGGTTTGAACTCACCAGCCACTCCATGGGAGAAAGACGGGGCAGTCTGCTTCTGTACAGATGACAGCCCTGGAGACCCTGTGGGCAGTTCCACTCTGTCCTCTAGGGGCGCTGTGGGTCAGAATGGACTCCATG
>NW_006921593.1:15763168-15764499 GCF_000298275.1 Orycteropus afer afer | reverse complement strand
TGGGCAGTTCCACTCTGTCCTCTAGGGGCGCTGTGGGTCAGAATGGACTCCATGGCAGTGGGTGTGGTTTGGGCTTTGCTTCTGTGAAGATTGACAGCCCTGGAGACCCTGTGGGCAGTTCTACTCTGTCCTCTAGGGGCGCTGTGAGTCTCAGAATTAACTGGACAGCAACTAGTTTGTTTTTTTGTTTTGGTTTGATAGCATCCTCAGCCCTTGGGTATCAGTACGGCTGTATGTGCCTCAAACACTCAGTGGGAGGCAGGGAGGTGTACGAGACAAGTATGCATTGGTTCAAGTGCAAGGGACCTGAAGAGCTGAAAAAATCTTGAAAAAAGAAAACAAAGGTGGAGAACTCACACTTACTACAACACACCAGTAGTCAGAGAGTGTGCACTGGCCTAAGGATAGTCAGATGGGCCCATGGACTTGAACTGAGAGTCCAGAAATGGACCCACACACTTCCCACTTCCGGTCGGTCGGTTTTCAGCAAGGGTACCATGATCATTCAACAGGGAAACAACGGTCTCTCAACAGAGGGTGCTGAGACAACTGGACCTCCACAAGTGAATGAATGAGGTCAGACCCCTACCTCACACCACGCACAGAAACAGACTCAAAATGCATCACAGACCCAGATGTGAGAGCTAATGTGATAACATCCTCAGAAAAAACTGTAAGGGTAATGCTTGTGTTAGGCAAAGGCTTCTTAGACATGACACCAAAAGGACAAGCAACAAAAGCAGAAAATGGACTTCATCACAATGAAAAACTGTTGCGCATGCTACCAACAGGTCAATGAAAAGACAATTTTGCACAACGGGAGAAAATATTTGTATATCATGTATCTGATTACAGCTTTGTGTGTAGAATAGACGAAGAATTCTTACAACTCAATAATAGAAAGACAAATAACCCAATTAAAAACTAAGCAAAGGATCTGAATAGACATTTCTCCAAAGAAGATGTACAATTACAAGTGCTTGAAAAGAAGCCAGATGTCATTAGCCATTAGGGAGATACAAGTCAAAGGCACCACTTCCCACCCACTAGACGGGCTCGTCTGAGACAGGAACAAATATGGGCAAGTCGGTGGGGACATGGGAACCCTGTGCATTGCTGGTGAGGATGTAAGATGAGGCAGCCACCATGGACAGCAGCCTGGCAGGTCCTCAAGAAAGGGACCATAGAAGCACCGTGTGACCCAGGAATTCCGCTCTGGTGGCATAGTGCCTAAGCCACTTGACTGCTAACCAGAAGGCTGGCAGTTCAAACCCACCAGCCACTCCTCGGAAGGAAGGTTGGGCAATCTACTTCTGTAGTGATACCACCTT
>NW_006921593.1:15761868-15763015 GCF_000298275.1 Orycteropus afer afer | reverse complement strand
TTTTTTTTTTTTTTTTTTTTAATATACCCAAGAGAAATGAAAAATACGTTCACACAACATCAATGTTCATAGAAACCTTCATCACCATGTCCAAAAAGCAAGAACAACCAAAATGCCCATCAGCTGATGGATAGATCAATAGAATGTGGCAAATTCATACCATGGAATATTATTCAGCCAGAAGGAGGAATGAAGTTGTGATACACGTTACAGTAGGACAGGCTTTGAAAACACGCTGCTGAGTGAAGTAAGTCCCACCTAACTCAACAACCTACTGTCTGACCCCTTTCACGTGAGATGTTGAGAAAAGGCAGACCCATACAGGGAGCAGATTAGTGGTTGCCAGGGGCTGGGGTGAGGCAAGGAATGAAGGGTGAGTGCTAACGGGTACGGGGTTTCTTTTGGGGTGACAACCATATTCCAAAATTAGATTCTGGGGATGGCTGCATAACTCAGTGACTCTACTAAAGACCATGGAATGGGACACTTTAGGTGGTTGCGTTGTATGGTATGTGAATTATATCTCAATTAAGCTGCTGAAAAAAAAAAAAAGCCTTGGATTCAAGTCCTGCTCTGCCCTGCCCTGTGGGGCCATTAATCAACTCACTCTCACGTGAGACTCAATCTTGTCACCTGTAAAATGGGGCTGAGAAGATCCCCTCACTGGGTTACTGTAGGGACCAGAGGAAATGACAGCGAAGAAGCATTTCCTTATTTTTTGAGTTTAAATGTATTACAAATGGAAATGTATGCACATTTTACATAATTCATACAGCATAAGTTGGTTCACAGTGAAAATGAAGTTGGATTTTCTGGGGCAATGCTAACGCTCAATATCTTGATTGGAGTGGTGGGTACACAGATGTAGACACTTGTCAAGACTCATGGAAATGGACACTAAGAAATGTGAGTTTTATTCTTGGTAAATAAGAGACACAGGAAATATATTTTAGAAGTCAGTCCCCTCCCGCCCCTCGCTCTCCGCTTTCCAGTCTCCGCCCGCCTCCCGCCGTCCTGCTTCCCTCGCAGGAGGTAGCCATTGTTTTTCGTTTCTTGGGCCTCTTCCCAGACGTAAGTCTATGCACACAAGCAAATAAGTTATCTTGTTGTCCTCTTTTTGTACACAAATGTGAAAAAAAAAAAAAAA
>NW_006921593.1:15756811-15761684 GCF_000298275.1 Orycteropus afer afer | reverse complement strand
CAAATGTCTTAGCCACTATGCTACCAGAGCTCCCCTCGTGATGCGTTTAGGTATCTCATTATCAGCAGGTGTCCAGGCCGTGTCTGCTCTTCCGCTTTTTCAAGGAGTGCTGCACTGAATAACCTTGTAATGGCAATACATCATTCCTTGCATCTGTGAGTGTTTTCTGGAGGACAGATTCCTGGAAGTAAACGCTGGGCCAAAAGGTGTATATATTTGGGGTTTTGACACCATCTCAGAGTTTCCAAGAGTTTTTCTTCTTCTCACTCTTGCAAAAGAGTGTATCATTCAATGTTTTCATCTCTGCCAATCTGATGCGTGAAAATGATAACTCAGAGGTTTTAATTTGCATTCTGTTGTTAAGAGTGAGGCCAAGCATGGTTTCATATGGTTAAGTGTCTATTTTATTCCCTTTTCTGTTCATAACCCCTGCCCATGTTTGTATATATTGGGTATATTTCTTATTGATTTGTAATAACTCTTTATATATGAGGGGGAGCTTGGTGGCATAGTGCCTAAGGCACTTGACTGCTAACCAGAAGGCTGATGGTTCAAATTCACCAGCCACTCCTCAGAAGGAAGACTGGGCAATCTACTTCTGTAGAGATATCTCCTTGGAAATCCAAGGAGGGGTCGCTATGAGTTGAATCAACTCGATGGCAGTAAGTTTGATTTTTCGTTCTTTATATATGAAGAAGTGCACTCTTTGTCTGGGCTGTAGTTGGAAGTATTGTTTCTTCTATGACCTATAGATTTCATGGGTCTTTGTTCTTACTGTGATGTCCTGGGCACAGGAAGGGCTGGCCACCATTTTTCTCTGGGTATCATTTCCTTAGGGTAGGTGTTTGGGGCTTTGTCTCCGTACCAATCCCAGCCACTCGTGTCTGCTCCCCGCCCTTTCCATGTGTACACTCAGGAGGCTGTTTTGTGAGCCCACCCTCAGAGGAAAGAGGGGATAGCCGCCCACACTGGGGGCAGACGCAGCAAAGCCACGGGGTGAATCCTTATTTTTGCTGGATGTGTTCAGGTCACTCCCTCTGCACCAGTCCAGTGGAGGCCTCCGGGGACTCAGATGAGTCAAACTACCCTGCCCTGCTGACTCACAGTCCGGTGGAAGAGCCCGATAGGTCAATGCTGTCGTTAGGTACTGTCCAGATGGTTCCAACTCATAGTCACTCTGTGCAGAGCACAACAAAACACTGCCTGGTTCTGCACCGTCCTCACAACCCCTGCTACGCTCGACCCCAGTGTTGCAGCCGCCGCGTCAGTCCACATCAACAGACTGCTAATTCAACATGGCAAATACTTGGGCAAGGAGTCCCAGGGCCTTGGAGGAGGGGCACAGAAGAAGGACCCCAACCCACTGGGGAAGTTAGCCCCATAGTCCCAGGGGGCTCCCACAAACTAACGGGTCTCCTGTCTATTCCTTTCTGCATCTTCTAGGATTCCCTTAGAATCTGGCACACAAGGGTGTGTGCATGAGTGTCAAGGGACCACGACTTAGGTGGCCTGTAAGAACATGTCTCACAGCCCTGGAGGTGGAGAGCTTGAGATCAGGGCGTCAGCTGTGTGGATTCCTTCTGAGGCTCTGAGGGAGACTCTGCCCCGGCCCCTCTCTGGCTTCTGGGGGCTCTGGACATCCATGGCTGGCAGCTGCAGCGTCAGATGGTGTCCTCCTGGCTCCTCGTCCCTGTGTCCCCCGATTATAAGAACCCAAGTCCTAGAGGATTGGGCGTCCCTAGGTGCTGCAAACGGTTAACAGGCCCAGCTACTCACTGAGAGGTTGGAGGTTCGAGGTGCCTCAGAAGAAAGGGCTGGTGATCCCCTGAAAAATCAGCCATTGAGAACCCTGGGGGCACTGTGAGTCAGAGCTGACCTGGTCTCCCCCGCTATAGGGTTGGGGTTGCTCCAGCGGGACCTCATGTTAACTGAGAGCCTCCTCAAACGCTGAGGGTGTGTGCCAAACGGTGGAGTGTCTTGGGCCAGGAGCACACGCACAGGCACGGCTGGTCGGCTGAGGGGAGGGCCCCAGCTGGCCCTCATGGGCCCCCACTGCCCTGCTTGCCTCTCCCTAAAGGGCACTTGTCGGGGGGGCTGGGCTGGGTAGGTGATTTGTCTTCATAGAGACCAGACTGTCACTGGCCTGGTTCCTGGTTGTCAGAGGCCCAGTCTCCATCTCCAATGGGCTCTGCCCAGACGATCAGATTCCAAACAAGGAGCTGGTGCCTATGGGAAAGGGGGTGGAGTGTGCCGTGCGGAGCCTTGGGTCTGGCGACACCCAGGTAGAAGAGGGTGTGCCTAGGCTTGTGGGCGGGCCAGGTCATCTCAGAACGGACAGAATGTTGTCACTGTACAGGAGATGCTGCCATGCAGACACTTCTGCAAAAGGGTGTGTGTATGTATGTGGCACACATGCATGTACATGTGTGTGCAGATTTGGGTGTAAAACAATACTAAATCCAGTGGCTTTGGGGTCTGACCGTCTTGACCTGATCGCTGGTTTGGTCTTTCGCCGGTTTGTCGTGACCCCGGCCAAAAGGCACGGTCTCCCCAGGCCTCAGTTTCTCCAGCTGTGAAATGGAACCGTTGACAGTGCTGACCGGCAGGGTTGCTCCGAAGGTGCAACCAACAGCGACCCAGTCAGTGAGGACCGGGCACCGTGTGGACGAGCGACGCTCACCGTTCCAAGAGGGCTGCACACGCGTGGGTGGGGGTCACGTATGGGTCTGGCCATGTATTTGATTTGGGGTGTATGTAGGAGGGTGAGGTCAGGGCGGGGCTTCTGTGGGTGGGCTTAGGTGGTCCTGGGGGGTGGGGGATGGAGAATGGACGTGTGAGATTGAGGGTGCCTGCCCACAAGGTCGTGTGTGGCTGTGTGTAGACCCGTGCGTACATAGTGTGTGGGCTGGAATGTGACTACAACAGAGGTTGCGTTTGGGTACACATGTCTGTGTGTGGGGTTTTCAGGAGAGAAAGCTTGAAAGAGAGAGAGAGGGAGAGAGGGAAGGAGGGCCAGAGAGCCCTCTTCCCTCACAAGACACAGACAGGAGGGGGAGGGAGGACTCCAGCTTTAGCAGGAGCAAGCCTGTCTCCCCCTCCATCCCTTCCTCTGGGTCTGCCCTGGGGTTTCCATTCCAGCCTGAGGGGTGTGGGGCCTTTCGGGGGTATCAGACTGGGCTCCAAGCCTCTCCTCTCAGAGGACATATTGCAACACCCCACTGAGCCCAGAGGAGTCCAGGGGGTGAAATGCTGGAGAGTGAGGCAGGATGCCTGGCCCCAAAGCCCCTCCCCCCCCAGCCGTCAGGCTCCTGGGGACCTGGGTCAGGGACACCCAAGGCCCAATGGGGTAGGGGGAGATGGGAAAAGGAGACCACAGAGAGCCAGTCCTCCTCCCTGAGAGGCCTGGGCAGGTGAGACCCCAAGGCCAGCTTCTGCCCCCTTAGCTCCCGCCCCCAGGGCAGCAGGAATCAATGGCAGGGACATCCCGCCATTGATTCAAGGCCAGGACATCCCGGAGGCGGTGACTCTGTCCTTGGCCGTCCTCTCCTGGCCCAGGAGTTCCAGGGAAGGATGGTGGCATCTCCTCCAACCCGCCCCCAAGTGGGGTCTCGGTTCGCCCTTCTTCCACAAGAACCAGGAGCTTGACCACGGCGCGGGGCCGGGACGAGGAGCGCGGAGGCCGTAGGCCGGGCGCGGCGCCGCAGGCTGGACAGAGTTTATGGGCTGCGGAGAACCGGCCGGGCCGGACCCCGGACGGGAGCTCCGTGAGCCCATTCCTAGCCTGGTCCGTCCCTGGACGGCGATTCGCAGCCCCGCACGTCACTCCCACTGGTGTCCCGCGAGCCTCCTCCGGAAGGGGCACCCCAGGGTCCAAGACCCCCTGCCCCAGCGCTCTCTACCCTTGGGCCGCGCACACGCCCGCGTGGCGCGCAGCCGGGCCGGTGATTTCTCCCTCCTCTTCGCGGGGGCGACGTGGGGCCGTTGGGCCAGGGCGCAGCGCGGGATCGGCGCCCGGAGGACAGCGGCCCGCGCCCCCGGGGTCCCGGGCTCCCCAGCTCAGGCGGAGGCGGGTCGCGAAGCGGCATGCAGGCCATAGCCGGGCGAGGGCGCTCTTCAACCTGATTTGGAATTTTTACCGGACGCGAAAGCCGCAAGGCTGGGCGAGGGGCGGTGGGGAGGGGAGCCGCCCTGGAAGCCGCCGTTTCTGCTCGGCAAGGGCTCGGGCCGAGCAGGGGCTGCGAAGGCCCCTCCGTTTTCCACAAGGCGCTAGTGCTGGGTCCTTGGAACTCGGGAGGAGCAAGGGCGGAGGGCGGTGGGAGGGGAAATCCGCCGAAGCGCGCCTTCCGGGAAGAACCCGGGTGCGCGGGGCCCAAGCGCACGCCCACCCTTCGCGGCCAAGGCGGGGGCGGGGCGCAGGTGAGGGAGGGGGCGTCCTTGGCGACGCTGGGCCTCAGAGGGCGGGACCGCCCTCGCCCCCATTTCCCGCTTGTGTCTAGCCCCCCCAGAAATGCACGTCCCTGCAGGCTGCGCTTTTCCTCTCGTGGGCGCGCGCCCACCCAGGGGCTGACTTGGGGTCAACTTTCACGCGGCTCCGCGGGTGTGTGCGCACGGCCCCGTCGCACGCGCGTGCACATCCTCGCCCCGGGGGCCCAGCTCCTACCGCCTTCAACCCCCAAAGTCCCGACCCCCAGATCTCCAGGGGCTCTTATTCGAAAGGAAGCCTGGGACCGCTGAGCGGGCGCGGGGTGGGCCCCAGGGAGGGGGCGCGGCTGCTCCGCAGCTTCCCACGCCACCCCCGCGGCCGTCCCGCTCCCCTCTCTCCCGGCCCCTGGGCACCCCCGGGCCACCGACGTGCGGGAAGCGCACGGGCGCC
>NW_006921593.1:15701564-15756537 GCF_000298275.1 Orycteropus afer afer | reverse complement strand
GCGCTTGACGCAGTGGGCGCCGCAGCCCGGCTCCCGCGGCTCCGCTCCGCCCGGCTCTCGGCGCAGGCCAAGCCCAGCCCGGCGGCCCGGAGGGCGGGCGGGGGAGGAGAGCTGTCTGGAGCCGGCGCTCCCGGCGGAGGAAGAGGAGGGGGAAGCACGGGAAGACGCCGCCGCCGCCGCCGCGCTCGGAGATGGCAGCGCGCGCTCCGCTCGCCCGTGACCGTGCCTCCAGCCCCGGGCCCGAGCGCCGGCCCAGGTAGGAAGGGGCTTCCGGGAGGCGGCAGGCAGGAGCCGGGGCGGGGGTCCCTGGCTGCTGCAGCTGCCGGGCGGGCGGGGGCGCTCGTGGCGGACGCGGGGAAGGGGCTCCCGGCCAGGAGTGGGGGTGCGCGCCGGGTCCCCAGCGGCGTTGCAGCCTGGCCGCTCCAGCCCCCGCGCCTCTGCCCCGGGTGGCCGCGCCGGACCGGATCCCTACAGCCGCCCGGGCTCTGGCTGCAGCGCGCTGGACTCGCGGCTCCCGGGCGCCCCCCACCCGGGGCCGAGGCGTGCGCATCCGAAGTTAGCGGCCGCCCAGCCCGGCCGGGCAAACTTCCCTCCCCGACGCCGCGGCCCGAGGACAGAGCTCCGAACCCCTCCGGCTAGGAGGCGCGGCGGGGACCCTGAAACTTTCCCACGCGCGCAGAGGGGGAAAGGAGGGCCCGGAGGGGGCCCGGTAGGGGCTTGCCTTCAAGTGCACGGTGTCGCCGCTGGCTCCGGAGACTGACACCCTCCCCCAACCCCGTCTGGTCCTCGGGGCGAGACTGGAGAGTGTGGGGGGCCCTCCTCCGCACAGCACTCCCGCTCCGCCGGGGGGGGGTGTCTCCGAGGAGACGTTGCAGGACAAACCCCCCAACCCCAGCTGCCGAGCTCGTGGGAAGGACTGGCTCGCGGCTAATAATAGGGTCAGTGACCCGACCTCTCTGTGACAGGGAACTGCTGGCCTTGGCCGCGGGGTGGGGCGGGCCCCCAGGCCCAGCGCTAGTCCTCTTCCAGCTCTGGGGACCCCAGCTTGTCGCTCTTCCCTCCCCGCCTCCTGTTCTCTTCCCACTCTCCTCTTTGATTTCGGGGTGTCGCCCCCCAACTTTTTTTTCCTCAAACTGTACAGTGTGGGCTTTAGTCGCCCCATCAGGGGCTGGGGGTGCCCAAGCATCCTCCTCTACTTAGTCCCCTCCCACAAGATGGGTCCTGGGGCCAGACTGCCAGGATGGGCGGGAATTTCTGCAGCCACCATCCATTCCTCCCAACGTGCACGGCCCCTTCACTGCTTCTGTGAGGGGACCTGGGAGGGTGGCCTCCGGGGCCAGTCTGGGGGGATGCGGAGTGCAGGTGGGACCCATGGGGCATCTGACAGGGTTGTAGGGTGCAGGTGCAGCTGCGTGTGCAGGAAGGCGGCCATGTCCTGGGGTCCCCTCTTCCAGAGTCGCCTTGCTCCCCAAACGCCCAGGAGGACTCCTGCCACAGCACTCCGGTTAGAGTTTGGCTCCTGGGTTTGAGGATTTAGGGATGCTTTGCGGCTGCACTGCGAGTCCCCGGTGGCTTGGGGACCTTGGTCCCGAGGGCAGGCCGGCCCCGCCCCCTCCCGCTGACTCCCAGACCTGAACGCCCTCCACCACTGGGTCGGGCCGGGGCAATCCCAGCGCTCTGGGGAGCCGGTTGGTACTTCCTCTCTAGGTCTGGGTCTGGGGGAGGGCTGGGGGTGTGGAGCTCCGCTCTCAGTCCCTGACAGATGTCCTCGCGGCCGCGGCGCCAGCGTCTCCCGAACAGAATTAATGACTTACACGCAGGCCGCCAATCGGCTCGGCCACGGGGGAGGGGCGGACCCAGCCGGGACTCCAGGGACGCTGTCCGCTCCGCCTCCATCCACCTCCGAGGCCCACTGGCGTGGGCTTACACCTCGAGAAAGGTTTTGGGGGCCTTCCAGCGTCTCTCCCTGCCCCGCCCCTCCAGCTGAACTCTGAGCCCCCGGTGGAGCCCGGACCCTAGGCAGACGCGGACTGCCGGCACAGGCCGTGGGCGGGCAGCTGCACCACCAAGGGCGAGGGAGACCTGGCCTCCGCTTCCACCCCGCGGAAATGGGCTCATAGCAGCCTTTGGGCCCGGGAGCAGTGAGGGGTGATGTAACACTGGGCCAGCGGCTAGCACAAGTCCTGGCACAGGGGCCCTGCTGGCCTGCCGAGCCACCTGGGGAAGCTTGGAGGAAAGGGGAGCCACCACCCCTCTTTGGGACCCGTAGGGGAAGCAGGGCCGGCTGTGGGAGGCTGGGCCTCGTCCAGCATCGGCCCCAATCACTCCACTCACTCCCTGGGCTGGCCAGGCCAGAGGCCCAGCCGTGCCCTCTCAGACCTCCAGAGTGACGGGCGCTGGGAGGAGGGCCCGCTGCTCCTAGTTGGAGCCACCGCGCAGCTGGGGAGGTCTGGCCTCTTCCACAGAGGGAGAAGATGGGTAGCGTCTGGGCTGGAGCCCAGGCCTGGGGAGGCTGCAGTGTCTGTCCGCTCGGCCTGTGGCCAGGACAGGGTCGGAGCAAGGCTTCCCAAGGGCCAGCTGCTCTTCTCCACTCGGCATCCCACCCTGGGCAGTGATGTGTGCCGCCCCCCGTACAACCCCCAGTACCCATGAGCTGGCGCCCTCTCGTGGCTCTGCACATCCCTAATTGGGGCTGCACCGGGCAGACAGCGGGAGGCCGAAGCCCCCAATTCTGGCCAGTGCCCCACGCATGGGGTGAGGGCAGCTCGCGCCCACTGTCCCCGGGGGCTGGCCGGCCGTTCTGGGCCCGGGCAGGTCGGTACAGGACGCGCCTGAGCTGTGGGCGTCCATTCATACGCGCTCCCCGGCCCCCACACACCATAGATCTATGTTGATTTGCTCCTTTGAATTGACTCAACTCTTTTGTATGCTCCTTGAATTGCCCAGCTGCTGGCTCGGAGGAGAGCGTGCCGGGGGTACTGAGGCCGGGAATCAGGGGCGGGAGGGGACAGGAAGCGGGCAGGGGGCGCGGGCCGGAAACCTGGGCGGGAGAGGGCACTCGGGGGGTCCCGAGGGCGCGGGCCCGGGGGCCGAGCGGCGTGGCGTTGGCGAGCTTCTGGGCCTCCCCGGGACTCGGTTTCCCCGCCTGTAACTCGGGACAGTGGGGCTTGCGCACACGCGGTCGTGAGGGTCAAACTAAGTGGGAAGCGTGTGTGAGACCCACCGGAGCCGCGCCAGAGGCAGGAAGGGGGTCGGGCTGGGGAGAGGGGCGGCCGCGGCGGCGCCCCTGCCTTCCGGAGCTGGGTTGGGCCAACTCGCGGACCGGGGTCCTCTGTACGTGTCGGCCCTACTTAAGGTCGCCCCCTGCCCACCCCACCGTGGGAGTCGGGGACGGCATCTTCAAGCAGCAGCTGTTGCGCGCCCCTCACCGGGAGGGCGCGCCCCCTACTCCCCCCGCCCCCCGCAACCCCTGAAAGCCGGGGGAAGGGCGGGGGGAGGAACGGGGAGAGCTTTCCAGTAGCTTTCCTGCCTCCGTCCTCCCCGCACCCCCACCCCCACCCCCGCTAGGCGCCCGGAGCCCCGCAAGCCCCTGCAGGCGGCGAGGAGAACCTGGGATGGCGAGGGGCCGGGGCGGGAGCGGAGGGCGAACGGCGCCGCGGGACTGGAGCTCAGCGGCCGAGGAGGTGGGGGCAGCGCGCGGGGGGAGGGAGGGGGAGGGGGAGGGGGACGATCCCCCCCGCCCGCGCGGCGAGGGGCGGGGCGGCGCGGATCGATGGGCGATGCTGGGGCGGAATTTCAATCCTGAGCGAAGTTAGAGCCTGAAGGACGGCGGCGGCGGCGGCGCAGCCCGGAACGGCCGCGGGGCCGGCAGGTAAGCGTGGAGCCGGGAGCCGAGTGCAGCCGGCAGGCGCGGAGCCCGCAGGACGCGGTGCTCCGGCGGCTTCTCCGAGCCCCGGCGCCCCTGGTGCGCCCCCTGGTCCCTAGTATGCCCTCGGCCCCCCGCGCGCCCTGTGCGCCCCCGGCCCCCGGCCCCCGTGCGCTCCGGGTCGGGCGCGCGAGGCGAGCGCAACGGGCAAAGTTGGAGTAACTTGGCGGCGGCGGCAGCGTCCGAGCGGGCTCTGGTCTTAGCCCGGTGGAGCCTTGGCCCAGCCGGGGTCCCACCGTCGTCCCTGAGCCATCACCCACCCAGCTGCTCGCGACCTTGGACCTGCTCCTTCCCCGGCACTGCTCTCTCCCCTCCTTGCTTGCACCCCGGCCCTGCTGTCCAGAGCCGCCCCTCCCTGCGGTGAACCTCCGTAGTCTCTGCCCAGCCTTGAGCCCTGGCAACGCTGTCCCTGTCCGGCTGCCCTCTTCATGTCGTTGCGTGCCTCCGCACCCCTCGCCGGGCACAGTCCAGCCACACGGGGGAGGTGCCCTATCCTGCGGTTCAGGGAGTCCCAGGAGTCAAGCCTCTGGCACAGGGTAGGGGCTCTGCTTCGATGCCCCTGACTTGGTGGCTCCTATCCACCCCACCCCCACTGTCTGGGACCGTCTTTGTCGTCATCAACCTCCTGGGGCTGCAGAGTCTCTTTGACTCAACCTGCCTCTAAAGACAGGTGGCCTCCACTCTTTAAAATCCGCTGATCACCTGCTTGCTGCTCAGGGTGGGACCCCCTTCCCCTGAGCCTGGACTTGGCAGCTCTGTGCTCACAGTCAGGCTCTTTGGGCACCAACTGCATGACCTTAGGCAGGTGATGTCTCAGAGCCTCAGTGGCCACACCTGTAAAATGGGGAGATAACAGTACCTAGTCCCTGGCGGTGCCTTAATGGGGGGGGGGGCAGCCCAGAGAGTTTAGCCCCCAGAGGGGCCCTGCAGGTGTCTCTCCGTGCTGGGGGAGCACAGCTGGTTTGTACCTCCTAACAAAGCCCCAGGTGTGCACGGCTTCCATTCTCCCATCCATTTGGAGCCCTTGAGGACTCTACTGGGTGGGGCAGTGTCTGCTGCTCAATAGATTGGCCTGGGGGCTCCATCTGCTGTCTGAAATCCTGGGAGCCTTGGGGACAGGAGCTCTGAAGGGCACAGAGGTAGGAAACAGTCTAAAGGGCTGACCTCTCCACTCTCCAAGAGGCGCCATCCACAGTCTGCCCAGCCCAGAGAGGGACAGAGCTGGGGGGGCGGTGTTGTCTAAAAGCCCCCCACTGTCATCTTTTCTGCACAGCCGAGTCCCCCCCACCCCCCCGGTCTGGGTCCTTGTGGTTTTCGTCTTCAGTTCAGCCCAAAGCCCCCTCCTGTTTGACAGGAGGGAGAACACCCAGAACCCAGGGCCACGCTCCACAGGGCACCGGGAGCTGGACAGGACCACTGCCTGCCTGCTCTGGGCTGGAAGGGCTGGGGGCAGGGCCAGGACCTCAGCACTCAGACCTCTCCTTCTCTGGGCACACAGGGAGGAGGGTCTGAACGCCCCCGGTGCACAGAAGAGCCTGGGGTCTCCGGGTCAGGGAGGCTGGGAGCGGCAGCCACTGGAGATGTACCCCCGCACACACACACACACACACACACGGGAGCCCCCACGCTGAGACATGGGTCAGCTGTGTGCTTGTGACCACGATGGTGATGCAGCAGGTTAGAGCGGGCAGTTCGTGACTTGAAGGACGGCTGGGATCGGCACCTTAACTGGAGCCACGCTCCTGAGGCCTGGCCGAGTGGGGCAGTGGTGTCAGGCAGGAGGGCAGAGAGGCAATGGGTACTGAACCTGGGACCCCCCCCTCCCCAGGACCCCTCTAGAAAGCGCAGTGACCTTTCAAAGCCTCTCTGGAAGCCATTACCTCATACCTGGACTGGGGAGAGGCTGCTGCTTCTGGCCCCCACCCCCCACCAAGAAACAGGTGGCCGTGCACCCCACCCCCAGTCTAGGCCCGAGTACAGGCCAGCAGCCGCCTCTCTGGGACCCTGGGGTGTGACTCTTTGGGCCGTAACCGTCTCCTTGTGCCCCGCTTCACGTGCTCTGAGAAAATTCATGGGGCTGACATGAGCCTGTGACGTGGATGAGGCCAGCGAAACCCTGACATCTGCCTGTGTCCCACGTCTGTCTCCAGCCCTGTCCATCTGTCTGTCTCTCTTGCTCACAGTCCCTCGTGTAAGTGCAAGTGCACACACACGCGCGTGCGCACACACACACATGCGTGCACCTCAATCCTAGATTTCAGTAGGGTTTTCTAAACACACAGGAAATCTTCCTGCTCAGCCCTGGTCCCCGTGCCCAGGAAGCCTGCTTTCGAGTGGGGACGCTGAGGCGTTCGGAGGGATTAACGAGCGCAGGGCCACTCACATGGTGCCCGTTTATCTCTGTAGGAACAAGCGGGCAGACCCCGTAGATGCTGGGGGGGATGTTGAAATGTACACAGAGGGAGTGTGGCGGGTGACAGATGCCGGGGGTGACAGATAGGAGACACATCTCCAAGGCCGGGTGACGGGCCCATAAATTTCCAGGCATGAACTTGGAGCGGCTGGTGGTGGTGCTGCGGACATAGGCCCCATCTGTCATCCTGGGTGCCACCCCTCACCCCCCATGTTGTCCTTCCCTGTTTGTTCTCCGTCATGGATTCAGAGTTCTCAGGTGGTGGCTGGCTTTAGGGGGGCAGTACTGGGGGTGGAGCCCACTGTGGAAGGCTGTGGGCCCCACTGTACCAATGGGGAAACTGAGGTGGCAGCGGTGGGGGTGGGGAGGCCTGCGTTTGGCTGCTGTGCAGGGCTGTGGGGGTACCTACTTCCCAGAGGGCCATGCAGCCGGCCGCCCTGGAGATGAGCAGGGTGTGGGCGGCAGCTGTGGTGGGTGCTGGCTTCTCTTTGGTTCTCCTTGTTCCATCTGCCCTCCCCTCAGCTGTCAGACCCACAACCGGGTCCTGCCCCAATCAGCCCCATTGAGACGCCAGACTCTGAGCAGCTCTCTGGAGCCTGTGGGGGAGGGGAGGGGGAGGAGGAGGGGGAGAGGCCCCCGGGGACCAGCCCCACTGGGGCAGGAACTGAGACTCTGGGTCTGGGGTGTGTTGAGCAGACGCTCTGGGCCTACTGTGTGGCTGTCGAGCACCTACCAAGTGCCTGGGGACGAGACTGGGGGTCAACAGTAAACACAGTTACACTGATTAAACGGCCTCTCACTGGAGGCTGCCCGCCAGCCCCTTCCCCAGTGGGGTCTGCCCTTGCCTGAGGTCACACAATGCAAAGCCCTGGGGTGTGGCCTCCTGGTCACTGGGAAGCTCGAGGACATGGCCGCAGGGGGTGGGTGTGGGGGTGGCCTTCTTAAGTGGGGTGCAGAACGTGGTGGGGAAGCTGAGTCGCAGAGGCTTCCTGGGGTCCGTCAGCTGGGTACCAGGCTCTTCCATCTCACGACTCAGCCTGGTTGACTCCCTTCCTGCCCCCACCACGAGCCTTAGCTCTTTGACCTTTGCAGCTGTGGGGCCCTCAGGGTTCCCCTCTGTGGGTGGGGCCCCAGCCTCCTTCTCTGGGCCCAGAGGAGGCCTCTGGCCTTTATGGGGTAGGCAGAGTCCTTGGATAACCAGATGGAGGGGCGAGTATTGGCAGGGGGTCTGCAGGAGCAGAGGGGAGGTACCTTTGGGGAGCAGTGATGGAGGCCAGCTGGGCGGGGAGATGGCCTCTCCGCTGTGGTTTCTGCTCCGAACCCCACTCTGCCAGCTCCCAGCTGGGCCCTGCAGCCTCCCAGATCCAGCTTGAAGAAAGGATTTGGGGCCTGAACCCAGTTCTGACTGCTCCATGTGTGATGCCTCAGCACCCCCAAATGGGGCGGGATGTGGGACAGACCATATCCCAGGTATCTGGGGGGACAGAGTGTGAACGGGGGGTGGCAGCCCAACGAAGAAACTTAGAAACTTCCAGCCATCCCCCGGCCATCGGAGCGTGTCCACGGGACTTGATGGAACCTGTTCAGTAAGTGGGGAAGCCAGGCCCAGCTGGGACCGGCCCGAGGCCCAGGTCAGAGGGGGCAGAGGGGTCCAGCTCAGCCCCTCCCACACTGTTCCCACCCCTGAGAGACCACCGCGTTTCCAGATACTCCTTCAACTTACAGGTGGGGAAACCGAGGCCCTGCCCACCACTCTCCGCTGCAGGGTCCTGAGTCAGGTGGCCCTGGCTCTAGGGGCTGGGGTCCACTCTGACCAGTGCCCACCTCTTTCTACTGCCTTTGTTTTCTGTCTGTGAAATGACCCGTTGGACAGTGGCATTTTAGAGAGCTTCCCAGCCTGGGGACCTCGATGGGGTACCAGAAGCCCGGGGGGTATGTGGGTGTCTCCGGCCCTGCCCGGATCCTCCTTGTGCGACTTGGGAGTGACAGGCAGCTGGACTGTGTGTTTCCCGACAGCCTCTTATTTCAAGCAGGATCAAACCCAGGCTCTTAGTCGTTGAATGTCTGTGGTTTAATAAACGGAGACGCAGGTACAGGCAGCCAGCTCCTGCTCGGCATGGGGATCGGCGGGGGCTGGCACACAGTGGGCACTTCATCAGCCTCGTCTGCCCGAGCATTGTGGTGCGTGCCCCGTGAGGTAATGGTACTGGGCTGGGCTGGGTTGGTCAGCAGCAGGCCTGGTCCTGTCGCCCAGTGCCCTGGAAATGCCTGCTTCTCAGACACCCTGCTGGGGCCCGTGCGAGCCTCACAGCCAGCTCTATGCTGCCGCCCAAGACCCTCCCCACTACCTGTGCTCCTTCACAGTCTCCTTGGAAGCTCACAGGTGTTTCTGGAGCCTGGACTCTGAGCCGGGCCCTGTGCTGGGTGGCACTGGACCCCAACCCTGGACCCCCCTAGTCTGCAGGGTCTCAGGGGAGCTCGGGGCTGAGGGAGCCAGGCTAGGGGACGGCTGAACCGAGCCTGGATGAACGTGGCATGGCTGGTTTAGGTGCACCGGGGAGGGGCTGAGTTGGAGCCCACCCCATGCCTGGAGGCCGTTTGTAGCAGCTTCAGAGCTCTGCCGCTTGGCGGCTTGGCGAGCCTGGTCCTCAGGGACTCCCCTTTCCAGCCTTTTCCAGGCTCCAGCCACAGGGGGTTCACACCTCCGCCCCTCACCTGTTGGGCTCCTCACCTGTGGGGGACCTGGGCCCTCCCCGTCTTACAGAGGGTCTCCAGGGCCTCCTGACAGCCCTGTGGAAATCTCGGGAGGTCAGGCTACAGGTCAGGGGCTGCCTGCCTTCAGCTGGGTGTGGTCTGGAACGGGCCACCTCCTCTCTGTGCCTTAGGTCTGTTGTTTTTCCAGTGGACTCAAAATGCAGCCACCTCACAAGGACTTGAGGCTTGGAGAAGAGTTGGCAGGGGCCGTGGTGGGGTGCGGAGACCCCGGGCAGGGGCCCAGCCTGTGGAGCCCCTGATGCTCGGGCATCCCCGCCCCGCCTGGGTCTTGGCCTCCCTCTGTAAGGGAGGGCTGGGTGGGTGGCCGCCTTTCAGTGAATCTCAATCAGCACACGTTGAGCTGCTGCCGCTCACAGAACCCCCTTTGCAATCTTGGTTCGTGCGTTCTTTTTCTTTTGGCCCGAAGGGCCCTTACTTGGCCCTGGTGCTTGGCTTCTTCCCGGTGGTGTGGGTTCGCCCTTGTGTCCCTCTGGGGGCACTGTGCTGAGATGCAGGGGCAGAGGGCTGGCACAGGAGACAGCAAGCGCAAAGGCCGTGGGGTCCTACATGCTGGGTGGCAGTTGGAGGAATAGCAGAATGGCTAGGCCGCTGTGCCAGGCGGGTGGGGGGCCAGCAGGGCCCAGGCTGGTGGGCAGAGCTTGACTTGTCTCCCGGTGGTCCTGGGAAGTGTCTGGGGAGTTCTCAGCAGATGAGAGGAGTCCCCGAGAGGTGCGAGTGGCTAAGCGCTCGATTGCTAACTGACAGGTTGGGGGTTCAAGCCCACTTAGAGGTGGTGTGGGAGAAAGGCCTGGAGGTCCCCTTCCAAAATGCGATAGCCTCGCAAACCCCATGGAGCAGCTCGGCACGTACGGGGCCGCTCCGGTCAGTCGGCTCGACAGTGAATCAGCTGACCATCAGCGCTGACCTGTGGGTGAGGAGAGGGTTGGGCCCTGAGTGGGGTGCCTGGCTGCTTTCGGGGCAACCCAGAGGGGGTGAGAAGAGATGGCGACGTGACATGTCTGTTTTGCCACTTTGTTTTTTTTTGCTTTTGCTTTGGACTTTGTTTAGTTTTTTACATCAGAATCATACACGAGCATAACACGAAGAGCTAAGGTTCCTGCAGTTGGGTTAAGACCAGAATCACGTGGAGCCAGTGAGGTGCGCCGGCTCAGGTTTATTTAATACGTGATTTGCGGATCACCGGGCAGCGCTTCCGACTGCTCAGTCAAAGGGTCCCTGCTTCTGACATCTCTGTAAACATCGCAGGTGCTTCCCGAGGACAGGACGATTCTGCAGGCCAGACCCACGCGCTCGTTTGTATCCCTGACAAATGGGGATGCGACCTGTCGAGAAGCCACGGGGCTCGTCCTCTCTCCTCAGTGCTCAGTGGCATTTCTGAGCTGTGTTTCTTGGGGAGACACTCCCCAAAATGAATTGGTGTGACCCAAAAGAAGAAGCCAGGGAGTAGATTGGGGGCTGAGCCCTTGGACGGCCTGGGAATGCAGAGCTCAGAGGTCCCCTTCTTGGGGATGCAGCGTGCACCCCTCCTTCCAAGATGAGCTTCTCAGACTTCATTGTGTGAGTGGATGTGTCTACTGGTGCCTCTGTGTGCATGCATGTGTGTGCACATTAAACATGCATGCACACGTGCACATGTGTGTGCTCTTGCACAGGTGTGTGTGCATACCCTCCTATCAGATGCCAGACTGCCAAGGTCTCCTGAATTACCGAGGCTGGATGACAGGTGTAATCTGTTGGCCGGTGGGTGAGGTACTGTGTGATGCTTGTCTGGTCTGTCGATTTGGAAAGTTTGGCGAATGCAGCATGGCTAGTTTAGAAGATGGAGTGTGTGTGCAGAGCTCTGGGGGTTTCTAGTGTAGCCCTGCTGGCGGGAGGGCCAGGGAGCTGACAGCTCCGTCTCCTGGGGGAAGGGAGGGAGGAGGCGGGAGGGGAGCCAGGCAGGGGCGAGCCTCTGGCCTCCAAGCCGCTTGCTGTCTGACAGGCATCCGGGTTTATTTTGGTTCTCTCATTATGGTGTCCCCACAGAGCAAGGCCATGTTAGATCTGAGGACTCTGATTCACCAGAGACACTGTTTCAGAAAACACCCCACCAGAAATCCCTCCTGGCCCTCGTTCAGAGAAGTCAGGGATCAAACAGGAGGCAGCTGCCACAGAAGACGCTGGGCCTAGGGCAGCCGGCCTGGAAACAGGAAGAACTATGCCTGCGGAAGGTGGATGTGGGTGTCATGCACACACACGGACATACATACACACACGCACCAAACATACACATCCATGCACCAGTGCCTACACACAGACACACATGCACACACATGCACGTGCATCCACCCCAACACACCAAATATGCACATAGGTACATGCACATCGATGTGCACACAACGTACTAGCAGAGCAAGTACACAATGCACAGTACTATATGGTTGTGGGCGCATGTCCCCCACTTTGGTCTGCACACATGGGGATATATGCAGTGCAACTGTGGCATCCATACATTCTCTCATATATGTGTGCACAGCACATGTTAATACATGAGTGTACATTCATATGTAAACATGCATGCACAGTACATGTTCATGCACGCACACACACTCTGATACATGCACCTGCTGTAGAAGTACACACCCTGTCATGTACACATGTCTGCGCATAGTGCATGTTCATACGCATGTATCTTCATACACATGCACACTTAGTGCATACTTGTACATGTGTGTGCACTCATACACACACAGCATACAGTCACACATACACACACATACACACACCTACAGTTCAAGTACACACCCTGTCATGTACACATGTGTGTGCACAGTGCATGTTGAAGTACATACATGCTCACATGCATGCATGCTCAACACACACATACATGTGAGCATACTCATACACACAGGTGTAGTACAGTACATGGTCATACATGCACACACTAACAGACACATTTGCACCTACAGTACAAGTACAACCCTGTCATGTACACATGCATAGTGCATGTTCATACATAGTACATGTTCATACGCATATATGCTCACATACATGTATTCTTAGTACACACATACACATGTGCAGACATACACACAGTGCATGTTGACACGTGCATGCTAACATGCACACATAGTGTATACTCATACATGTGTGTATAGTCATATATGCACACACACTAATACATGCACACTGGCACCTACAGTACATACAGTCATATACAAAGGTGCATGGACAGCACATTTGTATATGTGCTCACACATTCTAATACACACATGTACCCACAGTACACATTTGTACATGCATACACGCTGTGCTATGCATGTGCACCCACAACATGTTTTTACATGTGCACACACCTTTGGAGACACATGAATGTGTAGTACATGCTTCCATGTGTGGACACACTCATAAGCACACATGCAGGCACAGGGCACAGTAGCACATGTGCACACACTGACATACATATGCATGCACAGCACATGTTCACACACATGCACACATTGCTACACTCTCCTGCACCCAGCACATGTGCACATACAGGTCCACACCAATCTTACAGGTATGGGCACAAGCACGTGGATGGCACGGCGTTGGAGAGATGTGCACAGGATGCACAAGGTACCCCAGGAACCTGCTGCTGGGCCATGGCTGACACGCCGGCCTGTGCACCAGCATGTTTTTGTGCACGTGCATTCTCCACATGGCCACGTGATCAGCCGGCACACGTGTGATCCACACTCTGCCTGTGTTCTTGGCACAGGGCTCCAGTGGGCACACCCGGGCAGGTGTGCCTTTCTGTGAGCACAGATATGCACGCTCACTGGTGTACGGTCAGCTGTGATGGTGTTTCTGGTGAGGCTGGTTCTGCCCGTCAGCTCCCTGGGCAGTGTTTGCGGTGGGATGCCCACTCCCCGACTCCCACCAGGCCCTGACGGTCCCAAGCAGCAGGAGTTTGGAGGCAGCATCTTTCTGGGGTGGGTGTCCTCCAGAGCTGGCTCACCCTCGCCATCAGGAGGCCCCCAATCCTGGGCCCAGGGGTCACCGGGCCACACTGTGCCTTCCTGGGGTGCCTGGGAACCCAGGTTCTGTGGGTTCAGTGGGGAGTCAGAGGGGCCAGCAGTTCAGAGCTGCCAGTCAGGGCTGGCTCAAAGGAGCGAGGAGAGGTCCTCTCCATTTGGAGACCAAGCAGGCAGGTGTCTCTCAGGTGGACCAGGTGAGGACATGGCAGGCAGAGGGAATGGCAGGTGCTGAGGCCTGGCTGCTGGCGGGGGCAGTGAACAGCCCAGTGGTAAGGCATGGAGAGTTGCTGGTGGCTGGTTGGAGCCAGAGGCTGGTGGTGGCTGACCACAGAGGACTGTCCCTCACAAGCCCTGCCTGTGCAGAATGTCATAGGCTAACCTTGGATCCTCAGTGACTTGGCCAACGTCACGTGCCCAGAAGGTGGTGGGATGTTTGGGTGTCCTGCAGCTGCTGTTCCCAAGGACCACAGACCTGCCTGTTCTCATGGCTCTGGGACTAGGAGTTGGAAACAGGGTGTGGGCAGGGTCTCCTGAGGTTCTAGGGGAGGCCCAGGGCACCTCTTGCAGCCTCTCATGGTTTTCGTGGCCTTGGTATTCCTCGGCTTGTGGTAGCATCGCTCCGATCTCTGTGTCTGTTTTCACATGCCTGTCCCCCCGCAGGTTCTGGAGGGACATGAGTTGGGGGGACACCGTTCAACCCAGTACACAGGATTAGAGCATTCAGGTCTTTGAAAGGCAGACCCGCGTCTGTCTTTCACTCTCCTCTTGAGCAAAATGTCTCACTTGGAGGAGAAATACCTGTTTCTTTGGGGCAGGGGTGAGGGCTCCAACGCGAGCAGGCAGCAGAGGGCCAGACGGGGCTTTCAAACCAGACCTTTGAGCTTCTCTAGCTCCTTCCTTCCAGATGGGGAAACTGAGGCTGGCAAGGGGCAGGGATCTGCTCAGCAAACCCCTGGACACTGCCCCAGCTCTGGGGTCCCTTGGCCTTATGGGGAGGGTGGCTGGGTGTCTGCATGCCTCCTGGAGCACAGCCCCGTGGCCAAGACAGGGAGCCTGGGCCCAACACCAGACGCCTGGACCCCAGATGCTGGCCCCGTGCAGGCTTGCCTCCTCCACACCCTGGCCCGTGGCTGCCCCGGGTAAACCATAGCACCTCGTGAATTCTCACACAGACGAAGAGAGTGAGACACGGAGAGAAGTGACTCGGCCAAGTAACAGCTCCGAAGTGCTGTGTTGGCCGGACTCTGACGCCCCCTCACCCCCAGAGCCCCCAGATAGGCGAGGCAGTGTCCAGAGTGGGCAGGCAGTCAGAGCAGGGCTGGGGCTTGAACCCAGGCCCCATCTTCTCCTGTGGCCTCAGGCCAGTGTGGACATCCGTGGTGGTTCAGGCCAAGAGGTGGTTCATGATTTAGAAGCCAGGTAGCTGTCACTGACCTGGCCCTTGATTACGGGGATGCCCCTGCCCCGGCTGACAGCTCCTCACCCTCCGCTTCCTCCGGGACTCCGCTCTTCGCCCCTCCATTCCATCAGCACTTCCTGTCGGCCCCTCTACATTGATACCCCAGACTCACCCCCACCTTGCCGCTCTGCCTGGCCCAGTGTCGTCCTTCTCCTCGGGCAGTTGTGGTGGCTTCACCTGACCTTGCTCCTCGCTGCCCAGCTGGGTCCAGCTCCTTTTGGATGGTGGGGATAGCTCCGGGGGGCAGCCTCAGTTTCCTGCTTCCCGGATCAGTGCAGGGGTCAGTGAGCTAACACGGGGAGCGTGCGTACATCCACAGGAGAGCTTTGTGTGTTTGGGGAGTTAGGGGTAAACTTGCTGAGCCCCAGCAGGGCCTCCCTGGACTGAGGGGTCAGCTTGGACCAACATAGGCCCGGCCTGAAGCTCGTGCTCCCTGGAGGAGGCGTACGTCACAATGACAGGGGCGCGGTGCGTCAGAATCGACACCAGTGGGTTTGATGTTTTTATTGGTCCCTGTTGGTGTCCCTGGGAGTGCAGACCGTTAAGTGCTTGGCTACAGTGTGAAAGGTTGGTGGTTTGAATCCACCCACTGGGGAACGCCCTGTGATGTGTTTCTGAAAACCAGCCATCGGAAGCCCTGGAGGGCAGTTCTAGTCCGGCACACCCACCATCAGCACGGTCGGACCACACTTGACGGCAGCTCATTGCACTTGGTTCTCTGTCCCCTTTGCTACCAGTGTTGGCAGGTTTCGTCCTGCAGGTGGGCCCTGCCCTGGCCCTGCTTGAGGAGTGAGCCGGCAGGGCATTGGTGACAGAGGACGGGGGGCTCCAAAGGTCAGGCGTGAGGGTCAGTGTGTGCAGGAGGTAGGGGTGGTGAGCATGGCTGAGCCGGCTCCCAGGGGCCGAGACGCAGCCGATGGGTCCCTGGTCCCCGAGTGCTGGTCCCCAGGCTTGCCCCCTGGGGAGTGGGCAGATGGGGGCCTTGGGCCACCCTGCCCCCATCTCCCATCTCCCATCCCTCCACTGGCTCTGAGACCTCAAGACCCGTGCTGGCCATGAACGGTTCCATCTGTGGGGGTGGCCACGTGCTCACCAGAGTCCTTTCACCCACCATCTCACAGGGCCGTGTACAGACAGACACCAGCCAGGCTCGGCAGCCTGCCATGCACCCCCAGCTGGTGGGTGGGGGGCTGGCTGGCCAAGCTCCTGCCCACCCCCTGCTACCACCCCACAGGTGGCTCTGGCCCTCGCCTGGCATGGTGCCCGGCTGGGCAGCCTGCCTCTGTGGAATGAGGAGGGAGTGGGTGCCGGGACTGACTATGGGGGCTCTGTGCCCAGGATCCAGGGGTCTTCAGGTCCAGCCCGCGACCAGCTGGTGGTGCAGCTCGCTGGGGGATTTCCTGAGGAGAGGGATTGTCAAGGCACAGGTGGTGGGGAAACTGAGGCGGGGCTGCCCCCAGTGCCCTCTCCAGGAGAATGGGGGCACAGGGTCCTTTCTGAAACCTGCCTTCTCCAGTGGGCGAGGGAGCTGATAGCCGAGCCCTCCACTGAGCCCCAGGTGGGTCAAATTTGGGGGCTTTGGAGCAGAGTGCCTGCTGTGATCCCGTCACTGGGCCGCCTGCCTCTGACTCTGCCCGCTCACTTCCCCTTCGTCTCTCGTCTCTTGTTACAGGCTCTGTCCCCCCGCAGCCGGTCTCCCTATGGTTCCCCCACAGCACCTCCATCAGGCAGCACACACAACCCACTGAGTGGGTGCAGTGTCCTTCCCCATGGGCTCCCCTGTTTTGTCTCCCGCTGTGGCCCTGCACCCAGACCACCACCCAGAAGGTGGGAGAGGGGGCAGCAGCCGGGGAGGGGCCCAACGGGTGGTCCCTGAGTGGGCTGAGTCCTTAGTTCCTAACTCATGGCCATGAGGTCACAGCACAGGCTTTGTTAATGTAAGGCCAGGTGTGCGTTGGCCCACTCAGTCCCTGTCACTCATTCATTCACTATGACTCATTCATTCATTCACCCACTCGTTCATTCACTCATTCACTCTAGCTCATTGATTCATTCATCCAGTCATTCATTCAGTTTATTCATCACTTATTCACTCCTCTTAATCATTCTCTCATGCAGTCCTTCTCTCGCTCACTCATTCCTCCCTCCCTCCCTCATTCATTTACTCTCACACACTGACTCCTTCTCTCCTTCACTCTCTCTCTCTGTGTCTCTCACTGTCTCTCGCCCACTCACTCGCTCACTCACTCTCTCTCTGCCTCTGTCTCTTGCTCACTCACTCTCTCTCTTTCTCTCTGTGTCTCTCACTCACTCGCCCACTCACTCTCTCTCTGTCTCTGTCTCTTGCTCACTCACTCTCTCTGTCTCTCACTGTCTCTCCCCACTCACTCACTCACTCTGTCTCTGTCTCTTGCTCACTCACTCTCTGTCTCTGTCTCTCACTGTCTCTTGCCCACTCACTCTCTCTCTGTCTCTTGCTCACTCACTCACTCACTCTCTGTCTCTCACCCACTCTCTCTCTCTCTCTCTCTGTCTCTGTCTCTCGCTCACTTACTCATTCCTCCACTCCATCATGCATTCATTCTCTCATTCATTCATTCACTCATGCTCACTCTCTCGCTTAGTGGACCCCCTACGACCCAGCTCACTGCCCTGGACACATAAGCAGAGAAGATGTTGTTGCCTGTGAGTTGCCTTGAATTGTCCCCTGGTCAGTTGGGGGACAAGCCCATCACCACTGACACCCTGGCTGTCTCAGACTCATTCTAGACTGTTCCATTGGCCCAAGCAGAGCTGGAAACCCTGTTAGATGGAGTTGAGTCCTAGGTAGATCTTTAAGGGACAAAACTCTGAGATAGATTCTGGGAAAGGTACCTCAAGGTCATAGGGACTTAGCCTGTTGTCCCCAAATGTTGGTCAAAACCAGAGTCTGACAGGGTGGAAAGAGGCCAGGGCTTTTGGGGGGCTTGGCAAGTTCCTCTGAGGGCAGTTCTCAACATTAGGATGAGGATTGGGTTGCCAGAAGCCACCGTGAAGAAGGGCATTCCTCAAACGGAGGACAGGTTCTAGGTGGACGTGACTTTGGGGGGGATTGCCACTCAGGCCTGCTTGTTCGGAGGTGTGTTTGTCCAAAACGCGGCAGTGTCGTTGTCCTGTTTAAAGGAACTGCTTTATTGAGCCACACTACGTGCCGTTCAATTCACCCTTCCTGAGTCTCCAGTTCAGTGGTTTCCTGAACGAACCGTGTGCAGCCGTAGCTGCAGACACATTCCGGTATGTTTCCATCACCCAGAAGGCCGTCTTGTGCCCCCTTGCAGTCACTCCCCCCTCCGCCCCAGGCCACTGGTCCGCTGCTGTCTGTCTGTCTGGATTTGTCTCTTCCAGACACTGCATACGAGTGGACTCACGTGACACGTGTGATTGGAGCCTGGTTCTTCCCTGTAGCGTGATGTCTTACAGGGCCGTGCATCTTACAGCAGGGCCAGTCGCTCACTGGCTCTATTACTGTGTTACGCAGCTCTTCATTTAAATTATCATCATAAAGACACAACTATTCAAATGGAAACATAAATGAGTGTGGGAGGAAGCTGAGTAACGGGAGGGATGAGACTTCCGTGCTCTTTGTAAAGGGTAGGATACGATCTTTAATAAAGTACCAAGAGGTAAATCAACATAAAATGCATTATTAAAATCACGTCCTGAAAAGTCATAAAAATCATTGAAATCAAAGTGGAAAGAAGGTTGTCCTCAAAGTTTAAGAGTCAGTAAAAAGCAGTGGCCAGATGTTTGCTTGGCCTGTTGTGTTTTTCTTTTTTAATTTTTTAACTTTTTATTGTGATTTGGGTGAAAGTTTACAGAGCACGTTGGTTTCCCGTTCAGCAGTCCGTACACATTCTGTTTTGTGATACTGACTGTGGTCCCCACAGGGTACAGTCTCCACGGGGTGTGGTCCCCACAGGGTACAGTCTCCACGGGGTGTGGTCTCCACGGGGTGCGGTCCCCACGGGGTGCGGTCCCCACAGGGCAGCAGCACTCTTCCCACTGTCTCCCTGGGTTTCCCATTTCCCTTGGTCCTTCTTTCCAGCTACTTTATTTGTTTTTTGCTGAGTAGTGTTCATCATAAGGAGCTCTGGTACCATAGTGCCTAAGGCACTTGACTGCTAACCAGAAGGCTGGCGGTTCAAACCCACCAGCCACTCCTTGGGAGGAAGGTTGGGCAATCTACTTCTGTAGTGATACCACCTCGGAAACCCAAGGAGGGGTTGCTATGAGTCAGAACCAACTCGACAACAGTGAGTTTTTGAAAATTCTTCTTTGATGAAATGTCCGTTCGGATCTTTTGCCCATTTTAAATTGGTTTGTTTGTCTTATTAGAACCCATGAAACCCACTGCTGTCGAGTCAGATCCGCCTGGTTTCAGAATGGTTCCAAGTGGTCTGTGGGTCCCTTACATTTTTTGGATGCGACTCCTTTATCAGAAATGCCATTTGGAAATATTTTATCCCTGTCTGTGCCTTGTCTTGTCATCCTTTAATGCAGTTCTTTTTCTTAAGCACAAATGTTTTTACCTACAATACAGTCCGATTTGTCTTTTTTTTTCACTTTTATGGATCATGTTTTGTGTCATGTTGAAGAATTTTTTGCCACCCAAGGTCATGGAGACACCCCTGTGCTTTCTTGAAGCTGTTCCTGGCTTTAGCTCCCCTTAGAGCTGGAGTTAGGTGGGTTAGGCCTTCAGTTCTCGGGTTGTCCCAGCGCCATGTGTTGAAACGACTATTCTTTCTGCTTTTCATTTTCTTGGGATCTTTGTTGCAGATCAATTAACCATAGATATGTTTGTCTCTGGACTCTCAGTCCTTTCCACTGAGCTGTCTGTGTGTTGGTGCCACACTGTTTTGATTATTATAGCTTTGTGGCAAGTTTTGAAATGAGAAAGAGTATGTCCTACAAATTCGTTTTTCCTTCTAAGATTGTTTAGGTTATCACCTCTGTTTTTTTGTAGGAGCCCTGGTGGTACAGTGGCTAGAGTGCTTGACTGCTAACCAAAAAGTTGGCTTCCAGCAGCTGCACAGGAGCAAAGACCTGGGGACGTGCGCCTGTGAATATCGCAGCTGTGTGATGTGGGGTTGCTGTGAGTTACAGTGGGCTCAGTGGCCCTACCACCACCAGCAAGGATCTTTGCATTTCCATGTAAATTTCAGGATCAGCTTGTCAGTTACCCAGAAACCAACCTGCCGGGACTTTGCTGGGGCTAGGGATTTCCAGGTTGATTTGGGAAGCGTCACTCTCCTGGTGAGGGTAAGTTTTCTGATTCATGAACGTGAGATGTGCCTCCTTTTTAGTGTATAAGACTTGCTAATTAAATTACTTGTGTTAAATTTATTCCACTTTTAATGCTATTTGAATGGAATCGTTTTCGTAAATTCATTTTCAGATTGTCTGTTGCTAGTATATAGAAATCAAATTGACTTCTGAATATTGCCCTTTTATCCCATGACTTTACTAAATTTACTTCATCCTCGGTAGATCTTTTTGGGTTGGCTCTTTTGGATTTCCTATGGGCAGACAATGCCATCTGCAAATAAGAACGTGTCACTCCTTCCTTTTCCTACTGGCTGCGTTTGATCTCCTGTTGCTCTCACTAGAACCTTCAGTACAGCGTTCGTAGCCAGCCTGCCTTGCTCAGACCCAAGAGGGGACATTCAGTCTTTCCCTGGTAGGGATGACGTTAGCTGTGGGTTTCAGGGAGCTGTCCTTTCTCAGATTAAGGAATTTCTCCTCTCTTCTTTCTTTGCTGAGAGTTTTTAAAAAAATCATGAAAGAACACTGGATTTTGCCAAGTGCTTTTGCTGTGTCTGTCGAGATCATGAAGAGCCCTGATAGTGCAGTGGTGAAGAGCTCAGCGGTTAACTGAAAGATTGGTGGTTTGAACCTGTCCAGTGGTTCACAGCAGAAAGACCGGCGACCGATCTGCTTCCACAGTGCCCTGCTCTGCCCACGGGGCTGCTTTGGTTGGAATCAACTGGAGGGCAGCCAGAAATAACAACCTTGGAACCTTGTGTTTCTTTAGTCATTCATTCGGTTAATACGGTGCATTATGTTGATTATTTCAGAGACAAGAGCGATCTCGCCTTCTGGGGTATCACCCACCTGTTTCTTGGTCTGTTGCTGCATGTGGTTGGCTGTTTTGTTGGCATTTGTGCATCTGTGTTCGTGGGGAATGTTCATCTGTGATTTTTGTTTTTGTGGTGTCTTTGCTTTTGATATCGGAGAAAATACTGACCTCATAAAATGCATGGGGAAGTTTTCCTTCTCTCTTTCCTGGAGCAGTTTGTGGAGATTGGATCTGATGTCTTTAAACAGTTGACAGAATTTACCACGGGGGCCATCTGGGCCTCTGCTTTTCTCTACGGGAAGATTTTAAATGAATCATCCCTTTCTTTTTCTTTTTAACTTGTTGTAAGTCTATTCAGGTTTTCTCTTTCTTCTTGGACCAGTTTTGGTAATTTGTGTCTTTCCAGGAAGTTATCCAGCTCGTCTAAGTTGTCTAATTTGTTGGCAGATGTTGTTCATAATGTCCCATTATGCTCGCTTTAATTTTTGTGGGGTTGGCAGTGATGTCCCCTCTTTAGTGAATGATTTTAATAGTTTCTTTGTCCCTTTTTTCTTTGTCAGTTTAGTTAAAAGTTTGTCAATTTTGTTGATCTTCAAATAAACAAAAATTTTGGTTTCATCGATTTTCTGTTTTTCATTCTGTTTTCTGTTGCCTCCATCTGAGCTCCAATCTTCATTATTGTCTTTATTCTGCTTCCTTTGGTTTAATTTGCTCTTTTTCCCCCCTAGTTTCTTAAGATGGACCTTTGAGTTATTGATTTGAGATTTTTCTTCTTTTCCAATATGGGTATTGAAAGCTATAAATATTCCTCTGAGCCCTGCTTTAGCTGCATCTCATAACTTTTGATAAGTTCTGCTTTTGTTTCCATGTAATTACAGACCTTGTCTATTTCTTTTGTGATTTCTTCTTTGACTCATGAGTTGTTTGGAACTGTGGTGTTTAATTTCCAAGCATTTGGGGACTCCCCAGATTTTTTCCTTTTATTGATTTCTAATTTAATTTTGTGGCTAGGGGATATACATCGATGATTTCATCCCCTTTACGATGATCAAATCTTGTCTTATGTTATATACTGGAAGATACACCATGTACATGTGAAAATGTGTGTTTTGCTGGGTGGAATGTTAGACAAATATCAGTTAGGTCAAGTTGGTGACAGTGTTGTTCAGATCCTCTGTGTCCCTCCTCATTTCCTGTCTAGTTACTGTATCAAGGTTTGAGAGCAGAGTATTGAGATTTCCCACTTCATTGTTGAATTATCCATCTCACCTTTCTGCTCTGTCCATATTTGCTTCATGTATTTGACAGTTCTATTGTTAAGTACATGCATTTGTAATTGCTGTATCTTCCCTATGAGTTGATCTGTTTATCATTTGAAATGTCCTTCTTTGTCTTTGGTAATATTCCTTGTCTTGGCGTCTGTTTTACCCGCCCATCTCTTTTATGGCTACTGTTTGCATGTATAGGGAATTCTGGTGGCATAGTGCCTAAAGCATTTGACTGCTAACAAGAAGGCTGGTGGTTCAAACCCACCAGCCACTCCTCAGAAGGAAGATTGGGCAATCTACTTCTGTAGAGATACAGCCTCAGAAGGTTCACCTGTGACTTGGAATGTTTGCATGTATATCTTTTTCCTTACTTTTACTTCTAGCATTGATTTGCACATTGACCCTGTTCCCTTGGGATATAGGGAGGGCTCAGTTGGGTCTCATCCTACCTTAGCTGGGGGCTGGTTCTGGTCTACTACAGATTGGAGAAGTTGTGTAATTGGTGGCAAAGGCAACGTGTATCCTGTACCAGTTTTATTATTATTATTGTGGTAAAAGATATATAAGAAAAAGTTTGCCATTTTCACTATTTTTAAATGTAGAGTTCAATGTCATTAGTTACATTTGCAATATTGTGCAACCATCCCTAGTTTCAAAAGTTTTACATCACCCTGAACCAAACTGGACTTGTAGTTTAAATCACTTTGTGGAATCCTTGAATCACTTACCACCCTCTGAGCAAGCTAGCTTCCCAGGCATGGCCCAACTTGAAGCCTCTGCGCTCATGTGCTCATGGCAGGTGAGAGTACTGTACCGATGAGGGTTTGAGCAGATTCACATAGTTTTAAGGCAGGACTGATGGGGGCTCCTTCAGACCCTTAGTTTTGGTTGTCTCTGGGAGACTCCAGGCATTCTGCCTGGAGCAGGTGGGGATCAGAGCCAATGCAGTTGACAGAATGGGTGCTCCCTGAGCTGTCTGAACACCTGGCATCCTAGAAAGGGCTCTGGATCAGGAGTTGGGGACCTGGACTGTAGCCATGGCACAGGACTGGTACCCTGTATGCTATATGCTTCATAAATGAAGATGGGTAGCTGGCTGAGGTGGTAGGTGTGTAGATAAATGGATGGATAGTTAAATGGATGGATGATGGATGAATGGATATATGGATGCAGGATGGATGGATTAAATGGGTGGATGCTAGAAGGATAGATGGACGGTAGGTGAGTAGATGAATGGATGATTGAATGATGCATGGATGATGGACATAGATGATGGATGAATGGAGGAAGGATGGATAATGTTTGTGTGAATGATGGATGAATGGACAGATGAGGCATTACATAGATGATGGATGAATTGATGGATGGTAGATGGATGGATATAGATAGATGACAGATGATATAGATGGTGGATGGATGGATGGATGCTCGATATAGATGATGGATACAGATGATGGATGAATGGAGCATGGATAATGTGTGTATGAATGATGGATGGATGGATGGATATAGATGGATAGATGATGGATGATATGTATGGTGGATGGATGGATGGATGCTCGATATAGATGATGGATACAGATGATGGATGAATGGAGCATGGATAATGTGTGTATGAATGATGGATGGATGGATGGATATAGATGGATAGATGATGGATGATATGTATGGTGGATGGATGGATGGATGATGGATAGATGGATAGATGATGGCTGGATGGATGGATGAATGATGATGGGTTTAGATGATGAGTGAATGGATGGATGGAGGGATAGGTAAAACCATATCACTATAGAACCTTAGGAGCTCTGGTAGCATAGTACCTAAGGCACTTGACTGCTAACCAGAAGGCTGGCGGTTCAAACCCACCAGCCACTCCTCGGAAGGAAGGTTGGGCAATCTACTTCTGTAGTGATACCACCTCGGAAATCCAAGGAGGGGTCGCTATGAGTCAGGTCCGACTTGACAGCAAATAACAACAACAACAACAACAATATAACCTTGTGCAAGCCACTTTGCCCTTCCTGGGCCTCAGTTTTCTCATCTACAAAATGATGTATCTGGGGTGGGCATTGGCTTCTGCAGGGCTTTCTCACACGGGACCTTGGTGACTGCATCTGCATTTCCGGGTCTGAGAGTTCCCTGGCCTTTGGTTCTGGATCTCTCCTGCCCTGCCCTGGGGTTGCTGTCTCTCTCCATCCCACCTCTGCTCCAAATGCTCCCTGGTCCTCTGATGACATCTGCTTACTGTATTAGTCTAAGGGGGCAGAAGATCAGAAGAACATCTCAGAGAGAGGACCACCAGCCTCCTGGGCCGAGAGGATGTTGCTGGGAGGAGGAAAAAGACTCACCCTTCCTGGACCTCTTCTCCCAAATGGGAACCCAAACCCAAAAAGCAAACCCACTGCCATTGAGTTGATTCCAACTCATACTGACCCCCACTGGATTTCCAAGGCTGTAAATCTTATGGAAGTAATTGCCTCATCTTCCTCCCACAGAGCAGCTGGTGGGTTTGAACTGCTGACCTTCTGGTTAGCAGCCAAATGCCTTACGCACTGTGCCGCCAGAGCTCCTTCAGATGGGGACAGGTAGGACCAGATAGCCAGATTTGCTGATTGTGGGAGAGGCAGCAAGAAACCTTTCCCAGAAGGACCCTGGAGGCCTGAGCTCCAGATTCCGTTATGTGTCTGCTCTTGTAGACCTTAATTCCCAGTAGAATTAGGACAATAATAGAACAAGCTCTGATATTTCTAGAGTGCTTGCTCTGTGCTGTGCTTGGCATCAAGTCCTTTACCCATAGAATTTCATTTAATCTTGAACCCAGCCCTCTGAGATGGAGTTTGGAAATACCTCTATCTTCCAGGTGAGAAAACCTTAGTCCTGAGGGGTGATGTGACCTGCCTGATACCACCAGCTAGCCAGTGGTGGGGCCAGGATGAGACTGGGTCCTTCCAAATCAGAAGCCTCTGCTCTCACTGCACCACACTGCCTCTTTGCGTTCATACTAAAGTGTGAGTGGTCGATAGAAGTTGTTTCTCTAAGCACAGCTTTCACTGTGGATAGGGTCGAGTGCAGATGGGTGTCTTGGTACCTACAGGGACTAGAAAAACACAGTGTCAGGATGGACAGGGTTTGGAAGAAATAGGAGGGTGGAAGGCCCCTGGCTCAAAAGATAAATGTCACCAAATTATAGGGAGAGACACTGGGGTCTAGAGTGGAGGAAGTAACTGAGCTGGGACTTGAACTGGGTGCCATCTGACTCCAAATCCAGACTTACTTCCAACACTGCCCAGTGTTCCCGGGGATGGGGGGGAGCAGGGTCTAAAACAGTGGTTGTGCTGAAATGAGAGTAGTGACCCGGGGGTCTGGGGTCTTCACCCTTACTGCTCTAACTCCTGTGCAGCCTTGGGTGAGCTATTCAGGACAGCAGGCGTTCATTGAGCACAGACTGTGTGCCGAGCCCTCTGCCGGACCCCAAGGGCTGCGGAGCTGGATGGAACGGAGTGAGCCCTGACACTGTGAGACTCACGGCCCCTCCCTCAGTTTCCACATCTGTAAATGGTGGGGCTGGCTGGCTGCTGGACGCATGCGGGGGCAGCGCAGCCTGGCCCCAGGCCCTGCAGCTCACAGACTGGCCACTCCGGTGGGCTCCCCTGGGCACCCACTGGGTGTGAGATGTAGGTGTTGTGAGTGTCGGCAAGGACCTGTCTCAGGAGGGACTGGCTGGGCCCTGCCCCTGCGTGCTCCCAGGCGGTGCCTCGAGGTTGGGCCAGGGAGCCCAGGAAATGTTTAACTTTGAAAAATGGACCTTCACTGCTCATTAGGTCTCAGCCCGGGCCGAGGGCGCCTTGGGCAGCTGGGGGAAGGGGAGAGGCCGTGGCAGCATGACGTGACTGAGGAATTTAAAGGTCGAATCTGCATTTCTGGCCGGCCATGTCTGCCTGTTGCCCGGCAGGGCTGGCTCAGGCTGGGCGGCACTGGGCGCCCACAGCACCTGGCCGGCTGGGGGGCCGTAGGGGTGGTCTCATCCTGGGTGCAGACCCCATGTGCCGGGTGTGCTCTGCTGGGATGGAAGGAAGCCTGTGTTTGCAGCCAGATGGGCCCGCTGTCTGCTGCTTCCCGGCCCGTCGCCTGGGAGGTGTTACTGCTCAACTCTGGGCCTCAGTTTTGCCATCTGTAATGTGGGTATGTATGGGAATGGGAGGACAGAATGGACTGAAATGTGAGGGGCGTGCAGGGAGGCACTGTGGCATCTTGCAGGCCCTGGGGCTGGTCGCCGAGGCCCACACAGCTCTCTCCAGCCTGCCCTGGCCAGGCCTGCTTCCAGAGGATTCCAGCTAGGCCAGCTAGCGTATTCAGGGTCAGGGAGTGCAGCACTGGAGTCCAGGTGTCGCCTTCCTGGCAGGCCCTGTGGCACATGATGGGGCAGGCAGAGGGCTGGAGGCCAGGGCCGGGGGGCTCAGGTTGGGGTGCATCTGAGAGAGCTGGGGGAGAGACAGCCAAGAAAAATCAGAGCCAATCAGCAAGGTGGCCACCACCATAAAGCTCTAAACATGGAAAATTGCATTACATTAGCGGCTTCTGTTCTCACTGTGCATATTAGATGCAGAGTCATAAGCAGGAAGTGTGCAGGCCAGCGACCCAATCCCGATTCCAGGCCTGCAGCTGCCTCCGGAGGCCCAGGTGGGAAACAGGCCTGGGGAGGGAGCTTCTGGACCCGGGGTCCCTAGAGCCACCCTCCTCGGGCCTCTGCCCTCTGCCCTCACCAGCTCTGGAAATTTCTGAGGGCTCTGGGACCTTGGGCAAGTCCCCTGCTTATAGGATCCGGCATCCGACTCACAGCGCCCCTAGAGGACAGAGTGGAACTGCCCACAGGGTCTCCAAGGCTGTCAGTCTTCACATTGATTCTGACCCACAGCGCCCCTAGAGGACAGAGGGCTTCCCAGGCTGTCAGTCTTTGTGGGAGCCAAGCATCAAGTTTTTCTGTGGAGTGGACGTTGGGTTCCAACTTGTGGTGCTTTGGTTAGTAGCCAAGCACTTAACCACCATTCCACCAGGCCTCTAAAGACCTCTGTGAGTCAGCATTGACTCTGCAGCAATGGGTTCTGTTTGTTACCTTGGCCAGAAACTGGGGGCTTCTTCACTCCTGCCCTGCGGAGTAGGAGAGTTAAAGGAGGGAAGAGAATACTGCGCTGGGGCCAGGCCAGTGCCTGCCTCTCCCCTCCGGCTCTGGGGAGCGGGGTCCAGAGCCAGGGCTGCTGGGAGAGCACTGCCTGCTCGGCCGTTTGCTGGCTGACCTGCCACCAGAGCTCGGAAGCTTCGGTTTTGCCATCTGTAAAGTGGGCACACGTGAGGCTCCCACATGCAACAGGGCACACCCACCCTGACTCTCCCCAGGAAGTGACTCCTCAAAGCCAACACTTAGTGACCGAGGACGGGCTCCTGAGTAGACCTGCCAGTGCCCCTGAACCGTACCATCAGGTTGGGGGTCTGGGGGCAGTCCTGTGGTTTTGTCTGCAGGCTGGCAGACCTGGGCCAGGAAGAAGGAACCGGCTGTGGAAGGAAACAGGGGATGGACTGAACCCTGAGGGCTCGCTCAGAGAGACTGGTTTCACAGAGTCTGGACGGATGTGCGCCCAGACAGAGTTGCCTGTGTGCCCATGAACATGTGTGCTCACGTGTGTGCACGTCCACCATGCACACACACCCATGGTGGGGACCCACATCCCCGCCCAGGACGCAGAGCTGTGAGTGGATCACAGATGTGTGTGCAAACGTGCATGTGTGTGGGCTGAGTGTGGGTGCGTGTGCACAGACGTGAGAACGCCTGGCACCACCAGAGGTGTGTCCACGGGCAGATGTAGGGACCTGTTCTCACTGCTCGTTTCCATGGCAACACAGCAGTGCGCCTGACGGGGCAGAGCAGGGGTGCGGGGACCAGAAGAGGTGCCAGCAGGTGGGGCCCTGTGAGGGGCTCCCAGGGGCTCTGGGCCAGGTGGGCCAGGCACGGACCCAAGGGTCCTTCTGTGGTTCCTGCCAGGACATGACCCATCTTGCCTAGGACTTTGGCCAGCAAGACGCGCTGGGGCCAGAACCACCCTCAGGGGCCCCAGTCTCGGCCAGTCGCCCCCAGACTCGTGGTCTGGGTCCCACTTTCCAGGAAGGGAGATGAGGCTGGCGCAGTCCCGGTTTGCAGACTGTGCCATCCTGCACGCCTCGTTCCCCACCTCTCTCTGGAGCCCCAGCCCCCAGACACGGATGCCTGGGCCGGCCAGGGCCCGAGAGGAGATGCAGTTGCACCCTGCCGGTGGCTTCCCTGTTCCCCTTTGCTTCTGACTAATTATCAGAGATCTTTGCCGCAAGACCCAGGTGGCAGGCCGGCTCCTCCCTAATCCGCCTGTGAAGTCACCGGCTCAGTTGGCAGGGTTCCCATGGCAACGGCAGTGACGTCACAAGGGCCGATTAGGATGGCTGGGGGGAGGAGGGGCGGAAGGCCCCAGGGGGAGCGCCTGTCTTCTCGGGCCTTCTAGAAGATCAGGGACTGGCCCGTCGGCCCCCGACAGGCGCGGCCTGCAGCCTGGAGGAATGGGTCCCGCGCTGCCCTCCCCATCTGCCGCTCTGAGCTGGAAAGCCCCCCTCGAAGGGCGAGCTACCCTGCACCGGGGCACCCACTTGCCCGAGTTTGAAGACCCTCCAGGAGGGAGGACGTGGCCTCACAGTAGACTGTCCTGGCCATGCGGGTTGGCCCAGTGCCCGGGGGGCTCAGGCTGCTATGGCCCCTGGGCACGCCCCGCCCCCTCCGCCCTCGCAGGACCCACACGCCCCGCCCCCTCCGGTCCTACACGCCCCGCCCCCTCCGCCCTCCTGGGACCTACACGCCCCTCCAGTGCTGACCTGCAGGGCTCCGAACTGCCGAATGCCCCTGGAGTGTAGTGGTCTCATTGAACTAGCTTAAGAGGGATCCCAGAATAAAGCCGGAGGCCTCTGGCTGTCAGAAGTAGGTGGGGGCTCTGAGCCTCATTTCGTTTCCACAGAGAGAAGCCCAGGAGCGCAGACCCATGGCCCCATAGACGCGGGCCTTCGCCCCACTCCCCGAAACGTGCACGGGCCACAGCAGGCGGAGCGGGGTTCTGTCCGTGCTTGTTCACATTCAGCTCACGTTGCGTGAGGGCGCTGCTGCTGCTGAGGCTGTCGGAACGCGCGGGCCGGTGTGTGCATTCGGGGAGCTGGGCCCTTGGAGGGCCGTGTGCAGGAAGGTGCGCAGGATGGGGCACGAGAAAGGGACACTGGGCCCTTCATCTGTGAGCGCCTGTTGTCCCCTTGGTGAAGGAGGGAGGGACATGCATAGGTCGGCACCTCTGAGCTCCCCGTGGAGCACGGGACGGGCAAGCCTGGGGGCTGTTTGGGGAAGTGGCTTTCCTCCTTGGTCACAGCTTGAAGACCAGCCTGGGGCCTGGGAGTCGGTGAAGCGCATTCACTGTGGAAGGAAGGCCGCTTGCCCAGTGGCACGTTTGCAAAACTCATTTCTGGTCCAGTTTGCACGATCTCCTGTTCAGGGCCTTCTGAGCAGAGGCCTCTAGCCCCCACATCCGGCCCCATCATTGGGGCCTATCAGGTACATATACATACATACATGTAGACACATGTCATACGTGTATATATGTGCATGTACACACACGAGTCCATGGGTTGCAAACATCCAACCTATCGATAAATCACACTTGCCATTAATACTGTGTAAATTTCCCCTCACTTTAAACAATTGAACCAACCCCTCAAAAAAAAAAAACCCAAACCTCACTGCCATTGGGTCAATTTCCAACTCAGTGACCCTCGTTCAGTTTCCAAGGTGGTAAATCTTTACGGAAGTAGATTGTCCCGTCTTCTTTCCGTGGAGCAGAGTGGTTGGTGTGTTTGAACTGCTGACCTTTTGGTTAGTGGTCAACTGCTTGAATCACTACACCACCAGAGCTCTTCGAACTAACCGCTGCTGGCAACAAATTCTCATCACAATCACCTTCACTGGCTGCAGGTGCCGCTTTTAAATCATAGAGAAGCCTTTGAGCCTTGCCTTGCACGAAAGTCAGGCTAAATAAGACCCATATGCACCTTTTCCAACTGACCTACAAATTCGACTTAAAGACACACTTAGTAACGGATCTTGCTTGTAACCTGGGGCTGCCTGTGTGTGTGTGTGTGTGTGTGTGATATCTCTGGGTTAAGAACAAGATCTAGTCCTAAGTACTCGTTCCTAGATGTCACACAAGTAAAATCTTACTGAAGATAGTTCAAAAACAGTACATTGACAGGGAGCTGCCGGAAATTCAATCTGGATTCAGAAGAGGATGTGAAACAAGGGACATCATGGCTGATGTCAGGTGGCTCTTAGCCGAAAGCAGAGAATACCAGAAAGATGTTTACCTGTGTTTTATTGACTATGTGAAAGTATTTGACTGTGTGGATCATAACAAATTATGGATAACATTGAGAAGAATGGGAATTCCAGAACACTTTATTGTGCTCACGAGGAACCTGTACATAGATCAGGAGGCTGTCATTCAAACAGAGCAAGGGGATACCGCATGGTTTAAAATCAGAAAACGTGTAGGAAGTGCATCAGGGTTGTATCCTTTCACCATACTTACTCAGTCTGTATGCTGAGCAAAAATGTGAGACGCTGGACTAGATGAAGAACGTGACATCAGAATTAGAGGAAGACTCAGTAGCAACCTGCAGTATGTAGATGTCACAACCTTGCTTGCTGAAAGTGAAGATGACTTGAAGCACTTGCTGATGAAGATCAAAGACTACAGCCTTTGATATGGATTACACCTCAACATAAAGAAAACAAAAATCCTCACAGCTGGACAACTGGACCGATAGAAACATCATGATAAACAGAGAAGACTGAAGTTCTCAAGGATTTCGTTTTACTTGGATCCACAATCAACACCAGTGGAAGCAGCTGTCAAAATCAAACATCGTACTGCACTGGGAAAATTTGCTGCACAAGACCTCTTTAAAGTGTCAAAAAGCAAAGATGTCACCTTGAGGACTAAGGTGCACTTGACCCCGTCACTTCATATGCAGTGGAAGCTGGACACTGAATAAGGCAGACTGAAGAAGAATTGATGTGTTCAAGTTACAGTGTTGATGAAAAATATTGACTATCCCTTAGCCTACAGAAGGACAAACAAGTCCGTCTGGGAAGAAGTGCAGCCGAACGCTCCTTAGAAGTGAGGATGGTGCGACTTCGTGTGCTTTGGTCGCGTTATCAGGGGGACGGTCCCTGGAGAAGGGTGTCATGCTTGGTGAGGTAGAGGGTCAGTGAAAAGGCACCTCAAGGAGATGAACTGACACAGTGGCTGCAACGATGCGCACAAACATGGATGATTGTGAGGACGGCATGGGACCAGGCAGTGTTCTGTTCTGTCACACACACATACGCGTACATGTCCACACGTGAGTTCCAGTCAGCGTGTGTTCCTGTTCATGGTAAGCCAGCTGCCATCCATGCATCCAGTCCACCCCACGGCCCTGTCCGGAGCCGGGCCCAGCACCAGCTGCCACTGAGTCGGAGTTGAACTGCCGCACAGCGTTCCACTGGCTGGGTTCTCAGGAGTGCTTCCCCCATTCTGTCTTCTGAGGTTACTCAGACTTCCAAGCTCATGGTTAGCAGCTGATCAGGTTGACCATTGGCAGCACCCAGGGACCCCAAGCTGGGAGCAGGGCACAGAGGGAACACCGGTCCCTTCTGGCTGGACGTTACAGCCCAGTGGCAAACAGCCTGGTAAGTAGGGGTCACTGAGCAAGGTGAAAAATGTCAGCTGAGGGCAGGTTACTTAACTGCTGTGTGCCTCAGACTTTGCATCTGTGGAATGGGTCTAAAGACAAGCTCTACTCCCTACAGTTAGAGTGAAGATAAGTAAGCAACCAGATCTGAAATAATAGGGTCCCCTTAGCACTGTCTTCCATCATCACCCTTGTCACCACCACCCATGGTTGTCACCATCCCCACCATTACCATCCCAACCATCATCAATTGTCACCATCACCATCACCATCCTCATCAGTGCTGGAATAGAGTCACCTCAGGGCCGGTGGAAAGGGAAGAGGAGAGCCCCCTTACCAGGCTGGTGGACACTGGGGCAGAGGGTGGGGCTGCAGCTTCCTGGAAGCCATGGTGGACGGAGCGTGCATTGGAGAAAGGAGCGGGAGTTAGCTGGCTGAGAGGAGGAAGCGTAGGTCTGAGTTTCCTTCATGTTGCTAATAAGCATTTTCAAATGTCCTCAGTGTAATTGTGCCGTCTCTTCCAACCACTCCGCCTCTGCCCTGCTGTCTTTTTATGTTGTGACTGCATTTGAGCATCTCACCAAATTTTTAGTCAATTAGTCCAAGGAAACCTCAGCTTTCATTTCAGGCAAACAAGCAAATTTCAAGCCTCATTTTCATATTTCTAATAAGCACTTATCAAATTTACAGCTCTTAGATACAATTCATCAGGTTAATGCCTTCTGAATATTCCCGCCTGCCTTTTGTGGCAATTTTCTGTCCCTGTGTTGCACCCTCAGAGCTGTGGCTGACTTTGCTAAGCAAATTAGCACGTTGGCTTCCTGTGGGGTGAGGGATGACTGCTGGGGCCGCATGGTGAGAAGCTGGGGGTGAGGGGTCCAAGCCGTTGTTAGCAGGGCCCTCAAGCTTGCCCACAACATCACATCATGCCGTCCTTCACGGGTCACAAACTAGTAATAGCACGAGCGCCTTTTTTTGGCGGGGAGGAGAGTCTAGCATTTAAATTTATGTAGCTCATTGTTTCCTCTGTCATACCAAGAACAGTGTATAATCACCTAGGGGAGAAGTCAACACCATCAGACATAACCTGTCAACTGGCTGGAGAATTCCCTTCTGATCTTTTCCTCATGGAGGGTCAGTTTGTTGCAAGGTTGGTACCACCGGTGAAACTTCTAAACAATTTAAATAGAACTGACAACCTACACACAGAAAAGTGGGAACACTCTTAAGTGCATGGCCTGTAAAGTGTCACCAGCACTTGAGTCGAGAAACAGAACCACACCAGCCCCAGGAAACCACCTGGTGCCCCTCCCGGGCCTAAGCCCAGGGGTAACGGACCCCCTGGCGAGTCATTTCACCCGTTTGTGTAGCTTCTGTGGACAGAATCATGTCTTCTTTTCGTCTGTCGTCTTCTGCTGAGCCTTTTGTGTGTGAGAGTCGTTGACTCCTGGTGTTGGATGGAGTGGTGGTTCACCTGTCTTCATGGCTGTCTTATGACTCCTGTGTGGCCATACCCCAGCTTATCTGTCTAGTCCTGATAGTAGACATGGACACTGTCTCCAGATTGGGTGATTACGGGTGGTGGTGCTCACAACATCCTTGTAGGTGTGTTCTGTGGGTCTCAGTTCAGACCCCTGTTGAGTCTGATCATTTTTGTATCTCACTTTTTTGGTTCACCTCGAGCAATTTCCAAGTTGCAAAGTATTCCCTAACATTATTAGAGAGCGGTGCAATATTCAGTTCTAAGGATGTCTTATAATTCATTTAGTCACTCTCCTGTTGAATATTTGTTTCCTTTTTTATTTTTCCCTTCTGTGTTAAGTGGCAGTGGAAATCTTTGGCCGTGTATTTTTTTGTGTTTGGGATTATTTCCTTATGATAGGTTCTCAGGAGGAGGACTGTTGGGTCCAGGACACGCACATTCTGCCCACGTTTCTGTGATTTTTTGAAGTTTGAGATGTGTAATATGTGCAGCCCGTACAAAAAGATGTGTGAATAATGGGACAAACACTGGGTGCGTGCGAGTGTCTGTGTGAAGCCACCAGTGTTGAGAACTAGAAGGTCACGAGCCCCCAAAGCCATCTGTGCTTGCTCCCCAGCCACAGGCCTGAGTGTGATGGTGGCGGTAGGTGCTGTCTAGTCGGTTCTGACCCCTAGCAACCCTGCGCACAACAGAACGACACCCGGCCCAGCCCTGCACCTCCTCACAGTTGTTGCTGTCCTTGAGCCACTTGCTGCAGTGACTGTGTCCGTCTGTCTCTCTGAGACCCTTCTCCTTTCAGCCTGCCCCTCTTTGCCAAGCATGATGTCCTTTTGCAGGAATTGGTCCCTTGTGACAAGATGACCGAAGTACAAGAGCAAGTCTGGCCGTTCTTGCGTCCAAGGAGCGTTCTGGCCGCACTTCCTCCAGGACAGATTTGTCAGTCCTCCTGGCAGTCCACTGTACTTTCAGCATTCTTCGCCAGCACCACAATTCAGAGACATCAACTCTTCCTCAGTCTTCCTTATTCATTGTCCAGCTTTCTTTCACATGCATGTGAGGTGATTGGAAATACCATGGCTTGGGTCAGGTGCATCTTAGTCTTCAAAGTGACATCTCTGTTGTTAAACACTTTAAAGAAGTCTTTTGCAGCCGATCTGCCCAATGCAAATACACTATTTGATTTTTTGACTCCTGCTTCCGTGGATGTTGATTGTGGATCCAAATAAACTGAAATCCTGAATATAGATCCTTCCGTAGTGATACTGCCTTGGAAACCCAAGGAGGGGTCACTATGAGTTGGATCTGACTCGACAGCAGTGGGTTTGGTTAGGTTTTGATTCCCAATCGATGTGTTCTGGGTTTGCCTGTTTCGGACCTTATAGAGCTGTGACATTGCATGCCTGCTGTTCCTTTGGTCCGTGTTATTTGGGGGTGCTTATCCGTTGTGTGTGGCAGTAGTAGTTCATGTTCATTGCTGTATAACAGTCCATGCGGGAGCAGATCATGGGTGGCGTCTTTGGGCTGAGGTGTCTGCTGCCACTCAAGTGAGGATCTCTCTAGGACTTTTCTCTCTAAACCAAAACCAAACTCGCTGCCATCAAGTTGATTCCAACCCCACTGGGTTCCCAAGGCTGTAAATCTTTTTTGGAAGCAGACAGACCGCCTCATCTTTCTTCTGCAGAGGGCAAATGGGTTCGAACCACCGAGATTTTGATTAGCAGCCAAAAGCCTTAACTGCTCCACCACCAGAGAGGTGTTGCTGGTCTCAATGTAATTTGTCTTCATGGTGGACTGTTTCCCAATGTGGTGGTCAAACCTGATGCCTTCAGAGCCACGTGTGGGCCTTCCTTTTGCCCACGTCTTTGCCAATACAAGATATCGTTGGCTTCTGAGCTCCTTCCGTCTGGTGGGCGTGCACTGGTGTCTTGTCTGGATGTTCATTGTAATTTCGCTGAGGAGTAAGGAAGTTGAGCTTCTTTTGTGTGTTGTGGCCATTTGGATGTTCCTGTTTGTGAAATGTCTTTTGGAGACTTCTGCTCATTTTAGGACTAAGGTGTGTGCTGTTTCTAAGAGTTGCTTATGGATTGTGAATGTGACAGTGTCCTCTGTTGGTTCTACATATTGCAGCTGTCTTCTGACATTTTGTGGCTTCTATTTTCATTCTCAGTATATTTTGTAGAGTATCTTTTGAGATGCAGGAATTCTTCATTTCTATGTAGTCCAATTGACAGTATATTCCTGTGTGGGTGGGGAGAGATCCTACCCTGCCCTTAGGTCATGGTGTATTTTTCTCTATTTTCTTCAAAAATATATAGTTGTTCTTCCTTTCAGGTCTGTAAGCAACCTGGAATTGATTTTGTGTGTGGTGTGAGGTAGGGGTTCAGTTTTCTTTTTTTCCCATTTGTCCAGTTTATTGAGAAGTTGTTACTTTTCTCCTTGGTGACTCCTTTGTCATATCAAGGGCTGGTAAATCCATAGTTTATTTCCTGGGTTTTCTGTTTTGTTCTCTGAGTCCATTTGTCTCATCTTGTACACAGAACATACTGGCCCCATCTCCATAGCTATATGGTGGCGTCATGCCTAAGGCATTTGACTGCTAAGCAGAAGCTGGCGGTTTAAACCCACCAGCCACTCCTCAGAAGGAGGGTTGAGAAATCTACTTCTGTAGTGATACCACCTTGGAAACCTGAGGAGGGGTCGCTGTGAGTCAGATCCGACTCCACGGCAGTGAGTTTGGTCTTTTGCTTTTAGAAGAGTGCAAGCCCTGCCCAGCCTCGTTGTGCTGCTCATTTAGGGCCATTCTTGACTCTTTGCGCTTTTCTATGTATTTTAGAATCAGCTTTACACATTCTGCAGAGAAAACAAAAACCTGGTGGATTCTGATAGAGATTTCACTGAATCTAGAGATCAATCTGAGAACATTGGCTTGTTGTCAGTTTTCATTTTCTTTTGATTGTGGGTGTGTGAAGTCCAGTACACATTTGTGTATTGATTTTACATGCAATGCTTTGGTGAAGCTCCGTCATGAATAGCTAATCGACGTTCTTGTGCACAGTCCTAACGTCTGTGAATGACAGGGGTTTTGTTTCTTCCTTTCTGAACCTTATACTTTTTATTCCTTTTGTTTGCCTTTCTGCATTGGCTGAGACCACTGATGTCGCTAGTGGAGAAGTGGTGTTTATGGCATCTTATTTTGTTCTTGACCTTAAAGGAAACATTTTCATTTCACTGTGAAGTGTGTTGCCTGCTGTTCATGCCGCACCTTTATAAGCTCTGGATCTGCTTCGCCCAGTGACTTTCTAACAGAACTGTGCCAGTTCACCGTAACCTCACCAGCACCGAGTTTTGTTGTTTTTAATTTTTAGATCCTTGCTTATTTGATGAGCCAAAATGGTGTCTCAAAAGTTCATTTTTTAGATTTGCACTTCCCTGATGACGCAGGAGCTGGAACTTCGTCCTGTGTCACTCGTCAGCCACACGGCCACACGGACCCTCTTGTTTGTGTTTGTCCTTTACTGATTTGTCACACGCACCTGCTGGTGTCCCCTTGTCAGTTTGGTGAGGTCCTGACGTGACGAAGATACTCATCTCTCTGTCACATTCCTCATACTCTCCCTCTGTGCTGTGGACCTTTGAATTTTTGTTATTTTTAATGTTCCTTTTTCTTAGATGGTCAAGTCCTCGTCTCTTCTCTCCCAATTCATCCTGTTCCTAGGAGCTCTGGAAGCCGCCTCCCTCCTGAGGTCTGATAAGTATTGAGCTGTCTCCACCAGTTTTTTCTTTTTTTTATGGCTTCCTATTTCCTGTTTAACTGTTTACTCCATCTGGGACTGGCAGGGTTGTGGGGTGTGAAGGAAGAGCTAATTGCTACGTGGTGGAGTTTGAGGGGGAAGCACCCTCATCTGCACTTCCAAGTCTCTCGTGGGCTCCCCAGCCTGTGCCTGCACTGAGCTCCAGATTAGAGGAGCCCAGGAGGTGGGGGTGTGCACAGCGGTGGAGTGCGGGGCCCTTGGGGACAGTCTGCTCTCTGCCCCTGCTCAACTTTAAGTCAAAGCAGAGCAGTCTTGGCACTAGTCCAGCTTGGCACTAGCCTGTGTGACCTTGGGCAGGTCTCTCTTTTTTTTTTTTTTTAAAATTAGGATTTGGGTGAAGATTTACAGAGTAAATTCACTTTTCATACAGCAGTTCACATATACTTTGTCTCATGTCATTGACCAAAATTTACAATGCAGCAGCTCCCCTCCCACTTCCTCCCCATAGTTACCTCCTCCCAGTGTCCATCCCTTCATACTCTTCTGCACCCTGAGAGGCCCATTGTCTGCCAACCCTGTATATGATCTTGGATACACTCTCCATTTAGACATACATAATTGTTTAGCTTGTTCACCCATCTATCCATCCCTATACCCATGTTTGCTTTCATTGACAACTCAGTATTGTATTTGCAAAGGGGTTCATATTTGTTGTTTGTACTGTTGGGCAGGTCTCTTAATGTGTTTGAACTCAGTTTCCTCATCTGCAAAACGGAGAAACTAACGACATTGGCAAGGAGCCCTGGTGGTGCAGTGGTTAAGTGCTTGGCTGCTCTCTGCAAGACTGGCAATTCAAACCCAGCCAGTGGCTCCACAGAAGAAGGACTTTGCAGTCGGTTCCTGCAAAGATCACAGCCCAGGAAACCCTGCGGCGCAGTTCTCCCCTGGCACATGGGGGTGTTATGAGTCTGAACAGCACCAAATGGCACTGGGAGAGCGTGCTGGACAGTGCGTCCTGCAGGTGGCGAGGGGTCGGGAGTCAGGCCGACTTGGCCTCTATGTCACCTTGGGACGCACGTGTGGGCCCACATTGCCACACAGAGTCAGATATACACAGGTATCTGTATGCACACACAACAGTCATACACACACACACACACACACATGACCTCAGGTACACAGGCATGTAGACACAGACACAGTGGGACCCATCTCACACACACAGCCATGCACGCACACACACAGTTCAGGAACACACTCAAGTACATAACTGGAACACACAGAGACAAATAGCCTCACCACACACATACACACACAAGATCAGGAACACACACTCAAATATACAACCAGAACACACAGAGACAGTCCCACCACACACAGTCACACACACAGTCACAGGACCATAGACACACAGACAGCTGGACCCATCATACACGCACAGTCACGCACACATGTACACACAGTCACACACACACGCACATAGTGCTGACAGCACATCCTGGTGGTGGAGTTGTGTGCTAAGCGGTAGCTGGTGTTCAGCCTCCTGTCGCCTCTCCCCGCATCAGTCGTGGCAGCCGCCCGTGCCTCAGCTTCCCCCACAGTCCGTCCCTGACCTGTCTGAGCTGCCTCGCACCATCAAACCCACTTCCCACCGGGCCCAGGTCTCCCCTGCAGGGCCTGGCGGGTGCCTGCCTTCCTAATTGCTGGAGAATAACTCCTGGGGGCTGCTCATGGCCTCCCACCCCCACAGGCGACGTAATCCTGGGAGCAGGATTTGGGAGGGGTCCACCACCTGCTACCATAGGACACTACACCCTGGAGGCCTGGGACCCACCTCCACGTGTGTCTTGCACACTCACACGTGTGCTGACACCAGCGGCGACCAGGACTGGGGACGTGGGAGCTGGTCCCGTTTTGGCCCATCTTTGGTGTACTCTGTCTCTGTCTTTCTTGTTGGGGGAGCCTGAGCCCATGGGCAAGAACCTGGTGATGGTGCACAGAGGAGGAAGATGAGGGTCGTAGATCACCAGTGACAGGAGGTGGCACCTGGAAAGGGTCAGCTCGGTCCTGAGCCTGGCAGGGTAGCCTGGGACAGATCAGCTGGTCCGCAGCCCTGCCCACCGTGCTGCCTCCTTGCCAGGTGATCACATCACAGTCTCCTCTGAGTTCTGCAATCCCTCATCTCGTCCTGTCCATAAGGTCTGTGCAAGGACTGGGCACTGGCCCCCCAGTCCTGAGCCCCCCCTCCGCTCTCGCTGGGCACCCAGCACACACAGGGCCACAGGAGTTGGGGTGTCTCCCCAGTTGCTGGGTGTGGTGTAAACCAGGCGTACCCAAGCGCCATGCCAGGTGGACTGGGCCTGGCCAACATCTCGGGAGAGGTGCTGGGAGTCACACTCACCTGGGGCAGGCATGACAGGATGGAGTGGCCGTGGGGCAACACGGGAGAGAGGGCGTTTCAGGCAGGAGCCCACCGTGTGCACAGGCTGGAACCAGAACCCAGACTATTGGAGGCCAGAAGGTGGTGGTGTGGCTGGAGGAGGAGCTGGGGGAGCCAGGGCCCCTGTGCAGGCTCCGGGGTGCAGGCTCTCAGGAGGCGAGCATTGCTCCCGGTCACGGACAGGCCTCCTGGCTTTGTGCAGGCTGAGTGGGCCCAGGTTGCGGTGGGGAGGGGTTTGCGCCGAGCCACCCCTCCCCAGTGTGCCCTCGGCCCAGCATCCGCGGGCGCAGCTGTGCGGAGTCGGGAGACGGGCTGCTGGCATCAGCACGCACCCCTCCTCCCCCCCGCGAACAATCAGTGCACAAAATATGCAAATGGCATAATTACTGTTATTTGTTTGGCTGATATAAGTGTTTGAAATGCAAATGTCAAGTTTGGGCGCATTCCTCTCCCGCCCCTCTTACCCCCCCATCCCCCCCACCCGTACCCGGACGTTTGCGGGTTGCTCAGCTTTCCCGTCCCTGGAGGTGTGGGCAGGGTGTGGGGTGCGCCCACCCACTCCCAGACAGCCATGGAAAGGCACCGCCAGGGAGCAGCCACAAGAGTGGCGTGGAGCGCGGGGGCCGGCCGAGCGCCCCTGCCTGACTGTGCACCCCCCACTGTGACGTCCGGCTGGTGCTGTAGTTGCAGGACTGGTTTCCCATATGTAATGCGACCCACTAGCCTCCTAACCAGAGAAGCAAACCCACTCCTGTCGAGTGGATTCCAACCCAGAGCGACTCCCGCTGGGTTTCCAAGGCTGTACGTCTTTACAGAAGCAGACTGCCTCATCTTTCTTCTGCAGAACAGCTGGGGGTTTGAACCCCTGACCTTTTGGTTGACAGCCCAGTGCCTTAACCACCACACCACCGGAGCTCCTTACTAGCCGCCGAGGTGCTTGGTAAAGCAGTGGGTCAGGGAAAAAGGAGGACCCTCAGTGGGATGGGCTGACACCGTGGCTCCTGCAACGGACTCAAACACAGTGCAGACGGGATGGCTCGGGGCCTGGTGGGCCTGGCGGTTCCGTTCTGCTGCACAGAGTGGCTGGGAGGAGAAGCTGACTCGGTGCCTCACGACAGCCTTCTAGGCAGGAAGGAAGCTTGGGCGGTTTACTCCAAAACTCAGCCCGTGGAAGCCCTGTGGGGCACGAAGTCCGATCCACAACTGACTGGGGGTATGACGCAGACCGGGCGCGTTTCATTCCATTGGGCAAGGGGTCGCCGTGAGTCAGGGTCGGCTTGACAGCAACGAACAGCAGCACGCCTGCTGGGGTGCCACGCGTGTGCCATGTGATATGTCTGTCGGGGCCCAGCACTGTCAAGGCTGGCGGCGGGCCTGCGGACGGGTCGGAGCCTGGCTTCCCAGCTGCGGAATTCTTGTCCCTCCACAGGGGATTTAGAGGCCCTGGGGGTTTCTGGGTGAACTCCCAAATATTTTAGATGAAACTGTGCACGTGTTTTCCCCGGGCAGGGGGTCCTTCCAGTCCAGGTGGTCTCTGAGGCTCCAGATGATACATACGTAGGGTGCCTGCCATCATGCTCACTGTAGAGGAGAAACTGAGGCACAGTGTTTCACACCAGTGTGAGATGTGCTCAGATGCCACTGTGTCTAACTCGATGGCACTGAGTTGGGTCTGGTTGGTGTGGTACTGTGCGTTGGCATCTACTCAAGGGCAGCGGGTTGGTCTGTCGTGGTGCTGTGTGTCAGCGGGTCTGTTGGTTACGGGGCACTATGTGTCAGCGGGTTGGTCTGTGGGCATGGGGCTACCTCTGCTGCAGCGTGCTGCAGGTGTGGCCTCACCGTGGCTCTCGGCTCCGCTCCTTGTCTGTAAAGCAGGTCGTGTTGCAGAGCTGGGCTGGGAGCCCAGTAGGCACTCAGCAAGACTGCCTTCCTGCCCTTCCCTGGGGTTTCACGGGCCTGGGGGCTGCTGGACAAATACCGTTGGGGCAGCCTGCCTTCCTTCCCAGCTAGGCACCTGCAGGATTAACATCACAGCCAGGCTGGCTGGTTCCGGCCACTGGGGGCCCTGGCGACCGAGAGAGAGGATGGGAGCAGGGCCAGGGAAAGGAACAGCGGAGATTTCGAGGGACTGCAGGCAGGGGGTCCACGTGGGCCCAGGCTTGAAGGTGGAGAAGGACGTGGTGTCCTGGTCCTGGTCCCAGGGCGGCAGCGTCCTCCAGTCATGCCTTCTGCCCTCACCTCCCAGGATCCATTTCTATCCCAATTACCTTTTCTGAGGCAGGTTCGGCCTCATTAGCATATTCAAACCAGCCCATTATTATTTCAATTAGCTGTTAAGTAATTAGCTCTAATTGATGAACACTCCCCCCACTTCCCCACATATTTTTTGGTTATTTACATCCGCTTCTAACCCACAATTTTAGGTAATTGCGTGCCACTCACTGTCTGTTTGTACACACATACACACACACACTCACACACACTCCTCCTCGCACCTCAGGTTCCTTGGAGTCCCAGGCACAGGGGAGGCTGGGTGGTGCGAGGGCCATAGGAGGGGCAGAGGAGCACAGACAGGGACCCCTCCAGGCCGCTGCCAGGCCCCCCGGGCACAGGGGAGGTAGAGCCCCACCTCCCTTGCCAAGCTCTTCACTCCCACAGATCCTGTCCCCAGAGTCCTGTCTGAAGATGCACCCTCCCTGGGCACTTCCTCCTGGGACCTTTCCCACGGCACCCTCACACTGGCCTCCAGTCTGCACATGCTTCCAGTCATGACTGGATTGAGGTGGTGGCCTGGGACCTGGCGTTGGCCAGCCATGGCCTGTACAACATGCCCGCTGTGGCCTGGGAGAAACGTCTATTTCCTGACCTGAAAAATGGGGTTCAGAGCCTTCTCCCAGGAAATCAGCAGTGAGGGTGAAGTGAGGTGCTATGTGGAAACTCCTCCCACCACACTGGATGCCCAATGAGTGAATGAATGCATGAATATGAGTGAAAGAATGTGAGTGAATGAAGGAGTGGGGTGAATGAATGGGTGTGAGTGAATGAATGATGTAAATGAATGAAGGAGTGAGGTGAATGAAGGAGTGTGAGTGAATGAATGAGTGAGGTGAATGAATGGGTGTGAGTGAATGAATGCATGAATATGAGTGAATGAATGTGAGTGAATGAAGGAGTGGGGTGAATGGGTGTGAGTGAATGAATGACGTAAATGAATGAAGGAGTGAGGTGAATGAAGGAGTGTGAGTGAATGAAGGAGTGGGGTGAATGAATGGGTGTGAGTGAATGAATGAGGTGAATGAATGAAGGAGTGTGAGTGAATGAGTGAGGTGAGTGAATGAATGGATGTGATGAATGATGTCACCTTGTGGGCAGCAGAGGAGCCTCAGAATCCTCAAGTGACTTGCCCAGGGTCATACCCTCATTGTATCGGCCACAGAACTGGGTCACAGCCATATTTCTGGCCTTCATGTCCTGAGCCTTTGCTGGTGGGGCATCTGGTAAACCCCCTGCCAGGCTGTAGGTGCCCTGCGTGAGGAAGGTGTGTGATAGAAGCCTGCCTGGAAGGAGGAGCTCTGGTCGCTATGCGCGGGGTCCGTGCCACGCCAGCAGAGCCTCTCATTCCTCATCTCCCTCATCCCAGGGAGGTCTGGGGGCTCAGATGGGAGGTTGGGTGCCATGTGCCCACTGACCTGCCTGGGCAGGAGTCCCAGAGGCCACCCCTGCTCGGTGGTCCCCGGCCCCCATGCCACCCTGACGCGGTCACTGAGAGTGGACATGGGCTCGGCACTGGTGGTAGCAGGACGGGTCCTGTCTGTGCTCTGTGGCCTGGCTGGCTGTCCTTGCTCCCTTTACTCTCACTGGTGTAGCCTGTCAGCACCCTAGAGCAGCAAAGGCCACACCTGGGGGGCAGTCTTACAAGAACAGAAGGTCACCGCCTTGAAGCTCGGAGCCCAGAGGCCGGAGTTGGGGTGTCCATGCGGCTGTGTTCTCTCTGTCGGTGTCTGGTGGCCCCAGCCTCCCTTGGCTTTCAGCTGCAGCATGACTTGGCTGTCACATGGCCACCTTCCCTCCATGTCTTTCTGTCTCTTCTGTCTATGAGGACAGAGGTCCGATCGGGTTAGTACCTGCCTGACTCCACTCTGAGCTCCTGTTGACCATGACATCTTCAAAGACCCTGTTTCCAAACAAGGCCCTGTTCACAGGCACAGGGGCTAGATGTCAACTTCTCTGGGGGACACCAGTCACCCCATGACAGTCTCTGTGTGTAAGTCCATTGTGTGGATCAGGAAATCCCCCGGCCTCTCTGCTTCCTGCAGGAGAACTTAGGTACGGTGCAGTGTATGTGTGTGCCCGTGGATGTGTGTCCCTGTGGGCCACTGTCCCTGTGATTCAGTGTCCCATGGACATGCAGTGAAGTGTGCACATGTGTCCCCGTGTCCCTGCAGATGAGAGCTGGTAGCAGAGATGGCATCAAGGTGCTTTGCCCTCCTCCCTTCTTACCTGCTGTCCCCCTCTGTCTCCATGCAGTTGAAGCTGCCCTGGCGACTGTTAGTCCTGCGACTGCTCTGCTCCCGTGCCGATCTTCTGTGTCCTGAGATGAGTACCAGATGTTCGTGACCCCTGCATGAAGGAACCTACCAGCTGTCCTCCTCAGATGTGCCAGGTCATGGGCAGGCCCTGACCCCAAGGTAAGGACTGCTTTTGCTTGTCTGACTCCCAGCCCAGAGGGTGGGACAGCTCACAGTGACCTGAGGCCAGAAAGGAGGTGTCGTGCAGGAACCAACATCCCTTAGGAATGGGCTGCTACTCAGAGCTCTGTCCATCATGTGGCAGAGTGGGCAGTGACTGAAGGAGCTGCCCCAGGAGGTGACAGAGGCTTTGGGGTGTCTGAGGACCTTGGGATGGTCTAGGTAGGTGGGAGCTGTTCAGGGTCCCAGGAGGTGACAGGGACTGTGGGGTGTGTGGGGACCTTGAGGTGGTCTAAGTAGTGATGGCTGTGCTCGGGGCCACCATTGTCCCCACCTGACAATGGGGCAGCTCTAAGGGGTACCAACAGGAGACCCCATCTTCCATCACTTTATGGGACTAGATGTGATGCTGCGTGTTGGTGCAGAACCATCCCATGTACCACACAGTGTATGTCAGTATTGACTGATACATTTGGAAACAGGCTCAGCTATCCACCACTGTGAATTGAAAACCTGGAGAATAAGGGGATTTGAGGCCTCCAGCTCAGTGGCAGGTCAGATGTTGCTCGATCCAGCTGTCCTGAGCCCATAGGGAGTATTAGCCACCAGGTGGCTGTTGGCTGAAGTTCCTTTTCTGGGGCACTTGGCAGAATCATGCACCAGACCCCCTCTCACTTTTGAGAAATGTGCGACAGACCCCCTCTTGTCAGCTGTACCTTTATTTCCCCGGCCACAAGGACCTCCTACAGTTCCAGGACTTGGACACTGCATTTTTCAAAATGAGCTCATAGGTAGGTCCCGCTATCTGGGAATTTCTGTGTTTAATAGAGCTAGGTTGTAATATCCCATTTGACAGCACGAGATGCTTTTGATAAATGCCACAGTGTGTTGACAAGTCTTTGGCTTGTAGGCTTTGGGTTTTCTTAGCGGTGGCTTCCCTGCTGTACTAAGACATTAAAGACTTCGGCATGTGAGCTTGTTTAGAGTGGCTGTGACCCGCGTGTTCTGCCGGTTTGGTGGATGGACTGTGAGAGGAAGATGCTTGGGAATTTCAAGGTTCTGTCCTTCATCCATGGGGGAACAGAGACTCCCTCCAGAGCCCCCCAAGGCACACTGCCAGCTGGCGGGCAGATGGTTGCCCACCGGTGGTCTGCCCAAACTTCTCAGCTTTCGTGAGGCTTCTCAGGAAGACTGTTTGGGAGGATCCCAGAGGACCTTGTGTTCTGGGATTGACCTGTCCCCACACCCTGTCCCACCATAGCAGGGATTTACAGTGTCATCAGGGCTGGGCAGAGTGGGGTTCCCTGCACAACTTTGCCAGGCAGCACCTCGGACCATCTCCAGTCTAGGAGGCTCTCAGGGATCATGGTCCCAGCTGCCTTATGTTGTCGGTGGGGACACTGAGGCCCCAGGTGTGTTGCATGGTGACTCAGAGTCAGACTGGGGACAGGCCCCATCTCTCACTCCCAGTCCAGTGTTGATCTCCCCATCTCTTTCTCCTTCTCCCCAGCAAATGCTGGAGGCAGTGGTGTGCCAGGGCCGGGGGGGCTAGTGGCTGCTGTGGTTGGGCAGGAAAGGGGAGCTCGTCTGCAGAGAGCTGAAGACAGTCACCGGCCCTGAAGGTGGCCTGCCCTCTTTGTCACTGTATGTGGTAAATGTCAGCAGCATCAGTAATAGATGCAGGCAGGCCACGTCTTAGGCACTGCACTTTAGTGTGCTTTGCAGACAGTGTGTTTTTGAAAACAGAAGGTTTGTGGTGACCCTGCATCAAACCGGTCCGCCAACGCTGTTTTTCTAGCAGCACGTGCTCCCCTCATGTCTCTGCGTCCCATTGTGGTAATTCATGGTGAGTCTAACTGTTTCACAGTATGATTGCACACTCAACACATGACAGGAAGTGTGGACGTAACTTTCACACCAAACACCAAACTCACTGCCATTGAGTTGATTCTGACTCATAGTGACCCCCATTGGGTCTCCAATGCGGTCAGTCTTTATGGAAGTACATCGACCCGTCTTCCTTCTTCAGAATGGCTGGTGGGTTTGAACCGCCGACCTTCTGGTTAGCAGCCAGACCCAAACCCACCAGCTGCTCCACAGAAGGAAGACAGGGCAGTCTTCTTCCGTAAAGATTGACCACCTTGGAGACCCAGTGGGGGTCTCTGTGAGTTGGAACCGACTCGACAGCAGTGGGTAAACAGAACGCGTGTGTGCAGGGCTTCCCTGTGGCGTTTGCTCGGTTGCGGTGGCCTGGGACCGGACTGCAGCACCTCTGAGGCCCGCCTGGTCTGTCTCTTGCCCAGGGGAGGGGGACTGCTGCTGCCACCCCCACCCTTGACCCATCACTGTTTGCTGCCCCGACACGCCTGCTACCGTGAGGTTCTGGAATATCAGGGCTGGGAGCCACCTTGGAAAGCCGGTTGCCGTGTGTCCACACCAACTCAACAGTGCCCCTGTGTAGGTCAGCGTAGGTCTGCAGAGGCCAATTACACAAGGCCTCTCTCCGAGGCACCTCTGCGTCGGCCCGGCCTCCACCCTGCTGGTGAGGAGCCAAGCACGTTCATGGGTCACACCACCCAGGGACTCGGGGCGCACCTTACTGAGCCTGAATCCAACTTCCTCACTGTACAGAAGGACAGGCTCCCCGGGCCACCCAGCAAACTCTTCTCAAAGCTGGAACTAGAGGCCAGGTGCTCCGGCCACCAGCCTGGGCTCCCGCAGCACATTGGGCTCCCCCACCAAACCGGGCTCTGCGGGGACCCCGACTTCAACCTTGCTTCTGCTCCATATCTGTGCGAGGTCCCCTCCCTCCCTGTTGTTACCTGACATCAGGTCGACTCATGGCGACCTTTCACACAGCGGAACTCAGCGCTGCCTGGGCCTAGTCTGCCTCACAGTCCCTGGCCTGGTCATGTCCATTGTCGCCACTCCTGGGTCGATGCATCTCACCCAGGGTTGCCCCGTCCTCACTCTCCTCTGCTTCACTGAACACGACGTCCTCCCAGGGACTGATCCCAGTGGCAACGTGTCTGAGCCTGTGAGTCCGATGGCTCTGTCGTGATGTGCGGGGCTTCCCCAGGGACGGATCCCTGTGACGACGTGTCCGAGCCTGTGAGTCGGACGGCTCTGTCGTGATGTGCGGAGCTTCCCCAGGGACGGATCCCTGTGACGACGTGTCCGAGCCCGTGAGTCGGACGGCTCTGTCGTGATGTGTGGGGCTTTCCCAGGGACCGATCCCTGTGATGACGTGTCCGAGCCCGTCAGTTGGACGGCTCTGTCGTGATGTGCGGGGCCTCGCAGCCTGCTTTTCAGAAGCTGACCACCAGGTCTCTCTTCCTCGCCTGTCCTAGTCTGGAAGCTTGCTGAGCCTGTCCACCCTGGTCCTAGGACTTGAAGTGCAGGTGGCTTAGCTTCCAGCCTCCCAGCAACCAGCAGTTGGGGGTGGCTGTCCCCCTGCAGCCCTGACAGACGTGATGCTCTCGTATTTGGGAAAGGCTTCCCAGCGTCCTCCCCCCGTATCTGAGCCAGGGCCCCAGCAGGGACAACGTGAGGCTGGTGACGGGCTCTCTCTGACCTGCTTGACTTCCTCTTCTGTCCACTATGTCTCTCGATCTCTCTGTGGCCAGTCCTGGGCCTGGTGGCCTGGAGCATGGAGGTGAGGGGGCGAGCGAGGGTGGGCAGGGGGTCTGCTGATTTTCAGAGGTGAAAGGTAGGTGGGCCCCTTATCACATCCACCCTGTGCATTTTCATCTATAAAGTGGAGACAATCAAGCCTGTGCCATGAGGCATGCTGTAGGGAGATGTGTGAATCACCGACACACAGTAGGAGTTCAGCGAATGGCGGTCGGGATTGCCATCCTTCTAAATGGAGTCCTCGAACGGTGCAAACCATTAAGCGCTCAGTCACTAGCTGAAAGGTTGGTGGTCCAAACCCAGCCAGAGGCACCTCAGAGGGAAGGCCTGGTGACCAGCTTCTGAAAGTCACAGCCTGGAAACCCTCCAAGCACAGTTCTCTTCATGGGCAGGGGCACCGTGAGTCAGGGTCTACCTGCTGGCCGCTGCCAACAGCAGTGCGCACGGAGCGAGTGCCAGGCAGAGCTGAGAGGTGGAGCCTGGGACACGAGCCCCTTCCTGCCGAGACTCCGCCCACCGAGCCCAGCACAGACTCGGGGTCCCCAGCATCTCTGCAACCTGGTGGTGCCCGCCTGTGCCCCAGGGCCTCTCCCAAGGCGCCCACACCTCTCGCCTTCTCTGTCACTCACCTCCAGGCAACTCCTTTCCCACATGGGCCTTCTGTGCCTGGCAGGTGGTAGAATAAATGCTTGTTGAATGAACAGAGCGGATGTTTCCTACCTGCGGAGGCAGGTGGCAACTCAGATGGGCTGGTGGTTCCTTGTGAGCGGCTGGTTGCAGATACATTGTATCTAAGCTGTTCCCAGGAACTTGGGGGTTAGGACACATAGTTTCCCTTCCCGACTTAACAGGTTGTCCTGCTGCACTGTTTGAATTTACAGTCCTCCTCCATTTCCTGGTACTAAAGCCTTGTGCCTGAAAGTTGTTCCTTTTAAAGAAATGACTGAGGCTGCAGAGGAGAAGGGAAGTTCCAGGCGGCCTGCCAGACACAGCCTAGCAGTGGGTTCAGCACCAGGGACAGAGCCCTGGTCTGGTGGGCGGGGCAGGAGGCAGGTGGGAGTCTGGAGAGCTAGAGCCCAGTCCCCTTTCTGCAACACTGCCCCCCTCCTGGGCCTTGGTTTCCCTCTCTGAGAAATGGGCCGATGCCCGCCCACCCCCATGGTGGAGGAGCAGAAGTCCCAGTGTGAACTGTGTGACACGTGGATGACCTGCTCAAGGTCACAGCCCACCCTCCCGTGTCCCTGCCCCTCCCCCAGCACGCCATCAGGCCCTGCTCCCCACCCCCATCCCTCCAAGGAGCAGTGCTATTTATCTGCCTGACGGTGACAGGGCGTGCGGCTGGAGTGTGTCAAGCTGCTGTCCAAGGACCGGCTGGCAGCTACCGAGCAAACAGCCTGAGCTAATTAGCAAAAGGTCATGCCAGCTCCCGGAGCTCCCGCTTCTGAAGTTGGACCTCACACGGGCTGCTGGAAGGCACCCGGGGCTTTGAGTTAGTGGCTTGGTTTCCAGGACACCTGCAAAGCCTGCTGGGACCTGTGGGCCTTGCCTTCAAGTTCATCACTCTGCATGGGCTGTCATTTTCTAGAAGACCCCCAGCCCCAGAGGTCCACCCACCCATCCCCATGCCTTCAAGTTCATCACCCTGCAAGGGCGTTTGTCTTCTAGAAGACCCCCAGCCCCAGAGGTCCGCCCACCCATCCCCGTGCCTTCAGGCTGCACAGACCACCCAGATGCAGCCCCCATGTGCCGTGGGGGTTCTGCCTTCGCCTTCCCCCCCGCAGTAGGCTGGTCGGGCTGGGCTGTCGCTGCCCAGGCTGGCCCAGCTGGAGTCCCCCAGCACAGACCTCCTCCCCGTGTTTGCCACACCCCACATGACTGTGGGTCCTTTTTGTTTTTCTCTCTCAATCAATTTGCTTTTTTAAAACTTAAATCCATTAATTTAAGAGGGAAGCATTATAGCATTACTACAAATGGAAAACAAGCTTACTCACCATAAATAGAATTCATAATCATAAAAATAAATTCAGTGGAAACAAAACAACGTTATTAAATTCTAGTTGGATGCTGGAGCCTGAGGGAGGCTCAGGGCCCACGGCCACTGGTACCTTATTAAACAGAGAGCAGCCCGTATGCCGTTCAAGACTAACCCAGCCCGGCCAGACTTCCTCTCCCATCCCGTCCCAAGAGCTGAAAAGAACAGGAAGGAGAGTCATTCAAATAAAATGACGCAGCATTATTTTCTGCCATGTCAGCTGGGCACTGCCTTTGCTGCACGGAACACACTGTCAGCCACAGCCTGGTGGGCGGCAGTGTTTTTAGGTGCCACGCAGTCCATTTTGGCTCAGAGTGACCCCATGTGATGGGAGAAACTGCCCTGTGGGGCTTTCTAGGCTGTAATCCTTGTCCTTGTCCCCTGGAGCCACTGGGTGGGTTTGAAGTGCCAACCTTCCAGTTAGCAGCTGAGTGCTTAAGCCTCACGCCTCCAGAGAGGAAGGGTCATTTTTCTCAATTGAAGAGGGCAGCAGTAGGGCTGGTGCACAGCCCAAGGAAGTTGTCAGTGTGCCAGGCGCCTCATGGTCTCAAGAGTGGCTGCTGTAGCTCCAGACATCATATCTGCATTCAGGGGGCAAAGGGAAAAGGCTCGTGCCAGTGAAGTCTGCGGCTTGCTGTTACCAAGACAGTACAGGGGTCAGAGCCTGGTCTCTGGCCTGCTATGGACAAAGAGTGATTGATTGATTGATGATTGATTTATCAAAGTTTATTAGTTGCCTACCATGTGCCAGGCAGGACAACTTTGCCCTTGTGGTGGTCACAAGGCAGCGTTAGTGGAATAAACCACAGCCTGCCCCAGGGAACCCTCCAGAAAGGGCCTCCCTCCTTCCTTGCTCCACTCCACACTGGCTCCTGCTGCCACAGGGGTCCGGCCCCTGCCTCTGTGCCCTGTTCCCCTCCCTGCCCACCCAGGTTGTCCAGGCCCTTATAGCGGTGTCCCGGCTTCGGTTCTCAGCCCAGCCTGTGCTTCTCTGGCTGCCTGGGCGGGGAGGGGGCAGCACCTTCCCCTGCAGCGGCTCCACGCAGCCCCCCTCCCCTGCTGGGCCTCCCCAGCTGCAGGGCCCATTCTTCCGCCTCAGGGCCTGATTTGCCTCTTCTTGGAGAACTTACTTGCAGTGGGTCTGGCTGTTTAATGAGTAGTAGGAGGGGGCAGGGCATGGATGTCTGGCCTCAGGTCCTTCTCCCTCAGGGGCTCGTCACCTAATCTCCTTGGGGCTGTGTGTCTGTTACCCGGGAAATGGGTGTCTGAGTGAACGAGCCCCTGGCACACGGGGAGCACCTACAGCCTGTCCCCTCTTCCTCTCCTCCTCTGCCACCCACCCAGCGGGCCAGCCTTGACTTCCCTGCTCCCAGGCCTGGGTAGTCCAGGGTCACAGAGGCACCTGCTGGACGGCCCAGGCCCTGGGGTTCACCCTGTCCTGGGTCAGCACCTGGGAGGCCACAGGACTAGTGGACACTGGCTGTCGGAGCGCCTGTCGGCCGTCGCATCTCCTGTCCCCAGGTCGTCCAGGGCCTTCAGTTGCCTTCCTGTTTCCTGATAGTAGGCGAGAGCGTGCGTCTGTCCACGCAAGTGTGTGTGCAGTTGCACAGCACGTACTGCCCATGCACCACACGTGTGCACATCCCACACACACTCGCCTGCACACGTGTGCACCATTCATGCCCTGCCATGTGCACATCCCGCACACACCCGCCTGCACACATGTTCACCATTCATGCCTGCCCTGTGCACATCCGGTACACACCGCCTGCACACGTGTGCACCGTTCATGCCCTGCCTGTGTGCACATCCCACACACACCCGCCTGCACACATGTGCACCGTTAATGCCCTGCCCGTGTGCACATCCTGCATACACCTGCCTGCATATGTGTGCACTGTTCATGCCCTACCCGTGTGCACATCCCCCACACACCCACCTGCACACGTGTGCACTGTTCATGCCCTGCCATGTGCACATCCCATACACACCCGCCTGCACATATGTGCACTGTTCATGCCCTGCCATGTGCACATCCCGCACACACCCGCCTGCACACATGTGCACCGTTCATGCCCTGCCCGTGTGCACATTCCACACACACCCGCCTGCATATGTGTGCACTGTTCATGCCCTACCCGTGTGCACATCCCACACACACACACCTGCACACGTGTGCACCGTTCATGCCCTGCCAGTGTGCACATCCTGCACACATACCTGTACACATGTGCACAGATGTCCACATCTTGCACACCCATGTCCCTGCGTGTCCATCTTTGCATATGTGTCCCCTCGTGTACTCGGTCCTGGGTTCTCAGCTGAGGCTGTGGTGTTGCTTCTCCAGCCCCACCTGGTAAGCAGTGAGGCGCGCCACCAGTGTGGGGGTCAGGGACTGTGTGTGGGAACAGGGGCCTGGGGGCATGTGGCGCTGAAGCTGGGCTCGCTGGCTGTGGGGACGATGGGAGCTGCGTGGCGTTGGGTGAAGAGCCGGGTGGAGAAGCGGGGGTGGAGCGGTGACACGGCACCGGGAGGGACCGGCATGCGGGTTCTTCTCCTCCCGTGATCTGATGTGGAGAGACACAGCCCAGAGCTCAGGGAAGGAACTCACTGCCAGAAAACAGAACCCAGAGGGAGGGGAAGTGAAGGCGGGGGGGCAGCACAGACGAGTGCCCTGCGCGCCTACTGTGTGCCAGGCAGCCTGTCCAGAGTCTCAGCCAGAACCTGGGTCCAACAGTCACGCAGCCAGAACCCGAGATCCAAGCGCACCCTCTTCTCCAGGCAGCTTGTGCTCCAGGGGCCCGTGAGAGCCTGTCCCTGGCCAGGCTGCTCCCAGCTGAGTCTGCCTTGTTGTTGTTGTTGTTGTTGTGTGCCGCCTTAGACGCTGAGAAGTCCCCAGCTCGTGGCCTACAGCTTGGCCTGAAATGACAGTGTTGCTCAGCTGACCCCCCAGGGCTCCTGGGTGGGGCGGAGGCAAGGCTGATGTGCCCAGTCTGCAAGCACATGTTGCAACACTGCTGTGTGCCCCGGTAGTCCTGCCATGTCTCTGTGGTCCCACTGTGTGCCCTGGTGGTCCTGCCATGTCCCCGTGGCCTCACTGTGTGCCCCAGTGGTCCTACTGTGTCCCGGTGGTCCCACTGTGCACCCTACAGTCCTACTGTGTGCTCCAGTCGTCCCACCGTGCACCCTGCAGTCCTATTATGTACCCTGGTGGTCCCACTATGCACCCTGTGGTCCCACCATGTGCTCTGCTGGTCCTACTGTGTGGCCTGGTGTGTGCCACTGTCAGAGGAGGATCCAGGGGAGCTGGGGTCCCAGCCCTGACCCCCGGAGACCCTGAGACAGGAGGTGTGCAGGCCTGTAGAACTCAGAGGAGATGGGAGCTCAGAGAGACTTCAGGAGGGAGGAGGCGGGGCTTGGAGGGGCAGAGAGAAGGGCTTCCAGGTGAGTGAAAGCGCGTCAGAAATGGGGGCACCGGAAAGGCTGAACAACGGCCCTTCCCTCCTCTCCACCCCCGAGGGGCTACCCTCTCCCACTGATCTGGCTCGGTCTGGTCCGCCCAGGCCCCTTCCTCAGCCGGGGTCCGCCCCCTAGGGTTTTCTTGGCTGTCATCTTCATGGGAGCACACTGACAGGTCTTTTGTCCTATGGAGCCGCTGGCTGGGTGTGAACTCCAGCCTTTCGGTCAGCAGCCAAGCACGTAACCATTGCACCACCAGCATCCTTGTCCTTGTAAGCTTTCTCTACACCCTGGTTAGCGTGTGTCTCTCCTCTGGCTAGTGGTTTACCCTACCTCCGCCCCCCACCGTAACCGTCAAGGAATATTTCTTTTTGTGTGAAACCCTTTTCTTGGCTTTTCACAATATTTGTCCTTTTGTGATTGACTAGTTTCACTCAGCACAGTGGCTTCGAAGGTCGTCCGTGTTGCGAGGTGTTCTGCAGGTTCATCCTTGTTCTTGGAGGTTGTGTGGGTTCCGTTGTGTGTGGACCATAGCTTGCTGATCCTTCCTCCATGGTGGGCATTTAGGCTGTTTCCATCTTTTTGCTCTTGTGGACAGCGCTGCGACAGTCACGGGTGTGCACATACCTGTTTGGGTCCCAGCTCGTACTTCTCCAGGATGTCGACCTAGCAGTGAGGTTGCTGGAGCAAGTGGTATTAGTTTCCAGCTTTTTTTTTTTTTCTTTTTAAATTCTTTATGCTATTTACTTATTTTTGCAGTGTTTCCTCCCCTCCTCTCCCATTCCTGGCAACCATTCCTTCCATATGTAAACATTTCCTTGACTTTTTACAATAATGAACTAATGCTATATTTGTTCTTCTGTAATTGACTTATTTCACTCAGCATAATGTCCTCCAAGTTCACCCACGTTATGTGGTGTTTTGCAGATTCTACATCATTGTTTAGTGTAGCATAGTATTCCATGTGTGTGTATACCATAGTTTGGTTATCCATTCTTCTGTTGATGGGCACCTAGGTGGTTTCCATCTTTTGGCTATTGTAAATAGTGTTGCGATGAACATGGGTGTGCATATATCTGTTCTTGTCTTGGCTCCCACTTCTTTAGGTTATATACCTAGTAATAGACTTGCTGGGTCAAAGGGTATTTTTTTTTTAAATGCATTTTATTGAAATACAATTTAGGTACAGTGAAATACACAAAACTAAAGTGGCATGGGTCAATGCATTTTTTTTTTTTTTTGCAGTGTTTCCTCCCTTCCCCTCCCACTCTTGGCAACCAGCAAAGAAAGTATCCCTCCATATATAAACCTTTTTTGACCCTCCACAACAACGAACTAATATTATATTTGTCCTGTGATTGACTTATCTCACTCAGCATAATATCCTCCAAATTCATCCATATTACGCGGTGTTTTGCAGACTCTACATTATTCTTTGTGCTGCATAGCATTCCATTATGTGTGTGTACCATAGTTTGGTCATCTACTCTTCCTCTGATGGGCACGTATGTTGTTTCCATCTTTTTGCTGTTGTAAATCGTGCTGCGATGAACATGGGTGTGCATATATCTGTTTCTGTCCTGTCTCTCACCTCTCTAGGATAGATACTTAGTAATGAGATTGCTGGGTCAAATGGTATCTCCAATTCCAGCTTTCTAAGGAATCACCAGACTGCTTTCCACAGTGGTTGTATCACCAGCAGTGTATGAGAGTCCCAATCTCTCCACATCCCCACCAGCAT
>NW_006921593.1:15676769-15699447 GCF_000298275.1 Orycteropus afer afer | reverse complement strand
CTGTCTCCTTTCCTGTTGTCAGCCTCTCAAATGTCCCTGCTGACCTTGGCAAACAGAGCCTATTTCTAGGTCCCTGGAATCTGAATGAGAATGCTATCACTTTAAAATCCAAAATGGCTGCCACTTGTAAAGATTCAAAATGGCTGCACCCTCGGTCACTTTAAATATCCAAAATGGCTGCCATGTGTAAACAATCAAAATGGCTGCACCCTCCGGACAGTGGGAAGTCAACAGCTCAGGTTGTCTCCCTCCTTGCGGTTTCCCTTCCTAGTCGTTGGCCACTAGCACAGTCATCCCTGCAGCCCTTGGCAACCAGGACTGATCTTTAGGTCAATTCTCAGGTCCCAACACCACTTGGAAATATTCAGGCTGTTGATCCCATTGGAGCAGCTGAAGTCCGCAGCTCCGACCGTCTCTGTTCTCACTGTTTTCATTCAGGTTTTTCCACTAGTTGGTGCCTAATCCACTTCTGCATAGTTCCTTTCAAAGCTCAGGGCTCCAGGATTATCATCTGTATCTCTGTCAGTTGGTTTCTCTTTTCTTTGTTGAAGACGGTCTGTGTTGTTTGTCTGTCTAGTCCTCCATCTTATCAGAAGTCCCTGAAATGGTATTTATAATTCCAACTTTTTAAGGACTTGCCATACTGCTTTCCACAGGGGTTGTATCATTTGACATTCCGACCAGCAGTGTATGAGAGTCCCAATCTCTCCACCTCATCACTAGCATTTGTTATTTTCTGTCTTGTTGAACTTTGCTGCTGGTGCTGGAGTGAGATGGTATCTCATTGTTGTTTTGATTTGCATCTTTCTAATGGCTAATGATCATGAGCATTTCTTCATGTATTTGCTGGCTGCCTGAATATCCTCTTTGGTGAAGTATCTGTTCATGTCTTCTGCTCATTTTTAAATTGGATTGTTTGTCTTTTTGTTGTTGAGGTGTTGGAGTTTGTTTTTTTTTTTATAAACTTTAGTGATGTTTCTTGTCAGACATGTCATTGCCGAATATTTTTTCCCAATCTGTAGGTTCTCTTTTGACTCTTTTGGAGAAGTCTTTGGAAGCATATAAAAATTTAATTTTTAGAAGGTCCCATTCATCTAGTTTCTTTTCTGCTGTTTGTGCATTTTGGTTATGCTTGACAGTCTATTTATGCCATATATTGTTGATGTTGATATGTGCCGTCAAGTCAGCCCTGACTCATAGCAACCTCTCGTTGGGTTTCCAAAGCGGTATCACTACGGAAGTAGATTGCCCAACCTTCCTTGCAAGGAGTGGCTGGTGGGTTTGAACTGCCAGCCTTCTGGTTAGCAGTTAAGAAGTACCAGAGATCCTATGCCATATATTAGGGCCCCTAAATTTGCCCTTAGTTTTTCCTTGAGGAACTCTATAGTTTTAGGTTTCACATTTAGGTCTTTGATCCATCTGGAGTTCGTTTTTGTGTACAAAAACAGTTCGTATCTGTGTGAGGTACAGATCTTGTTTCATTTTTCTGCAAATGCATATCCAGTTTTGCCAGCACCATTTATTAAACAAACATTCTCTTTCCCACTTAATGAATTTAGGCCTTTTGTCAAAGGTCAGCTGATTATAGGTCTATGGATCTATTTCTGGGTTCTCAATTCTATTCCATTGGTCTGTGTGTCTGTCATTTACCAATACCAGGCAGTTTTGACTACTGTGGCTGTATAGTAGGTTTTGAGATCTGGCAGTGTGAGACCTCCTACTTTGTTCTTCTTCTTCAATAGTGCTTTGCTTATCCCAGGTCTTTTTCCTTTCCAAATGAAATTAGTGATTGGTTTTTCCATATTCTTAAAAAATGTTGATGGGATCTGGATTGGGATTGCATTGAATGTATAGATTTCTTTGGGTAGATCGACATTTTCACCATGTTCAGTCTTCCTATCCACGAGCATGGGATGCTCTTCCATTTATGTAGGTCTCTTACGGTTTCTTGTAGTGGTGTTGGTTCCAGCTTTTTATCCTTTTAAGCTTTCACAAACTGAGCACACACGTGTCGCCAGCACCCAGATCAAGAAACAAAAGCCATCCGCCAGAAACCCTTCCCATCCCCCCGTCACCACCCCCAGGAGTAACCCCTACCTGGTTTCTAACCATGTGGCTGTGCCCATTTCTGAACTTCAGCTGACTCTGCCTGGCATTAGGCTGTGGTGCTCACGGTGCTGTTTTGGGCTGTGACGGCTCTTTGATTTGCATTGCCATCTTATCCAGTTCTTTGTACGAGTGCACCACAGTGGGTTAACCATTCCCCTGCTGATGGGCATTAGGCAGGGTCCAGCTTAAGCTCTGGTAAGTAGCGCTGCTACCAACGTTTCAGCCTCTTCCTGCACATTTGTGTGCGTTTCTGTGGGGACATCTCTGTGTCTCTTCACTCCTCTGTGTCTCCCTGGTTCCCAACCATCAGTCTGCACAGCGTTGGATGTGTGGTTGGGACCTGGTCACGGTCAGTCCACACAGCATCTGGTGTGTGGTTGGGACCCATGACCATCTGTACAGTGTCTGGCGTGTGGTTGGGACTTGTTACCGTCTGTTTGCTTGAAGTGGGTAGGCCGGGCGGGAGTTGCCATCCTCATTCTGCAGGTGAGAAGGCAGGATTCAGAGAGGGCGAGCAAAGTGCCCAGAGTGTCCCAGCGACAGGAGGAGGAGCCGTGCTGCTCGCGCCCCTGGAGAAGGTGCCTTTCCCGGGAGTGTTGGCACGTGTCCCAGGCGTGTTGGCACATGTGTAGAACACCCTTGCCGGTGGTGGAATTCTGAGTACTGTGAGCAGGCGAGCTCGCATCACTGGGGAGCTGGGGGTGCCTGTCCCCGCACCTTAGCAGCCCCTGGACCTGCACCCCCAGTCCCGTGGGCCCCCTGAAGTGCCTGGGGCACGTCTTGTCCTTCCCAGAAATAAGACTCAGCTGACAGCGCCTGGCAGGAGGCCCTGGCGAGCCCGCGGCTGTCCAGTGAGACCCTCTCCTCTAGGGCCCCGCTCCCCTCCCGGTCTCCCCACCAGGAAGTGGGATCACCGCCCCCCGGCTGGCCCGGAAGCCACCTCAGGCCTCTGCCCGTCACTGTCCCAGGGAAAAGGAGAACAGGGCCAGCCATGGGAGCCGAGTCCCCAGCCTGGGCCACGAGTTCCATCTGCCCACATTCGATGTCCCCAGAGCCTCTCCCACTTGCCTCCCGTACCCTGACTTGTGCCTACAGGGAGGCCTGGCCAGTCTCAGGAGAGGGGCAGCAGGCCACATGCACCCTGTAGCCCCCAAGCCCCAGGAGTGGGGACCACGGCAGCCTCCACCAGGCCCAGGAGGGAACACTCTGAGGCTGCGTGTGCCCTGGCGAGCGCCCGTGTCTGTGGTGTGAATGGAAGGGAAACCCTGGTCAGTAGCCCAGCCCTACCTGCTGGGCAGGGGTTCCTGCGGGTGCCAACGGTTCACTTACCGGCTGTCAAGCCAGACGTTGGAGGGTCGAGTCTACTCGTGGGCCCTCAGTCGACTTGCAGAAAGCCGGCTGCTGAAAATCCCACAGACCACGGCTCTCCTGTCTCGTGTGTGGGGGCACCACGGGGGAACTGACTCAGCTGCAGCCGGTTAACTGGGTACCAACTGAGCAGCGGTAGACCAGATGGCCTTCTGTCCCAGGCTTGGGTACCGAGAGCCTTGGCTGGCGGGGGTGCTGTCTGAGGCTTTTAAAGACCCTTCCCTGCCCCAGTGCACTGGGGGCCCTGGAGGCTGCCTCACCCCATCCTGTGGCTGGGTCTCTTCCTCCGCCTCCCCTCACTCCCTCGTCTTAGTCCCTGGGCCTTTTCCTAAGAGTAGGCTGCCCTGGTGACTTTGACTAGATGCCACCCACACCTGCATACTGCCAGTTAACTCAGATTGATTACACAGACGACTGGGCCTCATGTCAGGGGATCCCAGCCATTGGCCTGGGTCTCTGCCCAGCTGTGCCCTGGCTCGTTGCCTGCCTCAGTTTCCTCATCTGTCAAATGAGAAAAACCATAAGATTGCCCCGTGTTGTGCTGCTCCGTACGTGATAGCCGTCAGTACATCAGTGTCAGACTCAAAAGCAAACCCACTGCCATGGGGTCGATTCCCACTCACAGTGGCCACCACTGGGTTTCCGAGGCTGTAAGTCTTTACGGAGGCAGACTGCCGCATCTCCTGCTGAGGAGCAGCTGGTGGGTTTGAACCACCGACTTTTTGGTTAGCAGCCAATTGCTTTACCCATGGTGCCACCAGGGCTCCCGACACACCAGCATCACCCTGTGAAACGAAGCTTGTGGGAGAAGCAAGCTGGTGTCATGTGCAGTGAACTCCCTCCACAGCCAGGGCAGGCAGCTCAGAAGAGGCAGAGACTGAGCGGCCTCCCCAAGGCTGACGGCCGTCCGCGGAACCCTCCGCCACTCAGCTCCCGTGGGGCAGGGGTGCCGGGTGTGGGCAGAAGGGAGCCACCTCCAGGGCTAACGGCTCGCTCACCACCACCCTGCCTCCCCAGCCCCCGGCCCAGGCCCCTGTCATGGGGGGAACAGAGGAGCCTCTCCAGAGAGGGGCTGGGAGAACCAGCCTGAGTCCTGGCCCTGCCACATCTCATTGTGTGACCCAGAGAGAATCCCATTCCCTCTCTGGGCCGATGAGTGCAGGATCCCAGAGGCAGGGGCCAGCGCTGGGAAGTTCTCTCTTTATTTTTAAGAGTTTTCACTGTGGTGAAATACTTTGAACAAGCCATTTGTCATTTCAGCCGGTTATACTTGTACAAATTCATGACATGGGAGGTTCTCCGGGCATGACCCCTTGGTTGTCCACATGCCTGGCCCAAGCTTGATGCCTGCTGCGTTGTTGCTGTGAGCTGTGGTTGAACAGGCCCGCCCCTCAGAGACCCCACACGAACAGACCAAATGCTGCTGGGTCCTGCCCCGTTGTCGGTCGCCAGTCGGGCCCTTGTGACCCGTGGGGTTTTCCTGGCGGATTGTCGGCAGTCACCAGGCCTTCCTTCCTGGTCTGTCTTACTCTGGAAGCTCTGTTGAAACCTGTTAACATCATGGCAACACGCCAGCCCCACGGACAGACTGGTGCTGGGTCTGCGGGAGGTGCACTAGCTGGGGATTGAACCCGGGTCTCCACGTACGAGGTGGGAATTCGTTGCTGAAGAGATGAAGGCGGGTTGAGCATCGGAGTGTCAGCCCTCGGGGGGCGGCCTCACCTCAGGGGGATCGTTCACTAGGTACCTGGCAGGAGGCTGCACCTGGCCCGAGACACTCAGGGTCTGAGGGTGTTTCGAGATAGGACTGCCCAGCAACGTCAGTTGGTACCCCAACTGTCAGCCTGAAATTTGGGAGCTGTTCCTAGTTTCTGCCCGTGACATAGGGACATACTGGTCGAGAAGGCCTGGGTTTGAGTCCTGTCACCGCCTCAGCCCCAGTGCTTCTGAGAAGCCCCTTCCCTCTCCGGGCCTTGATGTTTCCACCTGTGTAGTGAGAAGCTTTGCACCTCTCAGGTTCAAAGCCCTTTGCACTCAGCTTTGGGAGCTCAAGTCCTGGGGCAGTAAGATCCTCCGGGCCCAGAGAAAACTTGTGTAGACTGGGAAGGTGCACTAACGGCCCTCCAGGTTAGTGGGCTCTTCTTAAAAATACGGGTGCCGGGGTCCTGGCTTAGCCCTGTTGAATCAGGGCCCCCAGGGTGGGTCCAGGAGCGAGTCTGATGAACGCCCTCCCTGACGTCCCGCCTCCCCTTGCTCACCTCAAGCGATGGGGACCTTAGTGTCACACAATATTCCATTCCTTTTCAAAACACTCTAAAATGTATTATGAAATATTTAAGACATCTCAAATAGTCAAGAAGTCTCTAATAAATATTTCATTAAATATGAAAGATTCAAGACAGGGGAAGGTGTTAAAAGTAATATGATGAATATCTGAACGCCCACATCACCCTCAGCTTGGAATCAAATCCTGTGGCCCCTGCCGGCCTGCCCCTCTCCCCCTTGAGGGGCCGCTTCCCGAGCTCCATGATTATTATCCCACGTTTTTTACACTCTTACTGTATTTGTAGGAATCCTTTTTAAAACAGCTGAAGCACATTGCCACTGAGTTGATTTCAGCTGATCCCTGGGTGGCACGTGACGCTGTTTGGCGGGGTTTTAGGCTTGGGTGTGAGCCGCGGTGCTGCGGGTGCACGTGAGTCTGATTATCCTCAGAAGTTACGTTCGTAAAGTCCCCAGGGATACCGAGTCAGTGGATACCGAGCGGCCAAGTGGACCGCCGCTGGGAAGTCCCCACGCATCTGTCCGTGACCACGGGAGGCACCGCAGGTGTTTTCAGTGAACAGGTGAATTTTGGAACCCGGAATCCAGGAGCAGTGAGGGTCAGCTGGCTTTGGTGCAGCTGTGGGTGTGGCAGTGGGTCTGTGAGGAGCAGCCGTGCTGTGTGGCAGACCTGGGCGCTCCTCTGTTTCGCCCCCGGGTAGAGCTCCGCTGTGCACCCGTGTGCCTGCTGCCGTCGCCTTGGTTTTGGTTCATGGGGACCTCGTGGGTCAGAGGTCGGCGCTCCACGGGGTTTCCAATGGCTGATGGCTCAGAAGTGGGGTCACCAGGCCTTCCTCTGAGGCCCCTCCCCCTTTCAGTGAGCAGCAGGGCCCCTTACCACTGCAGCACCCAGGGGCACCCCATATTTCCATGAGGCTGCCTTGTGTCGAGCTGGCCCGTGTGACAGTAGAACAGTGAGTGCCCTGGGGTTCCTGGGTGTCCTCTTCATGGAAGCAGGTCCACGGTGCTGCAGGGCTGGCAGCCAGGGGACCAGCCAGGCCCCAGGACTGCCCCCTGCTGTGGCAGGAGGGCGGCCTCCAGCAGAGGACCCTGGAGCCCCCGGGGCCCCCCCAGCCATGTGTGCCTGAGACGTCTGCCCCCTGCTCCCCCAACCCGGCCTAGCTTTGTGCCCCCTCCCCATGGGGTCTCTCACCCACCTTTGAGCCACGTCAGTCTGCAGCCAGGTGATGTATGGCTTTCCGGGGCCAGCTTCCTGGGTTCGAATCCTGACGCCGCCGCTTAGTAGCTGTGGAAGCTCAGGTGTGTTAATGGACATCACTGGGCCACGGCTGTAAAATGGGATGGGCGCAGGGCCCACTTCAATAGGGAGCTGTGAGCACGGCATCAGTCAGAGGACCAGCAGGAGAGAGCGACCTGTAGATGCGTACCTGCGTGTGTGCCCCTGGGCAGCGCAAATGTTAACGCGCTCGGCGGGGCTGGAGGGCCAAGTCTGCCCCGTGGTGCCTCGGAAGAAAAGCCTGTCAGCCTCCTTGTGAAGAATCAGCCACTGGACCCCGTGGAGCACAGCCGTGTGGGCGCCTGGGCCTTGGGGTGTTCAGCTGTCGATCTGATGGCGAGTGGTGTTTAAGAACATGGCTCATGTGACTGTGGCAGGGGGCGGGTGGTGGCAGCTTCCTGGAGACGCTGGCAGGGTTTCCGTGGGACAGGCTGAAGGCAGAGTCCTTTCCCCTGTGGACGACCTCAGTTTTCACTCTTAAGACGCGTAGGTGACTGATGGCGACGTCCACTCATCCTCAGAACAGCCTCACAGCAGCTCTACCCTCACCTGGCCCCGGGCCCACCGGAGGAGAGGGGCACAGGCAAGAGCCGAGCTGGGGAGAGCCAGTTCGTGGGCAGTGGCAGTCACAGATGCCTGTGGTCTACAAGACAGACAGACGGACAGATGGAGCAGGGAGTGGGCAGGCAAGCAGTGCGGTGGGAGGGTTAGGGTGACCCAAACACCAACCTTCCTACCCTTCCCTGCACGAGGGTTTTAACGTACCGTGTGCAGAGATGGCTGAGATCGTGATGTACTCTGGCAGGTGGCTTCCCATTGCCAGTTCCACTGGGTGTGGACCATGCCCCGCTGCCTGTGGACTCCTGCCCGCTGTGCAACCACACATGTACGGGAGTGAGTGTGAGTGTGTGTGTCAGTGTGTGCAGGAGTGAGTGTGTGGAAGTGAGCATGAGAGCGTGTGTGTGAGAGAGCATGTGTGGGGGGAATGAGTGAGTGCATGAAAGTGAATGTGGGAGGGTGTGAATGGGAGTGGGAGCGTGTGTGCATGTGAGTGTGTGAGTGTAAGAGCATATGCATGTGAGAGCATGTGTGTGTGTGGGAGAGTAAGTGTGCATGCATGAGAGTGAGTGCAGGATAGTGAATGGGAGTGGGAGTGTGTGAGAGCGTGTGCATGTGAGCATGTGTCGGGGGAGTGAGTGTGCATGCATGACAGTGAGTGTGAGAGTGTGCATGTGAGTGTGAACGTGAGTGTGCATGTGAAAGCATGTGTGTGGAGTGAGTGCATGCATAGGAGTGAGTGGGGGAGTGAATGTGAGTGTAAGAGCATATGCATGTGAGAGCATGTGTGTGTGTGTGGAGTAAGTGTGCATGCATGAGAGTGAGTGCAGGATAGTGAATGGGAGTGGAAGTGTGTGTGCATGTGAGTGTGAGCATGAGAGCATGTGCATGTGAGAGCATGTGTGGGAGTGAGTGTGTGTGGGAGTGTGTGTGAGGGGGAGTGATCATGAGAGCATGTGTGGGAGTGAGTGTGAGTGTGTACAAGTGTGTGATGGAGTGTATGTGAGTGGGAGTGTGTATGTGCATTAGTGTGTAAGCATGTGAGAGTATGTGAGTGCATGGATGAGTGTGTGGAAGTGTGAGTGTGTATGCGTGAGTACATGTGAGCATGTGTGCAAGATTGAATGCGTGTATGTGTATGCATGAGTGTGAGTTCATGTGAGCATGTGAGTATGTGTGTGAGTGCATGAGAGTGTGAAAGTGTGAGAGTACCTGTGAGACTGAGTGTGCATGAGTGTGAGTGTGTGTGAACATGTGTTGAGTAGAGAGAGGAGCAAGTGGTGAGCCTACAGCTGACTGGTCCAGGGCTGGGGACACTCACACACGCAGGTGCACATGCAACAATTAGACACTTGAGTGTGTGAATGTGTGTGACTGTGAGTGTGAGAGGGGCAAGAAGGAAACACATACAGATGGTCCAAGGCTGGGACATACGTACTCACACACATACACTCATCCATACACACTCACACGTGCACACTCACATACATGTACACATGCACACACACAGTCACACACATGCATGCTGACATGCACATACACACACCATCTCACACACTAGCACATGCATGCAACTCTCAGCTGTTTGCACACACACACACTCCGATGTGAGCCTGACCCCCAGCTCTGCAGCTACCCTGCTCTCTGAAGCCCTGTCTGGCCCATGCCCTGGGATGGGGAACGCAGAACCTGGCAGGTCTGGGGTGGTCCTGTCACTGCACCCCACGGTGCTCCCATTCGCATTGCCTCCCATCCATGCTTCGTTCACCTTGGCCCTTTGCAGCCTAAATGGGAAGATCTATTTATAACTCCAACATATGGGCCATGCTGGCTTGTCTCCTTCAGACTCATGCTAGAGGCACGGCGTAGCCAAACCTGGCACTGGTCCCCTCCCCAAGGCAGGCTGCCCTTGCCGCCTGATAGCTCACCAATGGTCTCTAGGACCCCTAGGTCTCAGAGTGGGACTGTTGGGAGGGAAGGTGGCCTCCTGGCGTCTGGCCATCCAGCCGTTACTTCAAGATGTGGTGCTGTCCGGGGGGACCCCCTGGAGACCCTTCTTCCCTTCTCCGTCTGGACATAGGAGCATGGAAGAAAGTGGGCAGGGAGACAGGGCAGCATCTGCAGAACCCAAGGCCTCACACTAACAAGAGAGGACAGGCCTCAGGTAGGGTTCCACCTGGCCAGGTGGCCGAGCTGCCAGATGAGTGGCTTTCAAGGCTGCCTAGATGTCTCCTCCCCCAGGACACTTCCCCCCATGGAGCAAGGCTCACTGGCTTTCAGAGCAGATGTGGGCACACGGCTTGCCTTTCTTCTTTTCTCCTCCCTCCCTCTCTCACATCCATCCTTCCATCATCCACCCATCCATCCTTCCATCCATTACCCTTCCATCCACACATACATCCATCCACACATCCATCCATCCACCATCCATCCTTCCATCCCACATCCATACATTCACCCATTTACCTATCATCCATTCATCCATCTATCATACACCCATCCATCCATCCTTCCTTCCTTCCATCCATCCATCCTTCCATCCACCATCCTTCCACCCACCCATCCATCCATCCATCCTTCCATCCATCCACCATCCTTCCTTCCTTCCATCCATCTATCCTTCCATCCACCATCCTTCCACCCACCCATCCATCCATCCATCCATCCATCCACCCACCCATCCATCCATCCATCCATCCACCCATCCATCCATCCATCCATCCATCCATCCATCCATCCTTCCATCCACCATCCTTCCACCCACCCATCCATCCATCTACCCATCCATCCATCCATCCATCCATCATCACCTCTTCCTTCCCCCACCCCTCCTTTCTTTAACTTTATGGTGGTAAAATAAATATAAGAAAAGCTTTGCCATTTTAACCATTTTCAAGTGTCAAATCAGTGGTGCCAGTCACACTCATCCTGTTGTGAAACCATCTCCATTCCCCACTCCCAGAATGTTTGCATCCTTCCAAACGGAAATTCTGAGCCCTCAGCACTCCATCCCCCCAACCCCAGCGTCCTCAAATCTACTTTGTCTCCATGCGCCTGCCGGTTCTAGATGCTGCCTGGATGTGGGGCCACACGCTGTACGTCCTTGATGTCTCCTGCACACTCCTCCCACCTGCTCACTTCCCTCTGTGAATGACCCCGGGTGGCAGTGGGTGTCGGGGGCACACTGCTGGGAGCTGTGTGGGTGGCGGTGGGTGTGGGGGGCACACTGCCGGGAGCTGCGTGGGTGGCGGTGGGTGTGGCAGCACACTGTCAGGAGCTGCGTGGGTGGTGGTGGGTGTGGGGGGCACTTTCCCAGGAGCTGCGTGGGTGGCGGTGGGTGTGGGGGGCACTTTGCCGGGAGCTGCGTGGGTGGCGGTGGGTGTGGGGGGCACTTTGCTGGGAGCTGCGTGGGTGGTGGTGGGTGTGGGGGGCTTTTTGCCAGGAGCAGTGGTTACTTCCTCCACTGTATCATTTTATCGGTGACCTTTGACGTGCGAGGACAAGGCAGCTCAGAGCCAGCCCCTTGCCCAGGACAAGGCAGCAGTGAGTGACAGTCAAGCCCAGTGCCAGTCTGGGTGGTGGGAGCCCGTGGGGGCACTGTCTAGACAAGGGTCTTGTCCCATTCGTCTTACCCCACCCCCACACTAGCGCTGACCGGCAGCACTAGGTCTTGAGTGAGTGAGTGAATGAGTGAGTCCGTGCCATGGGAAGTGGGTTGTGGCGAAAGGTGTTAGGGCTGGGATGAGCGGAGTAAGGCCCCAGGCTGCCAGCGGGCCTCCCCACCCTGCCAGCAGTCTGCTCCTCAAGGGGCTGGGACTGACAGAGCCGGGCCCTGGGGGCTCTGAGCACCGGAGCTCTCGCCTCTCAGGGGCCTTTATTCTGGTGGGGGTATCTCCTTAGGTGCAGGTGTTTCCAGGGGCCGGGTGTCTGGGGCTTTGTCCCCACTCTGCTCCTTTCCAGGAGAGGGTCAGGGAGGGGTCCTAACAGTCTTGGAACCTTCTGCTGAGGCCACGCACCCTCCCTGGGAGAGCTGGGCTGCCTGGCGGGTCCGACCCGGGCTGTCTGCACAGCCCGACAGGGCTCCTGCGATTCATCTCATCACCTCACTGGCTCCAGGGCCTGGCACCAGCTCCCGGCCCCTGGGGCATCTGGGAGCACATGAGCAGGTCTTCTCTCCCTGCCCCATTTGCAGGGGGTGGTTTGAGTGGGTCAAAGGTTGGGGTCCAAGCTGAGTCGTACTGCCTCTGGACCAAACACTTCTTTGCATGTTTCTTTCTTTTATAATTTATTTAATTCCTGTTGTTGAAAATCTATCTCTCAGCACATACACTGATTCCACTGTGTCTCCAGGGGCTACTCGATGACATGGTGACATTCGAGCTGTGCTCCCTCCTCACCCTCCTCTTCCGAGTTGTTCCTCCCCATTGACATCAGCGCACTGCCCCCTGCGCTTCCTGGCTCAACTTGGAGTCACTGCTGTCATCTTGGTGCCGTGCAGACACATCTTAAAAGAGGACAGTGCTCAGGGCTGACATTCGGGCTAGAAAAGCTGAACCATTGTTTGGTTTCGAGGTGACTGCAGGGGAGAGTTTTGGTTAAGGCTAAAGGACTATCTCAGGGCAATAGTTTCAGGGATTCTTCCACCCTCTGTGGCTCCAAAAAGTCTGGATTCCTGAGAATTTGAAATCCTGTTCTACATTTCCCCCCTTTTGATCACAATTCATGTCTAGAATCTCTGATCAAAATGTTCAGTAGTGAATGCTGGACACCATCCAGTTCTTCTGGTCTCGTGGCAACGGTGCCTTTGGTTGTATCTTTTTCAGACCACAGAACCAGTGACCTGCAGGGCTTGACCCAGGTGCCCTGGGTCCTGCCCACCTACTCCATCCCAGCGGCCCCACCTTCCACCTTCCCAGCCCCACTCTGGGGGACAAGCTCAGCCGTGCAGTAGCACCTGAGAGTGCTGACAGGAGGTCCCTGCCCCCTCCGCTTGGGTGGCCCTGACCACCACACCTGCTGCCCAGCGAGGGAGCTGGGCTTCCTTCCCTCCCACTTCCCAAGCGTCTCCGTGACTGAGAGGAAGAGCTACTTCTCCCAGATCAATCGCATTCCGCGCCTTTCAGCCATTATTAATGTTTGCTGTGATATCCCATTGATTGTTTTATAGACTGTGAGACAAGGAGGTTCAGAGACCTGGCCGGGCAAGCAGAGGGGCAGCTGGCAGATGGGCACTCCCAGCCCCCACGGTCACCAGGTCTGTCCCCCATGGTCAGGTCCGGCCAGTGTCCCTCCCGGGAAGGATGTACCCTGCCTCTCAGATGCCCAGCAGGCCTTGTCTGGTCCCACTAGGGGGTCCGTGCTCAGTCTAGCCCCATTCTCTCTGCCACCATGTCCTTCCAGGAGTCAGTACAGCAGACAGTCCTGCCTGTGCAGGTCGTATTGGTGTCTTCCCAGGTAACCCCCTCAGTGAACCTACAAGGCAACCTTAAACCGAGAAAACCCAGTTGCCATTGAGTCTGTTCATGGCAGCTGCACGTGTGTCAGTGCACAGGTATGCTCCATGAGGTTTCATGGCTGTGACCTTTGGAAGCACATGGCCAGGTCTTTCTCCCAAGGTACTTTGGGGTATGTTCGAACCGCCAGCCTTTCAGTCAGGAGCTCAGCGCTTAACCGTTCGTACCACTCCAGGACCCGTTTTCCAGAGGCTGAGAAGAGCTGAGTGATTTGTGGGTGTTTGAACTGAGTTGAGGGAGCCGTTCCCGGCCTGTGAAGTCCTGGGAAGTAGACACAGGACTGCTGTCCCTGTGCCCAGCACGGTCGTAAACGTCTTTGCACTTGACTCTCATGATGGTCACGTTGTGGCTGTTAGGTGCCGTCAGGTCAGTGCCGACTCAGCAACCCTGCCGATGACAGAACCAAACCCTGCCCGGGCCTGTGCCAGCCTCACAGTCGCTAGGCTTAACCCCATCATCGCAGCCACGGTGTCGATCCATCTGGGGGAGGTCTTCCCCTTTGCCACGGACCCTCTACTTTACCGAGCGTGACATCTTTCTCCAGGGACTGGTCCCTGCTGACAACATGACCGACGTATGTGAGATGCAGTCTGGCCATTCTCACTTCCAAGGAGCATTCCGGCTGTACTTCTTCCAGGACAGATTTGTATGTGGGTGTGAACAAAAAGCCCTGTTAGTGGGTACGAATGGCCCCCCTTGTCAGAAAAGTAAACTGAAGCTCAGAGAAGTTAGGAAAGTTCTACTTGAGCCCCTGACCGGAGAGCGGTGTGGCCAGGAGTCAAGCTCGACTTCGAGCCCTGCTCGGCCTAGGCCACGGCCCTGTGACACCGCCATGGACCAGCCTGCTCTGACCCCAGACGCAGGTGTCTGCTGCTTCTGAGCTCCCAGCCTGATGGCCAGTGGCACTCACAGGAACTTCCCGCAGATTTGTAGGGCAAGGAGCCTGGCTCCCCTTGATGGATGGAAAAGCAAGGCTTGGGAGGGCCCAGGCCTCACCCACCCAGCCTACCCTCTCTCGTTTGTCACTGAGCATTGTTTCAGGTTATCTATGGCTGCGTTACGAATGGCCCCAGAATCCAGGGGCTTAAAACAACTGTGATGTGGCTCATGGTTTTGTGGGCCAGGAGTTCAGGAATGGTTCGGCTGTGTGCTTCCTCCGCTTCTTCACTCACCAGCCAGGTGCTACAGGGCTCCTGGGGCTTCCTTTCAAGACAGTGACTCACGTCCATGCCTGTCCACGTGGCTTCTCACAGCAGGTGGTGTCAGGAAGTCAAAGTTCTCCCCTGGGGGCTAGACAGGAAGTGGGAGCTGCCAAGCTAGCCAGGGTATGTGCCCAGAGTGGACGTGGTATCACTGCTACCTGTGCTGTTGGCTGGAGCAACCTCAAGGCCCTGGGAGGAGGAGCTTAGGGGTTGGTCTCACAGTCCTGACCTCACCAGCATGGTGGTGACGTCTCTCTCTGAGGCCCTCGCAGCCCTACCCTGGGGCCAGTCACTCCCCATCCTGTGTCACCCCGTTATTCAAAGGCCAACATGGAATTCACCAAATAAGACGCCTTCCAGCCATCGTCATTGTCCCCAAAGGAGAACGCACTACTGTTCACCCTGCTCAGAGCCAGCCCTGAATGCTGACAACATGCATGGCCCAGGAACCAAATCAGGGACGACGCTTCGCTGACTCTGACAATGCTTTGGGTGTGGGCCTGCACAGCTCCTCTTTTTGCACAGCCTGGACCAAGGGCCCTGACCCACAGAACCAAGAGGCCACTCCAGCACCCCTGGAGGAGCTGAGGCCAGCTTCTAGAGGGTGGACATTAGGATGGCCCCAAACCCCAGACTGACAGAGGCAGCCCAGGAGATGAAGCCCACAGCAGGCTCACCCATAAATATTGACTCAAAGCTCCTCTGAAGGACAGGAGCACATCCAGTCCCATGCAGCACAGAGAGCTAACCTGCCATGACTGTGTGGGATCTGTCCACGTGTTCAAAGATGGCTTCCTGTCAGCGGACTCTATTAACATAGCGCAATGAAGCAGCAGGTCGGCCAGGCACCACGCTAACAAGAGACAGTGTCGAAGCAACTCCAACGCCAGTGTCGCATTTTAAAATCACTGCTGAAGATGAGACATTTCCTCTTTAATTTGGTGTGTTCAGTTTCTGCTGAGAATGTATGCTGGGAAGCAGACCATTCAGCAGGTCCTCTGTGTACAGTGCAGGGCCACAGAGGACACTCTTCCATCCTCACCCTCCTCTGCTGAGTTCCTCCTCCCCCATTCACATCAACTCCCTGGCCCCTAAGGCTCCCACCTAGTCTTTTGAGTTGCTGTTGTCAATTTGATCCCACAGAGATGGTTCTTAAAAGAGCCCGACACTCAAGGCAGCCATCTTTGACTACTGAAACTAAATTGTTTTTTGGTTTTAAGAAGACATTGGGGGATATTTTTGGTTTAAAGATGATCTCAGGGCAGTAGTTTCAGGGTCCACCCTTCGTGGCTCCAGAAAGCCTGGATTCTGTGAGAATTTTAAAATTCTGTTCTGCTTTTCCCCCCTTTTGATCAGGAGTCTTCTATACACTCTCTGTTCTATACACTCTTTGTAGCTGGGCACCATCCAGTTCTCCTGGTTTCATGGCAGAGGAGGCAGTTGGCCACATGGTCCATGTCCTCCTCCTGTTCCTGACTCTTCCTCCTCTGCTGATCCAGGTGAGCAGACACCACCTATGGGCCAGACGGTTATTGTCTCATCACAGTGATGGATCTATGTCTCATACCAGTAGCTGGTTTCGTTCTAATGGTTCCCATTAAAAAGCTTTCAACAAAAACAACAGTGCCCTTGACCAGTGTCCAGACACTCTGGACATAGCAATAAGACATGACACAGGATCAAACAGGGTCTCTCTGGGAAGTCGTACTAATTATTTGCAGACACTAGGATTCTAGGCCTTAGAAACCCAAGAGAACCAACTGAAAAAGCAATTTAATCTGCGAACTCAATGAAGGCGCTGAATTGGATGGAAGTAGCATGTATGGATCAATGATCTCCCTCTGGACGCGTGATAGCTACTTGGAAAACAATGAAATAAATGCTCTCACTTACAACGGCAGTGGAGGATAATCGACAAGACAAAGTTAGCAGCATTATGAAGAAGTCCACAAAGTTCTCCTGAGAGAGAAAGGGTAACAAGAACAGCGAGAAGTGCTGTGTTGGACTATTACGCCATGGCTCTGGGGCCAACCTGGTCGTAGGTTTAGTGTAATTTCATCACCACTGTGGTGGGGTGTTTTGAAGAATAATTGTACATGTTTGTCAGGAAGAATATTCCAACAGAAGCTGAGAAGTCTGGGGAAAGAGGAGTGATGCAGGGCGTCTTCCCAGTAGAGCTTGGGGGCTAGTTGGGGTTCGGTGACATCGGCTTAGCTCTTAGTCACAGGGACCCCATGAACAGCAGAGGGAAACCCCACCTGGTGCTGTGCCGGCCTCACAGTCCTTGCCATGCTTGAAGCCATTGTCCCAGCACTGGGTCCGTCTGTCTCACTGAGGGCCTTCCCCTTGTCCCTGACCCTCCACTTTTCCAACCATGATGTCTTTCTCCAGGGACCGGTCCGTCCTGACCACGGGCCCAAGGTACAAGAGATGAAATCTTGCCATTCTTGTTTCCAAGGTCGACTTCTTCTAGGACAGATGTGTTACCATTACAACCGTGTAAATGAGGGTGTCGTGGTGAAGAAGCGAGGTGTCCCGCCAGACGCCTTAGACGTGGGGTGAGCGTAGTTTATGGGTTCATACTTTGAGGGGGAAAGGGAGGACTTGTGAATAACTGGAGTCCCTGCGTGATGCACAGGTTAACACACTTGACAATAACTGACAAGCTGGAGGTTTGAGCTGAGATCTCTCTGCAGAAGGGCCTGGCAGTTCCCTTCCTGAAAGCACACAGCCATTGAAACTGAGGAGGCTGGTTGTTCTCCGACCCATGGGGGCACCGTGAGCTGGGAACAGCACCGTGGCCGCTGGTGGTTTACTGATAGTTATGCTGGGGTGACAGGTATAAACGGGGCCGTCCCGGGAAGGTTGTGGGCTGGAGTCACCTCTTCTGAGGGGCGATTATGGATGTAACACATCCTCCTCAGCGTTCGGCTTTACTTCCTGCCTGTGCCTGGACTAGACAAAGGCCAGTCCTGAGAACCTGCCCTCTAGTTGGAGACAGAGGAAGGGTCCCATCTTTGGAGTCTAAGGCCATGGAGGGGCACGTGCAGGCAGCTTTGGGTTCCCGAGGAGAGACTCGGCCGGCTTCGGGTAATCAGAGGCCTCCCAAAGTTCAAGGCCCTCACCAAGGGACAGGTGGTTTCTCCCAGGAAGAGGAGAACCAGCAAATCAGCACCTGTATCCCTCATAGCAACTAGAGAGATTCAGGTCAGACTAAAGATAGAACCTCCCAGCCACTGGGGTTAGGAGGGTGTGGTACATCGCGGCCGGCCAGGCTTGCATGGCGTGCTTCCCCAAGGCAGGGCTGGGTTCGTGCTCCCAGAGAAGGCCCCGCCTCACCCCTTGTCTCCGAGGCCCACCAGCCACCCTCATCCCCGGATCCCTGCCAGCGCCTGAGCAGGGAGCCATTGCAGAGTGATTTCTCCCTCCAACGATGCCGTACATCATGTTTTTTAATTTACAAAGATGCCCAGTGGAAGCATAGCAGACCATTAAGTGTTTGGGTCCCTAATTAACTCCAGAGCAGCCTGGAGCCGCAGGCCAGGTGGGCGGGGAGGAGAGAGCCAGCCGGCTTGCTCCTGGGGCAGCACTCAGCCCTGTTCGGGAGAGGCAGGGGCGGGGAGCTGGCTCTGCAGGCCCAGGCACCCCGACACCCAGGGCCTGGGCGGGGGCGGGGGCAGCCTCACGCCTCTGGGAGGCCCATGGGCAGGGCCGGGTGGGGCAGGAGCTGCGCTGTCAACAAGCAGCCTGCTGGGCTTAATGCCAGGCTCCCCTGACGTCACTTCCCTCTCTGAGCCTCAGTTTCCCCACCTGTCTAATTAGCGTCATGTTGATGCCGGCTTGGCTGCCTGCTAAAGGAGCCCTGGTGGGGTAGTGGGTGAGGTGTTTGGCTGCTAACCAAACATTGGTGGTTCGAACCCAATAGCCACTCCACAGGAGAAGATGGGGCAGTCTGCTTCCATAAAGACTTACAGCCTTGGAGATCCAATAGGGGTCGCTGTGAGTCATGATCGATTCGATGGCAGTGAGTTTGGTTTTGGTGTGCTGCACACTGGGACAGGGGCTCGTATACAGTAGGTACTCGGCACATGTGGGCTCGGCACGCAGCAGGCACTTGGCACACATGGGGCTCAGTACACAGAAGGCATTTGGCACGTGTGGGGCTTGGTACGTAGAAGGCACTCAGCACACGTAAGGCTCTGTACGCAGCAGGCACCCTGCACATGTGGGGCTTGGTACGCAGCAGGTGCCCTGCACATGTCGGGTAGTGGAGGAAGTAAGGGTTTTACTGGCGGTCTGCTTGGGGTCACACTGACGCTGGCCCTCCTGGGCACTGGGAGAGGTGTGCGGCGTACAGCAGGCGCACACATGGAGGCGTAGGAAGCCACCTCTATTTTGCCTCTTGTGAAGTGTGCCCACGCACACCATCACTCAGTCCTCTGATGGGGGAGGCATCTGGAGCCCAGAGCAGCCTCACGGACCTCCTGAGATCACATAGCACCTATGGGTCACTCAGCATCCTGCCGTCCCCTGCACCCTGGGATCCTTCAGGGTGGTCCCTTCCACCACCTCCTGCCTCCCCACCCCCGGAGGATGAGGCCAGGGCTAGCTGAGGTCAGGGCTTGGCAGAAGCGACCCTGCGGTCAAGTCCAAGGAGCCAGCCTGCTGAGTCAGCTTTTCTGAAATGCAGCCCAGCGAGCCACCCTCGTAAAAACGGGAGGGAACAGGAAGGGAGTGGCGTTTCTAGGTGGGAGCTGAGGGAACCCTGGCCCCTGGGGGGGCACCTGCTGGGCCCAGGGCTGAGTGGTGGCAGCTTTCAGCTGGTGCCCACCCCCTCCGCACCACCCGGAGCCCAAGGGCAGTGGGAGGAGGAGGGAAGCGTCACTCAATCAGGAAATGGTTGGTGCCACAACCCCGGCCGCCCTGACGTGCCCATCACGGACCCCGTGGCTTCTGCAGCTGAGTCCGTCAGACAGGTTTTGGCCAGAGCCAAGCTGCAGAGACAAGCAAACGTTAGCAGTAAACATGATCTATTGGCAAAACATTGGAATGGTCAAAAGTTATCGATCTATAACTTTCCGGCCATCTCCCCGCCTCCCCCACGCACCTGGCCCGTGGCCCGAGCTTCCCTCTGGAGGCCAGATGTCCACTCCATCAGCAGAATCCTCGGTCCAGCCCTGACCCCGGCCCCGGGGTGGCCCAGGCCTCCCGTCAGGGCGGATGATCGAGGACAGAAACAGTATTTGCAGACAGACCCGCTCTCGTCTCCCGGCGCAGCGGTGACAGTGATGCAGACCCAGCCACGAGAAGTTGACAAGCCCAGAGCCACCATGTGTTTTCATTTCATTGATGGTGACGCGGGCTGCAGGGTTGATGTGGCAGAGGGCTGCCGGCCTCACACGCCTGGTCCCTGCAACAGAGGTGCTCTCTGCAGTGTGTGTGTGAGTGTGTGTGGTATGTGAGTGTACATGAGGGTGTGTGTGTGTGATTACGTGTGTGACCGTGTGTGTGTGGGATATGAGGGACTATGATGGTGTATGCGTGATTGCACCTAGTGTGTCAGTGTGAGTGTGTGTTGATATGAATGGTATGTGATGGCATGTGTGTGAGTGTATAATTGTATGTGAGTGTGTGAGTGTATGTGTAATATGAATGTGTACATGGTGTGTGTGTGAGTGTGTGGTTGTACGTGAGTGTGTGTATGATTGTGTAACATGAATGTGTGTGGGATGGGGTGTGTGTCTCGGAGCACAGGGCCAGGCCACTGTGGGAAGCCAGCACAGGGCCTTGAGGGGACAGTGGAGGCCTTTCTGGGGAACGGACTTCACTGAGGAGTGCCACTCCCCCCAAGACCTGTGACCTCCGCCTAGGCCACGGTCTGAGCCTGAGGGTGGCAGGGGAGAGGGTAGGAGCAGGGTGGGGCTGGTGGGATGCCATGCCCCGTGCAGGCTGTGCACCCAGCCCTGTGTCTTCTCCCACTCGGCACACAGCAGGCTGCAGGCACTCTGGGAAGAGATGTTGAGTGGGCAAGTGTGAAGGGACAAGTGTGTGTAAAGATGCGAACAACGAGGGAGTGGATGGGGCAGTAGTGAGCAGAGGAGGGAGAGGGTGAGTGAGTGGGTGGGAGAATGAATGAGTGACTGATGGGTGGATGAATGGAGGAGTGAGTGGATGAGTAGATCAGTGAGTGAATGAACGAGTGAGTGACGGGGCAATGAGTGAGGGAGTGGCTGAGTCTGGATCTTGGGCCATTCCAGACCTTTCCAGCCTGTGCCCACAGCAGCCTGGTTCCTGCCCAGAGCCCTAGCAGCTGCCCCTCACCTGCAAAGTCTTCCAGGCTAGGCCCACCTGGAGGGGCAGGGCAAGGTGAGGCGGGCCACACGGGAGACCCCTCCTGCCTCCCTCAGGCCTGGGTCCTGCTCCTCCCCGGCCCCAGGAGCAGGTGGGAGCTGGAATGGGAACTGGGTAGCCATGAGGGAGCCCCAGGGGTGGATGGGCCCTGGCCTCCCTCCCGAGGGCGGAGGCTCCTACCTCCCACTGCCTCCACTTCCAGGGCCTGGGGAAGCCATGCCCCCAGAACCGCTCCGAGGTGCCAAGTCTGAAACACCAATTCCTAGACTGTCACACGTGGTAGGGGAGGGAAGGCAGAACAGGAAAGGGGTGCCTCATGCGGTGCCTGCCCGGACCACGGGGGTGCTGGCACCCGGCGCACACGTAGGGCACCGGCCACACACAGCGACGGCATGATGGAGACAGTAACTCACAGACACGCTCACACAGAGACACACAGTCACACCACGTGCACAGACGCACCACGGACACACCCCACGTGTGCACACTCTCAGGCACCCCCCTCAGGCAGCACTGATGTCACCAAGTTGAAGCCAGTTGCCACTGAGTGACCTTGACTCTTGGTGACCCCGTGTGTCACAGTGAAACTGCTCCTGAGGGTGTGCCGTGGCCAGTTTTCAGAAGACAGCCAGCCTTTCTTCCCAGGCCCCTCTGGGTGGCCTTGAACCCCCAGCCTTCGGGTGAGCAGTCGCTGTTCACACTGCCTGGGAGCTCCGTGTCACTGAGTCAGTCCCAACAAGTGTGTGTGGACTGACCATATGGTTAACTACGATGCCGCGGGGCTGTCACAGACCTGCTGCTCGCCACCACCACCTCTGCCCCGAGTGCCTGCGAGGCCCCTCCCAGACCTTGCCCACACCCCAGTCAGGCTCTCTGAGCTCTGTTACACACACAGCCTGACCCCTGTGCCATGGACGAGCACGCATGGACATGGCACTGCGTGTGTGTGAACATATACATGGCCCTTCAGCCCCAGGCACCCTCGCTCTGCCCAGCAGGAGCCCAGAGGCCCGCAAAGGCAGCAGGAGGCACAGGGTGGCCTGAAGGCCCTGCCCGCCCTGCCAGCACCTGCGACAAGTCTGCCTGGGGCCCGTAATCCTCCTTCACTTGACTTTGGGTTATTTTGAGCAAGAGATTACAGGTGATTACGGTCAGCATGTCTAAGCACTGCCTTTCCTAGAGGGGTGGCTGCTCCCACGCACACCCTCCCAGGGCCAGGGCCAGGCCCTGGTCTCAGCACCGCCTTCCCTGGCCCCTGCCACCCTGGCCTCAGATGGCGAGGTATGCCTGCCTGGCCGGGGCTCCTGGTCCTCTCAGGGTCCCTGGGGACCATATGTCACAGCACCAGCACAGCTTGTGAAGGCACAGTGGCCAGATGGGGGGGGAGGTCTGCAAAGCAGCCTGCTGTGAAGGCGAGGAGGAGGAGGCAGCCACCACCTCAGTTGCCTCGCTTGATGGTGACGGAGGTGGAGGTGGTGGTGGCAGTGATGGTACTGGTGGTGGTGATGATGATGATGATGGTGGTGAGATGGTGATGGTGGTGGCAGTGGATGGTGGCAGTGATGGTGGTGGCAGTGATGGTACTGGTGGTGGTGGAGATGGTGGAGGTGGAGGTGGTAGTGATGGTGAGATGGTGGTGCTGGTGGTGATGGTGAGATGGTGGGGGAGGTGGAGGTGATGGTGGTGGTGGGGATGGTGAGGTGGTGGTGGGGATGGTGAGATGGTGGTGAAAGTGGTTGTGATGGTGGTGGTGGTGGTGGTGGTGATGATGATGATGGTGGTGAGATGGTGATGGTGGTGGCAGTGGATGGTGGCAGTGATGGTGATGGTGGTGGTGGAGGTGGTGGTGGTGGTAGTAGTGATGGTGAGATGGTGGAGGTGGTAGTGATGGTGAGATGCTGGTGGAGGTGGAGGTGATGGTGCTGGTGGGGATGGTGAGATGGTGGTGAAGGTGATTGTGATGGTGGTGGTGGTGATGGTGAGGTGGTGGTGGGGATGGTGAGATGGTGGTGAAGGTG
>NW_006921593.1:15672600-15676519 GCF_000298275.1 Orycteropus afer afer | reverse complement strand
TGGTGGTGATGGTGAGGTGGTGGTGGGGATGGTGAGATGGTGGTGAAGGTGATTGTGATGGCGGCTATGGTGGTGGAGGTGGTGGTGGTGGGGATGGTGAGGAGCTCAGAGCAAGCACTGCTCAGACCCCGTGAGATCCCCGGTGTGAGTGTAGATTTTACATCACAAGCCAGCTTGTACAAAGATGCTAGCAGACTCCCTCATTTGGAAATAAAGAGCCAAGTGGACCTCATCCTGCCCCCGGAGCCATTTCTCATCAGCCCAGAGAGATCCAGCACGTTGCTGGGTGTCACAGCAAGTCCTGGCCAGACCTGGGTCGCTCCCCCCACCATGACACGCCCTTCCAATCTGATTGCTACCCGCCTTTAAATCAGAAATAGACTCTTCCCCAGGAGCCGGGTCAAAACGGCGCATTATGGTTTCCAAAGGAAAAAAAAATCCATTCCACATTATTTTGTTTTTTTCTCCTAATTTAAACTGCCTCAGCCCAGGCTAGTTGCAAAGTCGATATCGGTGAAATACACTCAGCTGGCTGCCTGCCAGGCCACAGGGTGGTTACAGAAACGGGTGTAAATCAGAGCAGTAACAAGCAGGAGCACGCCGTGGCTTCTGTCCTGTGGGAGAAACACAGGGGGCAGAGCGGGAAGCCCCGCAGACCGGGCCCTCCCGCCAGGTGCCTGTCCCACAGCCTCAGACCTCGGAGTGGGCCCTCTCCTGTAACCCAGTTGCACCCAGGGCCTCAGCAGGGCTGCTCGGCCCTGCACAAGCTCACGGTCTGCTTGGGGAGAAGGGGTTGGTGTGAGGGCCGGGTGCAGGCAGGGTGGAGGGATGGGGTCCTCGGGGACCCTGGGGACTCCCCCTGATCGGAGGCTGGGAGGATGCTGGAAGAAGACGCAGAGACCAGGGGCTCTTCCAAGCCCTGCTCCCACGCTCCATTGACAAGGGCAGGGTCGGCCTCCCGTCCTGGGTGCCAGGGGTGGAAGGTCCCCCGACCATCAACCAGCTCATTTGGGGAACCTCAGGACCCAGGGCAGATTGCCCAGTAACCATGCGTCACACTGGCTTATAGTCAGCAAGGTATGCATGGGCTTACCTGTGCTTACTCACTGATCTGTGGGGAGCAGTTTCACCTGGGTTCAGGACTGATCACTCCAGATCAGTAGGTAAGCACAAGTAAGCCCATGCATACCTTGCTTATTGGTAAAATGCATCCTGTGAGGACCAGAGGGGGTATGACGTGCCGGAGGCCGAGAACGTGGGCACCCTGAGCCCTCACCCTGAGGGGGGCTGGAGGAGAAGCGAGCCCAGGGAGCTGTCCAGGACCTTGGTGGGTGCTCAGAGCGCCCCCTGAAGGCAGCGGCCTGTGCAGCAGCTGGGCCCGCAAGGAGCAGAAGTTCCCAGCTCCTCCCAAGTTCTGATGACCAGGGACATAACAGGGTTCTCTGTCTGTTATTGGGTTGTCACTGGCCGGAGGCAGCCACCCTGCCCCTCGGCGGTGTCCCTCTGGGCCCGGCCTCCGAGCCTCAGTTTTCTTATTTGAGCCAGGACGTCTTCAGAGGAAAACGATGGGGAAACTGAGGCCCCGATGTGTAGTTGTCTTGTGAGGGCATTCAGACCTGGGCGAGGTTTCTTACCGTTTGCCTCCATGTCACCTTGAAATACAAGAACAGAGCAAATCCAGGCCAGGCGTCCCCTGTGCCAGGCCATGTGTGGGGACTGTTCCCCACCCCTCCCACATGTGACTCAGGTTCACGGAAGAGGCAGCGGGGGCCGAGCTGGGACGAATGCCCAGGGCCACGTGTGGCTGCTCGGCCCGCAGAAGGCCTGGTGAGCTGTGACCGGTCCCTCTCTTGTCTTGCAGGAGGGGCATCTGAGCAGGAGCTGAGCTGAGCTGCCTGGACACAGGCCGATGGGGACGGCAGCCGGGCGTCGGGGAGGCACGCTCGCTCCCCACGCTGCCACGCGCTCTGGGACAGGACACCCCTGAGTGTGTCCCTCGGTCCCCTGGGGGCTGCCGCCAACCCCACCCCATCTCTCCGGGCGGGTGAGCGGGCTCCCCCGCGAGGCGTCCCCATGGCCTGGGGCGTGCTGTGGGTGTGCGTGGCGGCGTGTGCCCTGCTGCACGCGGGCGGGCTGGCTCGCGGGGACTGCTGGCTGATTGAGGGTGACAAGGGCTTCGTGTGGCTGGCCATTTGCAGCCAGAACCAGCCGCCCTACGAGGCCATCCCGCAGCAGATCAACAACACCATCGTGGACCTGCGGCTGAACGAGAACCGGATCCGCAGCGTGCAGTACACCTCGCTCAGCCGCTTCGGGAACCTCACGTACCTCAACCTCACCAAGAACGAGATCGGCTACATCGAGGACGGGGCCTTCTCAGGCCAGTTCAACCTGCAGGTGCTGCAGCTGGGTTACAACCGGCTGCGCAACCTCACCGAGGGCGTCCTGCGCGGCCTGAGCAAGCTGGAGTACCTGTACCTCCAGGCCAACCTCATCGAGGTGGTCACGCCCAGCGCCTTCTGGGAGTGCCCCAACATCGTCAACATCGACCTGTCCATGAACCGCATCCAGCGGCTGCACAGCACCACCTTTGCGGGCCTGGCCAAGCTGTCCGTGTGCGAGCTGTACAGCAACCCTTTCTACTGCTCCTGTGAGCTGCTGGGCTTCCTGCGCTGGCTGGCCGCCTTCACCAACGCCACGCACGCCTTCGACCGCGTGCAGTGCGAGTCCCCCCCACTCTACTCCGGCTACTTCCTCCTGGGCCAGGGCCGCCACGGCCACCGCAGCATCCTCAGTAAGCTGCAGTCCGTGTGCACCGACAGCTCCTACACGGGCGAGGCCCGCAGTCCACGCCCCGGGCCCAGACGCTCGCCGCCACCACCGCCGCCGCCGCCACCAGAGCCCAGCGACGTGGCCTGCTCCGAGGAGGAGTGCTTCTCTGGGGACGGGACCACGCCGCTGGTGGCCCTGCCCACGTTGGCCACCCAGGTGGAGGCCCGGCCACTGCTCAAGGTGAAGCAGCTGACCCAGAACTCGGCCACCGTCACGGTGCAGCTGCCCAGCCCGTTCACCCGCATGTACACACTGGAGCAGTTCAACAACAGCCAGCCGTCCACCGTCTCCCGGCTGACCAAGGCCCGGGAGGAGATCCGCCTCACCAACCTGCACGCGCTCACCAACTACACCTACTGCGTGGTGTCCACCAGCGCCGGCCTGCGCCACAACCACACCTGCCTCACCATCTGCCTGCCCAAGCCGCCCAGCCCGCCCGGGCCCGTGCCCAGCCCCTCCACCGCCACCCACTACATCATGACCATCCTGGGCTGCCTCTTCGGCATGGTCCTGGTGCTGGGCGCCGTGTACTACTGCCTGCGCAAGAGGCGGCGCCAGGAGGAGAAGCACAAGAAGGCGGCCGCGGCGGCCGGCAGCCTGAAGAAGACCATCATCGAACTTAAGTACGGCCCCGACATGGAGGCGCCCGGCCTGCCGCCGCTGCCCCAGGGTCCGCTGCTGGGCCCCGAGGCCGTCACCCGCATCCCCTACCTGCCAGCGGCCGCCGCAGCCAGCGAGCTGGAGCAGTACAAGCTGGCGGAGAGCAGCGAGACCCCCAAGACCAAGGGCAACTACATAGAGGTCCGCACGGCCGAGCAGCCGGAGCGGCCGGGCCCAGACAGCCAGGGCTCGGTGGCCGAGATCTCCACCATCGCCAAGGAGGTGGACAAGGTGAACCAGATCATCAACAACTGCATCGACGCGCTCAAATCCGAGTCCACGTCCTTCCAGGCCGTCAAGTCCGGGGCCGTGTCCACGGCCGAGCCGCAGCTGGTGCTGCTGTCCGAGCCGCTGGCCGGCAAGCACAGCTTCCTGTCGCCCATGTACAAGGACTCGGTGTCGGCGGGGCGCAGCCTGCAGCGGCACC
>NW_006921593.1:15670860-15672325 GCF_000298275.1 Orycteropus afer afer | reverse complement strand
CGCCCCTGCCGCCGCCGCCGCCGCCGCTCGAGGCCCTGGGCGGGCGCAGGGTGTCCATCCTGGAGCCGCTGGCCCGCGCGCGCGCCCGGGAGCTGGCCTACTCCCAGCTGTCGCCGCAGTACCACGGCCTGAGCTACTCGTGCAGCCCCGAGTACGCGTGCAAGGCCTCGCACAGCATCTGGCGGCGCCTGGGACTGAGCCGGCGGCGCCCCCGGGACGACGAGGAGTTCATGGCGGCCGGCCACGCCCTGCGCAAGAAGGTGCAGTTCGCCAAGGACGAGGACCTGCACGACATCCTGGACTACTGGAAGGGCGTGTCGGCCCAGCACAAGTCCTGAGCCCCCGGCCGGGCTCCGGGCCCGCCGCCCCGCCACAACTCGTGACACCCACTGGACCAAAAAGGAGCCCAGAACTGACCGCGAGCCCAGCGGGCGCTCACCCGCACACAACACACACCGCGACCCGGGCGGGGGTGGTGGGCCGAGCCCGGGGTCCTCTCACCGCGCGGAGCGGCTCGTCCCGTACACACTGTGCACGCACACACACGCACACACACACACAAGGGACTTCCGAAAACTGTGGCTTGGGAACGGGGGGCGGGGGGTTTGGTTTTTCTCGTTTTTTCTTTTTTGATGATTCTTGCTTTTTTTCTTTTTCCTGTTTATTTTCTTCCTTTTTTTAAAAAAATAAATAATAATAAAAGTAAAGTTCCTTTAAGCAGACGTAGAACACCAGTCGTGGGGGGCGTGGGCCCCTGGAATGAGCCCCAGTCGTGGGGGGCGTGGTCCCCTGGAATGAGCGCCAGTGCTGGGGGGCGTGGTACCCCCTTGAACTTCAGTCGTGGGGGGCGTGGGCCCCTGGAATGAGCTCCAGTCGTGGGGGGCGTGATCCCCCCTTGAGTGTCAGTCGTGGGGGGCGTGGTCCCCTGGAATGAGCTCCAGTTGTGGGGGGCGTGGTCCCCTGGAATGAGCGCCAGTGCTGGGGGGCGTGGTACCCCCTTGAACTTCAGTCGTGGGGAGCGTGGTCCCCTGGAATGAGCGCCAGTGCTGGGGGGGGTGTGGGCCCCCCTTGAGCTCCCAGTCCCTGGTTTCCCTAATCCCTCGCCCTCTCTCTTGCTTCTCCACTCCAGGAGCCACCAGAGAGGGGGCATGGCCGATGCGGGACGGGCGGGGGTCGTGGCTGCCCCAGCGGCCGGCTCCGGGGGTGGCCGGGAGGGGGGCAGGGCTGGGAAGTCTGTCCGCCAGCCCAGTCCACGTTGTACGCTGTAGTTGTTCTATTGTACAGAAAAAAATTTCTATATTTGCAATGTTTGCTGTAAACCAAGAAAGAAACAAAGAAAGAAAAGACTATGTCTATTAAAAAAAAATCTGCAAAGGAAAAAACCAAACACTCGTTTGTGTGGGCTGTTGATTGCGGGCATCAGGGAAAGCTGGGGCCTCCTCCCTGGTTGGTGCAGGGTGGGTGG
>NW_006921593.1:15664036-15670475 GCF_000298275.1 Orycteropus afer afer | reverse complement strand
CTGCCGGCTCCTGAAGATGCCTCCTCCAGCCGTCTTGTCCCCTCCTGCCCCAGGCTGCCCACTCTGAGGAAGTGGTTTGCGTCCGTGGACACGGCACCAGACTATTGAAAATCCCCGGGGAAGATCCGGATCTGGCGCCCGGCTCAGAGAAAGTCCCTCTCCGTGTCTGCCCTGAGTGCTTCTTGCTGCTAAGACCAGAGTCCTCTGGCCCCACCCTCAAGAGCCAGAGCAAAGCCAAGAGGGCCCTTGATCCCACCCATCAGCAGGGTGGGGGCTTGAGGACCACCCCCAGGCCTGAGCCCTAAACAGCATCACCTCCTGGGGCCGGAGGAGACGAGGGCTCTCAGCAGGGGCATGGCCCACCCGGCCCCTCCGTCACACTGGGGCTGGGGTGCCTGATGCTGGGGTCGGGGGGCAGGTCCCAGATCTCCCGAGAGCAAAGCAGAACCCCCACCTGGCGGGGGGAGCCCACCTCTCTCCTCTCTCAAGGCCCCTCCCTCCGCAGCATTCCTGCTCCGAACCTGACAGAGACCCAAGAAGACACTGAGCTGGCCCTGGATCCCAGAGGCGTGGGCAGCCCTGGAGCATTGTAGAGCAGGCAGGTTTCCAGGTCGGATGTTCGCCAGGCAAGGACTGCAGCCTCCAGCCTGACCCAGCGGGCCGTCCAAGGAGGGCGGACGGGGAGACGGGGTGGGGTCAGCAGCTTCTGCTGACATGCCCTCTGTGATGGGAAGCTCACCCCTTTTCAAGAGTTGTTTCCGGCTTTAGGCTCCTCCCCTAGACTGACAGAAAACCAGCGGTGTCCCGGGCCCTTGCCCTGAGCCCCCGGGCCCCTCCAGAGCTGGGCTGTCTGAGATCAGGGGACACCATTGGGGTCCTGCATAGCTGAGTCTGCTCACAGAACACACCCCCCCAAGTGGCCTCAGACAGTTCCCCTCATCTGAGCCTCTCTGGTGTGGACATCTCCTGAGGATGTGCCTGCCCTGAACTTCCCTGTGTGACCCACGGCCCTGGCCTGGTGGACCCTGCCCTGCCCCCCACAGCTCCTTACCTTCCATGGTGGGGCCTCCCTCCCCAGCTCCTCACCCCCCATGGCGGGACCTTGACAGGGCCATTCACAGGCTCAGAAAGAAGACGAGGCAGTGTGCAGGGGAGCATAGGGCCAGGGGAGAGGCAGGTGTCCCTGCCAGGTGGGGGCCCAGAGCGGGGCCACCTTGCCCAAGGTCACCCAGGAGCTCGGTGCCCACGCTGATCATGAGACAGGCAGTGGCCCACATCCCCAGCCTGCTGGCCCTTTTCACCGGGGAGATCACCTGGCTATTTATAGGGAGCGTGGAGAGTGAGGCACTGTAGAGAAGTGTCTGTCTTGGCAGCCGGAGCAGCTGGCAAGACAGGCCAGGTGTGGGACTGTGTGGGACTGCGTGACGGGGACATGTCACAGCCAGGACAGCCCAAGGAGAGTTGCCCCAGTGCAGGACGTCTGGGGGACGTCAAGGACTGGGGGAGGGGCAGGGAGACGGTGGCAGGTCCTGAGTGGCCTGGGACGCCCAGCCCAGAAGCTCGACCCCCAGGAATGTCCGGGCTTGGGACGGAGGTAGCTCTGCTGCTCTCACCGTCAGGTGCCATCGAGTCGGCGCCGGCTCACAGCCCCGTGCCCAGCGGAGCGCGGCCCTGCCGGCCCTGTGCAGCCTCACGAGCCTTGCTGTTTGACCCCTCGTCGCAGCCTGTGACCATCCGTCTCATTGACGGTCTTCCTCGCTTTTGCTGACCCTCTACTTTATCACCCATGATGCCCTTCTCCAGGGAGGTCTCTTGTGACGACGTGACCAACATGCTGGACACAAACTCACTTGCCAGAAGAATGAACCGACCTGTCTTGGAAGAGGTACGGCTAGAGTGCGCCTTAGAAGTGGCAATGACCAGACCTCACTTCTCATGCTCTGGAGGCGGCTTTCATGGGTCTCAATGTGTACTGAACGCCAGCAGGGCCCGGGCACGTAGGTCCCTTTGTCACTGGGCCGGTGCTTGAAGGAGGTGGAGTCAGACATACGAGAGGACAAAGGCATGTGTTAGCTGCAGGGACACAGGCGGGAACTCACAGGCTGGGCACATGATGTAGAGCGAGGATCCCACTCAGGGCAGATGGGCACTCCTGCCTGGGAAGAAGCTGGAGGGCTTCCTGGAAAAGGTGGCATTTGGTCTGGGGAAAGGGAAGCCAAAGGGTCAGTGGCTTGAATGTGCCAGGGAGAAAAGATCTGGTGATGTTTATACAAAGATTTACAGCCTTGGAAACCCTACAGGGCACTTCTCTGTCATGTGGGGTCACTAGGAGTTGGCACTGACATTATGGCAAACGTCGCCAATAACAAGGTGAGGAAGCAGGGTGCAGAGAAGTGAGGCTGGCATGACCCGGGCCCGGCTCTGAGCTCTGAGCGCAGCACGAAGCGGGCACCAGCTCGGGCCCTGGCCTGCGGCTGCAACCCTGCCCCGTGCGACCATGGAGCAGGCCCCAGCTGAATCCCTCCCTGTCTGAGATGCCGAACCCTGCCCCTCTCCGCCAAGCCGGGGGCAGCTGGGAGGATGGAACCGTGCAGGTGCCGTGGGTTGTATCTGTCAGCCGATGCCACACGATGGCTGCCATACGCCCTTCTCCTCCCTCCCCAACCAGACTCCCCACTGACTGAGCTGCCAGAAACGGGGAAAGCAGAGCTCCCGGAGTGGACCTGGGGCTTCCAGAGTGGGGTGCAGGGGTGAAGGGTGCAGAGAAGGGCTGGGAGACGAGGGTGGGGTGGGGAGATGCCCAGCTTAGAGCCAGGGATCCAATGAGCAGTGACATGGCACCAGGGGAGCCAGAGGACGGGGGAGGCTTAGCAGGAGGAGGGGGGCTCGAGATCTTAAAGGAGAAGCTGCAGCGTCTCACGGGGTGTGGGGGGCCAGGCGGTGGCGAGAAGGAGCCCCCCTACAGGAAAAGCCAAAGAGCTGCAGTCCCCTCTCCCTCCCCCGGCCAGAGAGGGAAGGTGGGGACAGCGGAGGTTGGAAGCTTCTGGGGCCTGGGGTGAGGCTGCAGAGACCAGGCTCTGGTGGTCTGTGTTACCAGTGTCAAGAAATTAGATTCAGGCCGGGGGCAGTGGGGAGCCATTGACGGTGTTTTATAGAATAATAACTTTTATTGATTTTTCTTCTTATTTCAAAAGTAATCCTTTTATTACATAAACTTTAGAAAACAGTTAAACAGAAGGAAGAAAATAGGAATCACTCAGAATCGCCGTCCCGAGACTCACCCCATTGGACGCTCGGCATCTGCCTCCCGCCGGCTCCCTGTCAACGCAGCAGGCTCGTCGTTTGCACGCGGCGTCAGGCGTCTCCTCATTCTCTGTGGCCCACACGTCTCATTCTTCAGGGTCTCTTCTTCTTGGTGGCGTGCAGGGTGTGTGCGGAAAACCAAAAACCAAACCCACTCCTGGGGAGTCAGTTTTGACCCTAACCCCAACCCCAACCCCAACCCTAACCCCAACCCTAACCCTAACCAAAAACCAAACCCACTCCTGGGGAGTCAGTTCTGACTCCAACCCTAACCCCAACCCTAAACCCTAACCCTCTAACCCTAACCCTGACTCTAACCCCTAACCATGACCCTGACCCTAACCCCTAACCCTAACCCCAATCCTAATTCCTAACCCCAACCCCAACCCCTAACCCCTAACCCTGACCCTGACCCTAACCCTCTAACCCCGACCCCGACCCTAACCCCTAACACCGACCTTGACCCTGACCCTAACCCTCTAACCCCGACCCCGACCCTAACCCCTAACCCTGACCCTGACCCTAACCCACGACCACCTGATGTGTCACAGCCGAGAGGTGCTCCTTGAGTTTCCTGGGCCGTGACGTTTACAGCTGCAGGTCCCAGGGCCTGTCTTCCACAGGGCTGCTCGGTGGGTTCGCACCACCAACCTTTAGGATGGTAGCTGAGAGGAAACAGTGTGCTCCGTCTATGACGGGTAAAGATGGGAGAGATTGCAGCAGGTGTGTGGGATCTGGTAGAGGGGGAAACGTGGATGAGGCCTGGCGGGGAGAGAGCATTATGGAAACAGAGAGAGCAGGAAGGGACGGGAGGCACTGCGTGGCTGACGGGTGGTACCATGGGCCGTTGACACACATTGAACAAGAAAGAGGACGGGGTTTGGAGGCCCCAAGAAAGCAGTGGGTGTGGAGAGCCACGGGTTCCTCTATGGGGCCTTCCGTCTCCTCCATACCTCGCCTCATGCCATGGGGTTGGCTTTTTGTTGTATTTGCTGGAAGGTGTTAAAAAATTCAATTTGAAATATTTACAGGGTCCTGGGAAGTGGCAAACACAGTATGTGCAGGCTCCCGGCTTCCTCCAGTGGTGATGTTGCATCTAACGGTAGCAGGCTGTGTCTGACGGTACCACAGTATGGAAACCAGAAGCTGAATGTATGCTGGGATAGTACTGTTAGCTGACTACAGAGCTTCAGCCTCCGCCAGCTTTCACAAGCTCATTTGTGTGTGTACACGTGTGTGTGTGTGTGTGTGTGCGCGCACGTACAGTTAGGGTATGTGCACACGTACGTGTGCGTATAGCTCTTTGCAAAGGTATCCCTTCTGCAGGTTTATGTAACGTCTCCCACAATCAAGATACAGACTCCTCCCACCATCAGACGGAGCTCTCTGGTCTACCCGCTTTCTACCTGTGCCCACCTCCCATCCCTATCCGTCCTCCATCTCTGCAGGTCCAGCATGTGATGGACATGAGGCCGTGCCTCTGAGACCTTCTGAGACGGGCTGCTTCTGCTGAGCAGGCCTTTGCCACCATCTCTGGGCTGCATGCACCTTTGTCCCTGTCACTGGTAAGTGACTTTCCACCACATGGGTCCACCAGGACACGGTGAACCCTCACCTGCTGAAGCTGGATGGAGTGCTTGAGGTTTGGGGCTCTTACCAATAAAGCTACTACGGAAACTCATGTGCAAGTTTTTGTGGGAATGTGAGTTTTCATTTCTCTGGCCTTCATCAGTGCCCAGGGGTACAGTGGGTAAGCACCTGGCTGCTAACAGAAAGACTGGCAATTGGAACTCACCCAGCTGCTGCGCAAGAGGAAGATGAGGCAGTCTGCTTCCGGAAAAGAAACCCTGTGGTGCAGTTCCACTCTGTCCTCTAGGGGCGCTGTGGGTCGGAATGGACTCCACGGCAGTGGGTGTGGTTTGGGCTTTGCTTCCCTGAAGACTGACAGCCTTGGAGACCCTGTGGGCAGTTCCGCTCTGTCCTCTAGGGGCGCTGTGGGTCAGCATTGTCTGGATGACACACAGCGACTGCCTGGTGAGTTTAGTTTCTTTAAGAAACTGCTGAACCGTTCTTCGGAGTGACCGGGCGCTTTTGCCCTCCCGCCCCAGCACAGCTGTGCATGGGGTAGTGTGTCTGCATCCTGAGGGCATGTGGTGCTGCTGGCTTCCCCGGCCGATGCGTGTGGCGGCCTCCTGCGGGGCTGGTTTGCATTTCCCTGCCGGCTCCCGCTGTGGACCGTCAGGCGCCTACCCTCTCGAATGACAGGTCTCGTCCCATCTTGTGCCCACCCCATAGCTTTGTCTCACTGCTGAGCGCTGGGACTTCTTCAGCATCTTCTAGGAAGACCTCTGCCTGGTACGTGACTCACAGTCTCCCAGCCCACAGCTTTCCCATCCTCCTAAGAGCATCTTACACAACGGCAACAGTTTTCATTTCAGTGAATTTCATTTTTTCTCCTTCAGTAGATGGTGTTTTTGATGTCATGTGTAAGGACTCTTCAAAGACTTCTCTGCTGTGTTTTCTTTTAAAGGGTTTATAGCTTTACTTCTTCCACCGGGCTGCTCCGGTCCAGAGTCACACTAGTTCTGTCTGTGCATGAAAAATAATTACCAGGGAAAAAGGGGCATGACCGACGATGTCCCTTTTGTCCCTGGTGATTCTGTTTTTCTCCTTTTTTGATCTGAAGTCTGTTTTACTTGGTATTAATAGAACCACACCTGCTTTTAATTTCTTAGATTGACGCTTGCACGGTGTATCCGTCACTTCTGTTGCCTTCAGTCCACCTCTGTCGCTGTTTTTGATGAGGTCTCTGTAAGCAAGTGTAGCGAGGCGAAGATTTGTTTGTTTGCTTTAAAACAACTCTGACACTCTCCGTCCTTTAATTGGTGTATTTAGACGATCTTACAAAGGAGCCCTGCTGGCTCCATGGTTAAACCCTCTGACCCACGCTGACTGAAAAGTTGGTAGTTCTAACCCACCAGCCACTTCTCAGAAAGAAAGACCTGGCCGTATGCTCTTGTAAAGATTAAACCCCAAACCAAACTCACTGCCATCGACTTGATTCTGACTCATAGTGACCCCATAGGGTTTCTGAGGTTGTAAATCTTTTTGGAAATATATTGCCTCATCATCCTCC